>NW_027206745.1:0-300000 GCF_032191515.1 Phaenicophaeus curvirostris
GCCTTGCTGTTAGGAGGGAATCTGCAGCTTGCAGTGAAAGCGCTTCCAGAGGGGAGTCTAACGAGGGCAAACATTTGATGGTAGCAGCTTCCTGCGGGAGATACTCTCTTTTCCAAAATGGCATTTTTAGGCGAAACTAAGTTACAATTCAGTACCCTATCCTAAAGCTTGCTGTTAGGAGGGAATCTGCAGCTTGCAGTGAAAGCGCAAAGAGCGGCGAAGAGGGGCGGAGAAGTGAGGAGAATACGGAACAACGGCAAAGAGGGGCGGACAAGGGCAAAGAGGGACGGACAAAAGCAAAGAGGTGCGGAGAAGGGCAAAGAGGGGCGGAGAAGTGCGGAGCATACAGGACAAAAGGAAAGAGGGGCGGAGAATTGTGGAGAATACGGGGCAAGGTCAAAGAGGGGCGGACGAGGGCAAAGAGGGGCGGACAAGGGCAAAGGGGGCGGACAAGGGCAAAGAGGGGCGGACAAGGGCAAAGAGGGGCGGACAAGGGCAAAGAGGGGCGGACAAGGGCAAAGAGGGGCGGACAAGGAAATAGAGTGACGGACAAGGGCAAAGAGGGGCGGACAAGTGCAAAGAGGGGCGGATAATTGCGGAGAATACAGGACAAGGGCAAAGAGGGCGGACAAGGGCAAAGAGGGCGGACAAGGGCAAAGAGGGCGGACAAGGGCAAAGAGGGGCCGACAAGGGCAAAGAGGGGCCGACAAGGGCAAAGAGGGGCGGAGAAGTGCGGAGAATACACGACAAGGGCAAAGAGGGGCGGACAAGGGCGGAAAATACGGGACAAGGGAAAAGAGGGGCGGACAAGGGCGGAGAATACGGGACAAGTGCAAAGAGGGGCGGACAAGGGAAAGAGGGGTGCATCAGGGCAAAGAGGGGCGCAAAAGTGCAAAGAGGGGCACAGAATGGCAAAGAGGGACGGACAAGTGCAAAGAGGGGCGGACAAGGGCAAAGAGGGGCGGACAAGGGCAAAGAGGGGCGGACAAGGGCAAAGAGGGCCGCACGTGCAAAGAGGGGCGCAAAATTTTGGAGAATACGGAAGAAGGACAAAGAGGGGCGGCTAAGGGCGGAGAATACGGGAAAACTGCAAAGAGGGGCTGATAAGGGCGGAGAATACGGGACAAGGTCAAAGAGGGGCGGACAAGGGCAGAGAAAAATTGAAAAGTGCAAAGAGGGGCAGATAAGGTCGGAGAATACGGGACAAGGGCAAAGAGGGGTGGAAAAGGGCCGAGAATACGGGACAAGGGTAAAGAGGGGCGGACAAGTGCAAAGAGGGGCGGACAAGTGCAAAGAGGGGCGGACAAGTGCAAAGAGGGGCGGACAAGTGCAAAAAGGGGCGGACAAGGGCAAAGAGGGGCGGACAAGGGCAAAGAGGGGGCGGACAAGGGCAAAGAGGGGCGGACAAGGGCAAAGAGTGGCGGAGAATATGGGAATAGGGCTAAGAGGGGAGGAAAAGTGCGGAGAATACGGGACAAGGACAAAGAGGGGCGGAAAAGGGCAAAGAGGGGCGGACAAAGGGCAAAGAGGGTCGGACAAGTGAAAAGAGGGGCAGACAAAAGCAAAGAGGGGCGGACAAGGGCAAAGAGGGGCGGACAAGGGCAAAGAGGGGCGGACAAGGGCAAAGAGGGGCGGACAAGGGCAAAGAGGGGCGGACAAGGGCAAAGAGGGGCGGACAAGGGCAAAGAGGGGCGGACAAGGGCAAAGAGGGGCGGACAAGGGCAAAGAGGGGCGGACAAGGGCAAAGAAGGTCGGAGAAAGGCAAGGAGGGGTGGACAAGTGCACAGGGGGCGGACAAGTTCAAAGAGGTGGGGAGAAGGTCAAAGAGGGGAGGACAAGGGCAAACAGGGGCAGATAAGAGCAAAGACGGGCGGAGAAGGGCAAAGAAAACGGGACACAGGCAAAGAGGGGCTTAGAAGTGCCGAGAATACGGGACAATGGCAAAGACGGTCGGACAAGGGCAAAGAGGGACGCACTAGGGCAAAGAGGGGCGGACAATGGCAGAGAATACAGGACAAGGGCAAAGAGGGGCGGACAATGGCAGAGAATACAGGACAAGGGCAAAGACGGGCGGACAAGTGTGGAGAATACGGGACAAGGGCAAAGAGGGGCGGACAAGTGTGGAGAATACGGGACAAGGGCAAATAGGGGCGGACAATTGCGGATAATACGGGACAAGGGCAAAGAGGGGTAGACAAGGGCGGAGAATACGGGACAAGGGCAAAGAGAGAGGCACAAGGGCAAAGTGGGGTGCAGAAGGGAAAAGAGAGGCGGACAAGGGCAAAGAGGGGCGCACAAGGGCAAAGAGGGGCGGACAAGGGCAAAGAGGGGCGCACAAGGGCAAAGAGGGGCACACAAGGGCAAAGAGGGGCACACAAGGGCAAAGAGGGGCGCACAAGGGCAAAGAGGGGCGCACAAGGGCAAAGAGGGGCGGACAATTTTGGAGAATACGGAAGAAGGGCAAAGAGGAGCGGACAAGGGCGGAGAATTTGGGAAAAGGGCAAAGAGGGGCTGACAAGGGCGGAGAATACGGGACACGGGCAAAGAGGGGCAGACAAGGGCTGAGAATACGGGGCAAGGGCAAAGAGGGGCGGACAAGGGCGGAGAATACTTGACAAGTGCAAAGAGGGGCAGACAAGTTCGGAGATTACGGGACAAGGGCAAAAAGGGGCAGAAAATGGCGGAGAATACTGGAAAAGGGCAAATAGGGGCAGAGCAGGGCAAAGAGGGGCTGAAGACGGCAAAGAGGGTCGGACAAAGGAAAAGAGGGTCAGACAGGGGCCAAGAGGGGCGGACAAGGGTCAAGAGGGGCGGAGAATTGCTGAGAATACTGGACAACTGCAAAGAGGGGCGGACAAGGGCAAAGAGGGGCGGTCAAGGGCAAAGAGGTTCGGAGAATACGGGACAAGGGCAAAGAGAGGCAGGCAAAAGCAAAGAGGGTCCGAGAAATGCCGAGAATACGGGACAACGGCAAAGAGGTGCGGAAAAGGGCAAAGAGAGGCGGACAAGGGCAAAGAGGTGCGGACAAGGGCAATAAGGGACGCACAAGGGCAAAGAGGGGATCACAAGCGCAAAGAGGGGCGGACAAGGGCAAAGAGGGGCGCACAAGCGCAAAGAGGGGCGGACAAGGGCAAAGAGGGGCGGACAAGGTCAAAGAGGGGCGGACAAGGTCAAAGAGGGGCGGACAATAGCGAAGAGGTGCGGACAATTGCAAAGAGGGGCGGACAAGGGCAAAGAGGGGCGGACAAGGGCAAAGAGGGGCGGACAAGGGCAAAGAGGGGCGCAGAAGTGCGGATAATACGGGACAAGGGCAAAGAGGGGCAGACAAGTGCAAAGAGGGGAGGACAAGGGCAAAGAGGGGCAGACAAGTGCAAAGAGGGGAGGACAAGGGCAAAGAGGTTCGGACAAGGGCAAAGATGGGCGGACAATGGCAAAGAGGGGCGGGCAAGGGCAAAGAGGGGCGGGCAAGTGTAAAGAGGAGCAAAGAATTGCGGAGAATATGGGACAAGATCAAAGAGGGGCGGACAAGTGAGGAGAATACGGGACAATGGCAAAGTGGGCCGCTCAAGGGCAAAGAGGTGCGGAGAATGGCAAAGAGGGGCGGACAAGGGCAAAGAGGGGCAGTCAAGGGCGGAGAATACGGGAAAAGTGCATAGAGGGGCGGACAAGGGCAAAGAGGGACGGACAAGGTCAAACAGGGGCGGACAAGTGCGGAGAATATGGGACATGGGCAAAGAGTGGCGGACAAGGGCAAAGAGGGGCAGACAAGTGCAAAGAGGGGCAGACAATGGCGGAGAATACGGGACAAGGGCAAAGAGGGACAGACAAAAGCAAAGAGGGGCAGACAAGATTCAAAGAGGGGTGGAGAATACTGGACAAGTGCAAAGAGGGGCGGAAAATGGTAAGAAGTGCGGAGAAGTGCGGAGAAAATGGGACATGGGCAAATAGGGGCGGACAAGGGCAAAGAGGGGTGCACAAGGGCAAAGAGGGGCGGAAAAGGGCAAAGACGGCGGACAAGGTCAAAGGGGGCTTATAAGGACAAAGTGGGGCCGACAAGGGTAAAGGGGGCTTATAAGGACAAAGTGGGGCCGACAAGGGCAAAGAGTGGCGGACAAGGGCAAAGAGGGGCGGAGAAGGGCAGAGAGGGAAGGACAAGGGCAAAGAATGGCGGACAGGGACAAAGAAGGGGCGGAGAAGTACGGAGAGTACGGGACAAGGGCAAAGAGGGGCGGACAAGGGCAAAGAGGGGCAAACAAGGGCATAGACAGGCGGACAAGGGCAAAGAGTGACCGAGAAGTGCTGACAATAAGGGAGAAGTGAAAACAGGGGCGGACTAGCGCAATGATGGGAGGACAAGGGAAAAGACAGGCAAACAATGTCAAAGATGGGCGGACAAGTGCAAGGAGTGGCCGACAAGTTCAAAGAGTGACAGAGAATTGCGGAGAATACGGGACAAGGGCAAAGAGGGGCGGACAAGGGCAAAGAGGGGCGGACAAGGGCAAAGAGGGGCGGACAAGGGCAAAGAGGGGCGGACAAGGGCAAAGAGGGGCGGACAAGGGCAAAGAGGGGCGGACAAGGGCAAAGAGGGGCGGACAAGGGCAAAGAGGGGCGGACAAGGGCAAAGAGGGGCGGACAAGGGCAAAGAGGGGCGGACAAGGGCAAAGAGGGGCGGACAAGGGCAAAGAGGGGCGGACAAGGGCAAAGAGGGCCGCACAAGGGCAAAGAGGGCCGCACAAGGGCAAAGAGGGCCGCACAAGGGCAAAGAGGGGCGGACAAGGGCAAAGAGGGGCGGACAAGGGCAAAGAGGGGCGGACAAGGGCAAAGAGGGGCGGACAAGGGCAAAGAGGGGCGGACAATTTTGGAGAATACGGAAGAAGGGCAAAGAGGGGCGGACAAGGGCAGAGAATACTTGAAAAGTGCTAAGAGGGGCAGATAAGTTTGGAGAATACGGGACAAGGGCAAAGACAGGTGGAAAAGGGCGGAGAATACGGGACAAGGGCAAAGAGGGGCAGACAAGGGCAAAGAGGGGCGCAGAAGTGCATACAATACGGGACAAGGGAAAAAAGGGGCGGACAAGTGCAAGAGGGGCTGACAAGGGCAAAGAGGGGCAGACAAAAGCTAAGAGGGGCAGACAAAAGCAAAGAGGGGTGGACAAGGGGAAAGAGGGGCGGACAAGTGCGGAGAATACGGGACAAGGGCATAGACGAGCGGAGAAGTGGAAAAGGAGCGGACAAGGGCAAAGAAGGGGCAGACAATGGCAAAGAAGGGGAGGAGAAGTGCGTAGAATACCCGACAAGGGCAAAGAGGGGCGGACAAGGGCAAAGAGGGGCGGACAAGGGCAAAGAGGGGCGGACAAGGGCAAACAGGGTCGGACAAGGGCAAACAGGGTCGGACAAGGGCAAAGAGGGGCGGACAAGGGCAAAGAGGGGCGGACAAGTACGGGGAATACGGGACAAGGGAAAACAGGGTCGGACAAGGGCAAAGATGGTCGGACAAGGGCAAAGACGGGTGGACAAGTGCCAAGACGGGCAGACAAGGCAAAGACGGGCTGACAAGTGCAAGGAGGGGTGGAGAAGTGCGGAGAATACCGGACAAGGGCAAAGAGGGGCTGAGAAGTGCGGAGAATACGGGACAAGGGCAAAGAGGGGCGGACAAGTGCAAAGAGGGTTGGACAAGGGCAAAGAGGGGCGGACAAGGGCAAAGAGTGGCGGACAATGGCAAAGAGGGGCGGACAATGGCAAAGAGGGGCGGACAAGGGAAAAGACGTGCGGACAAGGGAAAAGACGTGCAGAGAAGTGCGGAGAATATGGGACAAGAGCAAAGAGGGGCGGACAAGGGAGGAGAATACGGGACAATGGCAAAGTGGGCCGGTCAAGGGCAAAGTGGGGCGGAGAATGGCAAATAGTGGCGGACAATGGCAAAGAGGGGCGGACAAGGGCAAAGAGGGGCGGACAATGGCGGAGAATACGGGTCAAGGGCAAAGAGGGGCGGACAAGGGCAAAGAGGGGCGGACAAGGGTAAAGAGAGGCGGACAAGGGCAAAGAGAGGCGGACAAGGGCAAAGAGAGGCGGACAAGGGCAAAGAGAGGCGGACAAGGGCAAAGAGAGGAGGACAAGGGCAAAGAGAGGCGGAAAAGGGCAAAGAGAGGCGGAAAAGGGCAAAGAGAGGAGGACAAGGGCAAAGAGAGGAGGACAAGGGCAAAGAGAGGAGGACAAGGGCAAAGAGGGGCGGACAAGGGCAAAGAGGGGGGACAAGTGCAAAGAGGGGCGGAAAAATTGCAAAGAGGGGTGGAAAAGTGCAAAGAGGTGCGGACAATTGCGGAGAATACGGGACAAGGTCAAAGAGGGCGGACAAGGGCAAAGAGGGGCGGACAAGTGCAAAGAGGGGCGGACAATTGCGGAGAATACGGGACAAGGTCAAAGAGGGCGGACAAGGGCAAAGAGGGTACGACAAGGGCAAAGAGGGGCGGAGAAGTGCGGAGAATACAGGAGAAGGGCAAAGAGGGGCGGAAAAGGGCGGAGAATACGGGACAAGGGCAAAGAGGGGCGGACAAGGGCAAAGAGGGGCGGACAAGGGCAAAGAGGGCCGCACAAGGGCAAAGAGGGGCGCACAAGGGCAAAGAGGGGCGGACAATTTTGGAGAATACCGAAGAAGGGCAAAGAGTGGCGGACAAGGGCAGAGAATACTTGAAAAGTTCTAAGAGGGGCAGATAAGTTTGGAGAATACGGGACAAGGGCAAAGAGGGGTGGAAAAGAGTGGAGAATACGGGAGAAGGGCAAAGAGGGGCGGACAAGGGCAAAGAGGGGCGGAGAATACGGGAATAGGGCAAAGAGGGTAGGAAAAGTGCGGAGAAAACGGGACAAGGGCAAAGAGGGGCGGACAAGGACAAAGAGGGGCGGACAAGGGCAAATAGGGTCGGACAAGGGCAAAGAGGGGCGGACAAGGGCAAAGAGGGGCAGAGAAAGCAAAGAAGGGCGGACAAGTGCAAAGGGGGCGGACAAGGGCAAACAGGTTCGGACAAGGGCTAAGAAGGGGAGGAGAATTGCGGAGAATAAGGGACAAGGGCAAAGAGGTGTGCACAAGGGCAAAGAGGGGCGGACAAAGGCAAAGATGTGTGGAAAAGGGCAAAGAGAGGCAGACAAGGGCAAACAGGGGGAGTTAATTTTCAAATAGGGGCGGAGAAGGGCAAAGAATACGGGACAAAGGCAAAGAGGGGCTTAGAAGTGCGGAGAATACGAGACAATGGCAAAGAGGGTCAGACAAGGGCAAAGAGGGGCGGACAAATGCAAAGAGGGGCGCAATAGGTCAAAGAGGGGCGGACAAGTGCGGAGAATACGGGACAAGGGCAAAGAGGGGCAGAGAAGTGCGGAGAATACGGGACAAGGGCAAAGAGGGGCGGACAAGTGTGGAGAATACGGGACAAGTGTAAATAGGGGCGGACAAGGGCGGATAGTACGAGACAAGGGCAAGGAGGGGCGGAAAAGGGTAAAGAGGGGCGGACAAGGGCAAAGAGGGGTGGACAAGTGCAAAGAGGATCAGACAATGGCAAACAGGGTCAGAGAATTGCAAAGAGGGGCGGAGAAGGGCAAAGAGGGGCGGACAAGGGAAAAGAGGGGCAGAGAAGTGCGGACAATACGGGACAAGGGCAAAGAGGGGCGGACAAGTGCAAAGAGGGTCGGACAAGGGCAAAGAGGGGCGGACAAGGGCAAAGAGGGGCGGACAATGGCAAAGAGGGGCGGACAATGGCAAAGAGGGGCGGACAAGTGTAAAGAGGAGCGGAGAATTGCAGAGAATATGGGACAAGAGCAAAGAGGGGCGGACAAGTGAGGAGAATACGGAACAATGGCAAAGTGGGCCGGTGAAGGGCAAAGTGGGGCGGAGAATGGCAAAGAGTGGCGGACAATGGCAAAGAGGGGCGGACAAGGGCAAAGAGGGGCGGAAAATGGCGGAGAATACGGGACAAGGGCAAAGAGGGGCGGACAAGGGCAAAGAGATGCGGACAATTGCAAAGAGGGGAGGACAAGGGCAAAGAAGGGCGGACAAGGGCAAAGAGGGGCAGAGAATACGGGAATAGGTCAAAGAGGGGAGGAAAATTGAGGAGAATACGGGACAAGGGCAAAGAGGGGCGGACAAGGGCAAAGAGGGGCGGACAAGGGCAAAGAGGGGCGGACAAGGGCAAAGAGGGGCGGACAAGGGCAAAGAGGGGCGGACAAGGGCAAAGACGGGCAGAGAAAGCAAAGAGGGGCGGACTAGTTCAAAGGGGGCGGACAAGGGCAAACAGCGTCGGACAAGGGCTAAGAAGGGGAGGAGAATTGCTGAGAATAAGGGACAAGGGCAAAGAGGTGTGCAAAAGGGCAAAGAGGGGCGGACAAGGGCAAAGATGTGTGGAAAACGGCAAAGCGGGGCAGACAAGGGCAAACAGGGGCAGATAATTTTTAAAGAGGGGCGGAGAAAGGCAAAGAATACGGGACAAAGGCAAAGAGGGGCTTAGAAGTGCGGAGAATACGGGACAATGGCAAAGAGGGTCAGACAAGGGCAAAGAGGGGCGGACAAATGCAAAGAGGGGCGCACTAGGTCAAAGAGGGGCGGACAAGTGTGGAGAATACGGGACAAGGGCAAAGAGAGACGGAGAAGTGCGGAGAATACGGGACAAGGACAAAGAGGGGCGGACAAGTGTGGAGAATACGGGACAAGTGTAAAGAGGGGCGGACAAGTGTGGAGAATACGGGACAAGTGTAAAGAGGGGCGGACAAGGGCGGATAGTACGGGACAAGGGCAAAGAGGGGCGGACAAAGGCAAAGAGGGGCGGACAAAGGCAAAGAGGGGCGGACAAAGGCAAAGAGGGGCGGAAAAGGGCAAAGAGGGGCGGAGAAGTGCGGAGAATACGGGACAAGGGCAAAGAGGGCGGACAAGGGCAAAGAGGGGCCGACAAGGGCAAAGAGGGGCCGACAAGGGCAAAGAGGGGAGGAGAAGTGCGGAGAATACAGGACGAGGGCAAAGAGGGGCGGACAAGGGCGGAGAATACAGGACAAGGGCAAAGAGGGGCGGAAAAGGGTAGAGAATACGGGTCAAGTGTAAACAGGGGCGGACTAGGGCGGATAATACGGGACAAGTGCAAAGAGGGGCGGACAAGGGAAAGAGGGGTGCATCAGGGCAAAGAGAGGCGCACAAGTGCAAAGAGGGGCGCAGAATGGCAAACAGGGACGGACAAGTTCAAAGAGGGGCGGACAAGGGCTAAGAGGGGCGGACAAGGGCAAAGAGGGGCGGACAAGGGCAAAGAGGGGCGGACAATTTTGGAGAATACGGAAGAAGGACAAAGAGGGGCGGATAAGGGCGGAGAATATGGGAAAACTGCAAAGAGGGGCTGACAAGGGCGGAGATTACGGGACAAGGGCAAAGAGGGGAGGACAAGGGCAAAGAGGGTCGGACAAGTGCGGAGAATACAGGACAAGGGCATAGACGGGCGGACAAGTGGAAAAGGAGCGGACAAGGGCAAAGAAGGGACAGACAATGGCAAAGAAGGTGAGGAGAAGTGCGTAGAATACGGGACAAGGGCAAAGAGGGGCGGACAAGAGCAAAGAGGGACGGACAAGGGCAAAGAGGGGCGGACAAGGGCAAAGAGGGGCGGACAAAGGCAAAGAGGGTCGGACAAGGGCAAAGAGGGTCGGACAAGGGCAAAGAGGGGCGGACAAGGGCAAAGAGGGGCGGACAAGTGCGGGGAATACGGGACAAGGGTAAACAGGGTCGGACAAGGACAAAGATGGTCGGACAATGGCAAAGACGGGTGGACAAGTGCCAAGACGGGCAGACAAGGGCAAAGACGGGCTGACAAGTGCAAGGAGGGGTGGAGAAGTGCGGAGAATACCGGACAAGGGCAAAGAGGGGCGGAGAAGTGCGGAGAATACGCGACAAGGGCAAAGAGGGGGGGACAAGTGCAAAGAGGGTCGGACAAGGGCAAAGAGGGGCGGACAATGGCAAAGAGGGCCGGACAATGGCAAAGAGGGGCGGACAAGGGCAAAAGGGTGCAAACAAGTGTAAAGAGGAGCGGAGAAGTGCGGAGAATATGGGACAAGAGCAAAGAGGGGCGGACAAGTGAGGAGAATACGGGACAAAGGCAAAGTGGGCCGGTCAAGGCCAAAGAGGGGCGGACAATGGCGGAGAATACGGGACAAGGGCAAAGAGGGGCGGACAAGGCAAAGAGGGGCGGACAAGGGCAAAGAGGGGCGGACAAGGGCAAAGAGAGGAGGACAAGGGCAAAGAGAGGAGGACAAGGGCAAAGAGGGGCGGAAAAGGGCAAAGAGGGGCGGAAAAGGGCAAAGAGGGGGGACAAGTGCAAAGAGGTGCGGAAAAATTGCAAAGAGGGGCGGAAAAGTGCAAAGAGGTGCGGACAATATCAAAGAGGGGCGGACAAGCGCGGAGCATATGGGAAAAGGAAAAAGAGTGTCGTACAAAGGCTAAAAGGGGTGGACAAGTTCAAAGAGGGCTGACAAGGGCAAAGAGGGGCGGACAAGTGCAAAGAGGGGCGGACAATTGCGGAGAATACGGGACAAGGGCAAAGAGGGCGGACAAGGGCAAAGAGGGTACGACAAGGGCAAAGAGGGGCGGAGAGGTGCGGAGAATACAGGAGAAGGCAAAGAGGGGCGGAAAAGGGCGGAGAATACGGGACAAAGGCAAAGAGGGGCGGACAAGGTCAAAGAGGGGCGGACAAGTGCAAAGAGGGCCGCACAAGGGCAAAGAGGGGCGCACAAGGGCAAAGAGGGGCGCACAAGGGCAAAGAGGGGCGCACAAGGGCAAAGAGGGGCGGACAAGGGCAAAGAGGGGCAGTTAATTTTCAAAGAGGGGCGGAGAAGGGCAAAGAATACGGGACAAAGGCAAAGAGGGGTTTAGAAGTGCGGAGAATACGAGACAATGGCAAAGAGGGTCAGACAAGGGCAAAGAGGTGCGGACAAATGCAAAGAGGGGCGCACTAGGTCAAAGAGGGGCGGACAAGTGCGGAGAATACGGGACAAGGGCAAAGAGGGGCAGAGAAGTGCGGAGAATACGGGACAAGGGCAAAGAGGAGTGGACAAGTGTGGAAAATAAGGGACAAGTGTAAAGAGGGGCGGACAAGGGCGGATAGTACGGGACAAGGGCAAAGAGGGGCGGACAAAGGCAAAAAGGGGCGGACAAAGGCAAAGAGGGGCGGAAAAGGGTAAAGAGGGGCGGACAATTGCGGAGAATACGGGACAAGGGCAAAGAGGGCGGACAAGGGCAAAGAGGGGCCAACAAGGGCAAAGAGGTGCGGAGAAGTGCGGAGAATACAGGACAAGGGCAAAGAGGGGCGGACAAGGTCGGAGAATACGGGACAAGGGCAAAGAGGGGCGGACAAGGGTGGAGAATACGGGTCAAGTGTAGACAGGGCTGGACAAGGGCGGATAATACGGGAAAAGTGCAAAGAGGGGCGGACAAGGCAAAGAGGGGTGCATCAGGGCAAAGAGGGGCGCACAAGTGCAAAGAGGGGCTCAGAATGGCAAAGAGGGACGGACAAGTTCAAAGAGGTGCGGACAAGGGCAAAGAGGAGCGGACAAGTGCAAAGAGGGACGCACAAAGGCAAAGAGGGGCGCACAAGGGCAAAGAGGGTCGGACAATTTTGGAGAATACGGAAGAAGGACAAAGAGGGGCGGATAAGGGCGGAGAATATGGGAAAACGGCAAAGAGGGGCTGACAAGAGCGGAGAATACGGGACAAGGGCAAAGAGGGGAGGACAAGGGCAAAGAGGATAAGACAATGGCAAACAGGGTCAGAGAATTGCAAAGAGGGGCGGAGAAGTACAAAGAGGGGCAGAGAAGTGCGGAGAATACGGGACAAGGGCAAAGAGGGGCGGACAAGTGCAAAGAGGGTCGGACAAGGGCAAAGAGGGGCGGACAATGGCAAAGAGGGGCGGACAAGGGCAAAGAGGGGCGGACAAGTGTAAAGAGGAGCGGAGAATTGCGGAGAATATGGGACAAGAGCAAAGAGGGGTGGACAAGTGAGGAGAATACGGAACAATGGCAAAGTGGGCCGCTCAAGGGCAAAGTGGGGCGGAGAATGGCAAAGAGTGGTGCACAATGGCAAAGAGGGGCGGACAAGGGCAAAGAGGGGCGGACAATGGCGGAGAATACGGGACAAGGGCAAAGAGGGGCGGACAAGGGCAAAGAGAGGCGGACAAGTGCAAAGAGAGGAGGACAAGGGCAAAGAGGGGCGGACAAGGGCAAAGAAGTGCGGACAAGGGCAAAGAAGGGCGGACAAGGGCAAAGAAGGGCGGACAAGGACAAAGAGGGGGGACAAGTGCAAAGAGGGGCGGAAAAATTGCAAAGAGGGGCGGAAAAGGGCAAAGAGGTGCGGACAATGTCAAAGAGGGGCGGACAAGCGCGGAGAATATGGGAAAAGGAAAAAAAGTGTCGTAAAAGGCTAAGAGGGGTGGACAATTTCAAAGAGGGCTGACAAGGGCAAAGAGGGGCGGACAAGTGCAAAGAGGGGCGGACAATTGCGGAGAATACGGGACAAGGGCAAAGAGGGCAGAAAAGGGCAAAGAGGGTACGACAAGGGCAAAGAGGTGCGGACAAGTTCAAAGAGGGGCGGACAAGTGCAATAAGGGCCGCACAAGGGCAAAGAGGGGCAGACAATTTTAGAGAATACGGAAGAAGGGCAAAGAGTGGTGGACAAGGGCAGAGAATACTTGAAAAGTTCTAAGAGGGGCAGATAAGTTTGGAGAATACAGGACAAGGGCAAAGAGAGGTGGAAAAGAGCGGAGAATACGGGAGAATGGCAAAGAGTGGCGGACAATGGCAAAGAGGGGCGGACAAGGGCAAAGAGGGGCGGACAATGGCGGAGAATACGGGACAAGTGCAAAGAGGGGCTGACAAGGGCAAAGAGGGGCGGACAAGGGCAATGAGGGGCGGAGAATACGGGAATAGGGCAAAGAGGGGAGGAAAAGTGCGGAGAAAACGGGACAAGGGTAAAGAGGGGCGGACAAAGGCAAAGAGGGGCGGACAAGGGCAAAGAGGGGCGGACAAGGGCAAAGAGGGGCAGACAAAAGCAAAGAGGGGCGGACAAGGGCAAAGAGGGGCGGACAAGGGCAAAGAGGGGCGGACAAGGGCAAAGAGGGGCGGACAAGAGCAAAGAGGGGCGGACAAGGGCAAAGAGGGGCGGACAAGGGCAACGAGGGGCGGACAAGGGCAAAGAGGGGCGGACAAGGGCAAAGAGGGGCGGACAAGGGCAAAGACGGGCAGAGAAAGCAAAGAGGGGCGGACAAGTGCAAAGGGGGCGGACAAGGGCAAACAGGGTCGGACAAGGGCTAATAAGGTGAGGAGAATTGCGGAGAATAAGGGACAAGGGCAAAGAGGTGCGCACAAGGGCAAAGAGGGGCGGACAAGGGCAAAGATGTGTGGAAAAGGGCAAAGAGGGGCAGACAAGGGCAAACAGGGGCAGATAATTTTCAAAGAGGGGCGGAGAAGGGCAAAGAATACGGGACAAAGGCAAAGAGGGGCTTAGAAGTGCGGAGAATACAAGACAATGTCAAAGAGGGTCAGACAAGGGCAAAGAGCTGCGGACAAATGCAAAGAGGGGCGCAATAGGTCAAAGAGGGGCGGACAAGTGCGGAGAATACGGGACAAGAGCAAAGAGGGGCAGAGAAGTGCGGAGAATACGGGACAAGGGCAAAGAGGGGCGGAAAAGTGTGGAGAATACGGGACAAGGGCAAAGAGGGGCGGACAAGGGCGGAGAGTACGGGACAAGGGCAAAGAGGGGCGGACAAAGGCAAAGAGGGGCGGAAAAGGGTAAAGAGGTTCGGACAATTGCGGAGAATACGGGACAAGGGCAAAGAGGGCGGACAAGGGCAAAGAGGGGCCGACAAGGGCAAAGAGGGGCGGAGAAGTGCGGAGAATACAGGACAAGGGCAAAGAGGGGCGGACAAGGGCGGAGAATACGGGACAAGGGCAAAGAGGGGCGGACAAGGGTGGAGAATACGGGTCAAGTGTATACAGGGGTGGACAAGGGCGGATAATACGGGACAAGTGCAAAGAGGGGCGGACAAGGGCAAAGAGGGGCGAACAAGGGCAAAGAGGGGCGCACAAGTGCAAAGAGGGGCTCAGAATGGCAAAGAGGGACGGACAAGTTCAAAGAGGGGCGGACAAGGGCAAAGAGGAGCGGACAATTGCAGATAGGGACGCACAAAGGCAAAGAGGGGCGCACAAGGGCAAAGAGGGGCGGACAATTTTGGAGAATACGGAAGAAGGACAAAGAGAGGCGGATAAGGGCGGAGAATACGGGAAAACTGCAAAGAGGGGCTGACAAGAGCGGAGAATACGGGACAAGGGCAAAGAGGGGAGGACAAGGGCAAAGAGGGTCGGACAAGTGCGGAGAATACGGGATAAGGGCAAAGAGGGGCGGACAAGGGAAAAGAGGGGCGGAGAATTGCGGAGAATACGGGGCAGGGGCATAGACGGGCGGACAAGGGGAAAAGGAGCGGACAAGGGCAAAGAAGGGGAGGAGAAGTGCGTAGAATACGGGACAAGGGCAAAGAGGGGCGGACAAGGGCAAAGAGGGGCGGACAAGGGCAAAGAGGGGCGGACAAGGGCAAAGAGGGGCGGACAAGGGCAAAGAGGGGCGGACAAGGGCAAAGAGGGGCGGACAAGGGCAAAGAGGGGCGGACAAGTGCGGAGAATACGGGACAAGGGTAAACATGGTCGGACAAGCGCAAAGACGGGCAGAAAAGTGCAAGGATTGGCGGACATATGCAAAGACGGGTGGAGAAGTGCCAAGACGGGCAGACAAGGGCAAAGACGGGCTGACAAGTGCAAGGAGGGGTGGAGAAGTGCGGAGAATACCGGAGAAGGGCAAAGAGGGGCGGAGAATTGCGGAGAATAAGGGACAAGGGCAAAGAGGGGCGGACAAGGGCAAAGAGGGGCGGACAAGGGCAAAGAGGGGAGGACAAGGGCAAAGAGGGGTGGACAAGGGCAAAGAGGATCAGACAATGGCAAACAGGGTCAGAGAATAGCAAATAGGGGCGGAGAAGGGCAAAGAGGGGCAGAGAAGTGCGGAGAACACGGGACAAGGGCAAAGAGGGGCGGACAAGTGAGGAGAATACGGAACAATGGCAAAGTGGGCCGGTCAAGGGCAAAGTGGGGCGGAGAATGGCAAAGAGGGGAGGACAAGGGCAAAGAGGGGCGGACAAGGGCAAAGAGGGGCGGACAATGGCGGAGAATACGGGACAAGGGCAAAGAGAGGCGGACAAGGGCAAAGAGGGGCGGACAAGGGCAAAGAGGGGCGGACAAGGGCAAAGAGGGGCGGACAAGGGCAAAGAGGGGCGGACAATTTTGGAGAATACGGAAGAAGGGAAAAGAGGGGCGGACAAGGGCAGAGAATACTTGAAAAGTGCAAAGAGGGGCACATAAGTTTGGAGAATACGGGACAAGGGCAAATAGGGGTGGAAAATGGCGGAGAATACGGGACAAGGGCAAAGAGGGGGGACAAGGGCAAAGAGGGGCGCAGAAGTACATACAATACAGGACAAGGGAAAAAAGGGGCGGACAAGTGCAAAGAGGGGCTGACAAGGGCAAAGAGGGGCGGACAAGGGCAAAGACGGGCGGAGAATACTGGAATAGGGCAAAGAGGGGAGAAAAAATGTGGAGAATACAGGACAAGGGCAAAGAGGGGCGGACAAGGGCAAAGAGGGCACGACAAGGGCAAAGAGGGGCAGACAAAAGCAAAGAGGGGTGGACAAGGGCAAAGAGGGGTGGACAAGGGCAAAGAGGGGCGGACAAGGGCAAAGAGGGGCGGACAAGGGCAAAGAGGGGCGGACAAGGGCAAAGAGGGGCGGAGAAAGGCAAAGAGGGGCGGACAAGTGCAAAGAGGGGCGGAGAAAGGCAAGGAGGGGCGGACAAGGGCAAAGAGGGGCGGACAAGGGCAAACAGGGGCAGATAAGATCAAAGAGGGGCGGAGAAGGGCAAAGAATACGGGACAAAGGCAAAGAGGGGCTTAGAAGTGCCGAGAATACGGGACAATGGCAAAGACGGTCGGACAAGGGCAAAGAGGGGCGGACAAAGGCAAAGAGGGGCGCACTAGGGCAAAGAGGGTCGGACAATGGCGGAGAATACGGGACAAGAGCAAAGAGGGGTGGAGATGGGCGGAGAATACGGGACAAGTGCAAAGAGGGGCGGACAAGTGTGGAGAATACGGGACAACGGCAAATAGGGGCGGACAAGCGCAGGTAATACGGGACAAGGGCAAAGAGGGGCGGACAAGGGTGGAGAATACGGGACAAGGGCAAAGAGAGGGGCACAAGGGCAAAGAGGGGCGCACAAGTGCAAAGAGGGGCGCACAAGTGCAAAGAGGGGCGCACAAGTGCAAAGAGGGGCGCACAAGGGCAAAGAGGGACGGACAAGTGCAAAGAGGGACGGACAAGTGCAAAGAGGGGCGGACAAGTGCAAAGAGGGTGGCACAATGGCAAAGAGGGGCGCAAAAGGGCAAAGATGTGCGGACAATTTTGGAGAATACGGAAGAAGTGCAAAGAGGAGCGGACAAGGGCGGAGAATATGGGAAAAGGGCAAAGAGGGGCTGACAAGGGCGGAGAATACGGGACACGGGCAAATACGGTCAGACAAGGGCTGAGAATACAGGACAAGGGCAAAAAGGGGCGGACAATTGCGGAAAATACTTGACAAGAGCAAAGAGGGGCAGACAAGTTCGGAGAATACGGGACAAGGGCAAAGATGGGCGGAAAAGTGCGGAGAATACTGGACAAGGGCAAAGAGGGGCAGAGTAGGGCAAAGAGGGGCTGAAGAGGGCCAAGAGGTTCGGACAAGCGCCAAGAGGGTAGGACAAGGGCCAAGAGGGGCGGACAAGTGCCAAGAGGGGCGGACAAGGGCCAAGAGGGGCGGACAAGGGCCAAGAGGGGCGGACAAGTGCGGAGAATACTGGACAAGTGAAAAGAGGGGCGGTCAAGTGCAAAGAGGTTCGGGGAATACGGGACAAGAGCTAAGAGAGGCAGGCAAAAGCAAAGAGGGTCCGAGAAATGCCGAGAATACGGGAAAACGGGAAAGAGGGGCGGACAAGGGCAAAGAGAGGCGGACAAGTGCAAAGAGGTGCGGACAAGGGCAATAAGGGGCGCACAAGGGCAAAGAGGGGATCACAAGGGCAAAGACGGGATCACAAGGGCAAAGACGTGATCACAAGGGCAAAGAGGGGCGGACAAGCGCAAAGAGGGGCGGACAAGGGGAAAGAGGGGAAGACAAGGAAATAAAGTGACGGACAAGGGATAAGAGGGGCGTACAAGGGCAAAGAGGGGCGGATAAGGGCAAAGAGGGGCGGAGAAGTGCGGAGAATACGGGACAAGGTCAAAGACGGTCGGAGAAGCGCAAAGAGGGGCCGACAATGGCAAAGAGTGGCTTACAAGGGCAAAGAGGGTCGGACAATGGCAAAGAGGGGTGGACAAGGGCAAAGAGGGGCGGACAATAGCAAAGAGGTGCGGAGAAGTGCAAAGAGGGGCGGACAAGGGGAAAGAGGGGTGGACAAGGGGAAAGAGGGGCGGACAAGGGGAAAGAGGGGCGGACAATTGCGGAGAATACGGGACAAGGGCAAAGAGGGCGGACAAGGGCAAAGAGGGGACAACAAGGGCAAAGAGTGGCGGACAAGGGCTGAGTATACGGGACAAGGGCAAAGAGGGGCGGACAAGAGTGGAGAATACGGGTCAAGTGTAAAGAGGGGCGGACAAGGGCGGATAATACGGGACAAGGGCAAAGAGGGGCGGACAAGGGCAAAGAGGGGCGGACAAGGGCAAAGAGGGGCGGACAAGGGCAAAGAGGGGCGGACAAGGGCAAAGAGGGGCGGACAAGGGCAAAGAGGGGCGGACAAGGGCAAAGAGGGGCGGACAAGGGCAAAGAGGGGCGGACAAGGGCAAAGAGGGGCGGACAAGGGCAAAGAGGGGCGGACAAGGGCAAAGAGGGGCGGACAAGGGCAAAGAGGGGCGGACAAGGGCAAAGAGGGGAGGACAAAGGCAAAGAGGGGCGGACAAGGGCCAAGAGGGGGGACAAGTGCAAAGAGGGGCGGACAAGGGCAAAGAGGGGCGGACAAGGGCAAAGAGGGGCGGACAATGGCGGAGAATACGGGACAAGGGCAAAGAGGGGCGGACAAGGGCAAAGAGAGGCGGACAAGTGCAAAGAGGGGCGGACAATGGCAAAGAGGGGCGGACAATGGCAAAGAGGGGCGGACAAGGGCAAAGAGGGGCGGACAAGGGCAAAGAGGGGCGGACGAGGGCAAAGAGGGGCGGACGAGGGCAAAGAGGGGCGGACGAGGGCAAAGAGGGGCGGACGAGGGCAAAGAGGGGCGGACGAGGGCAAAGAGGGGCGGAAAAGTTCCGAGAATACAGGACAATGGAAAACAGGGGCGGACAAGGGCAAAGAGGGGCGGACAAGGGCAAAGAGGGGCGGACAAGGGCAAAGAGGGGCGGACAAGGGCAAAGAGGGGCGGACAAGGGCAAAGAGGGGCGGACAAGGGCAAAGAGGGGAGGACAAAGGCAAAGAGGGGCGGACAAGGGCCAAGAGGGGGGACAAGTGCAAAGAGGGGCGGACAAGGGCAAAGAGGGGCGGACAAGGGCAAAGAGGGGCGGACAATGGCGGAGAATACGGGACAAGGGCAAAGAGGGGCGGACAAGGGCAAAGAGAGGCGGACAAGTGCAAAGAGGGGCGGACAATGGCAAAGAGGGGCGGACAATGGCAAAGAGGGGCGGACAAGGGCAAAGAGGGGCGGACAAGGGCAAAGAGGGGCGGACGAGGGCAAAGAGGGGCGGACGAGGGCAAAGAGGGGCGGACGAGGGCAAAGAGGGGCGGACGAGGGCAAAGAGGGGCGGACGAGGGCAAAGAGGGGCGGAAAAGTTCCGAGAATACAGGACAATGGAAAACAGGGGCGGACAAGGGCAAAGAGCGTCGGACAAGGGCAAAGAGAGGCGAACAAATACCGAGAATATGGGGCAAGGGCATAGAGGGGCGGACAAGAGCAAAGAGGGGCAGACAATGGCAAAGAGGTGCGGAGAAGTGAGGAGAATATGGGACAAGGTCAAAAAGGGGTGGACAAGGGCAAAGAGGGGTGGACAAAGGCAAAGAGGGGCAGACAAGGGCAAAGAGGGGCGAAGAAGTGCTGAGAAGACGGGGAAAGGGCAAAGAGGGGCGGACAAGGGTAAAGGGGCCGGACAAGTGCAAAGAGGGGCGGACAAGGCAAAAGACGGGCGGACAAGGGAAAAGAGGGGCGGACAAGGGCAAAGAAGTGCGGTCAAGGGCAAAGAGGGTCGGAGAAGGGCAAAGAGGGGCAGACAAGTGCGGACAATATTGGACAAGGGCAAAGAGGTGTAGACAAGCGTAAAGAGGGGCGGACAAGGGCAAAGAGGGGCGGACAAGGGCAAAGAGGGGCGGACAAGGGCAAAGAGAGCCGGACAAGGGCAAAGAGAGGCGGACAAGTGCAATAAGGGGTGCACAAGGGCAAAGAGGGGATCACAAGGGCAAAGAGGGGCGCACAATCGCAAAGAGGGGCGGACAAGCGCAAAGAGGGGCGGACAAGCGCAAAGAGGGGCGGACAAGCGCAAAGAGGGGCGGACAAGCGCAAAGAGGGGCAGACAAGGGCAAAGAGGGGAAGACAAGGGCAAAGAGGGGAAGACAAGGGCAAAGAGGGGCGTACAAGGGCAAAGAGGGGCGGACAAGTGCGGAGAAAACGGGACAAGGGTAAACATGGTCGGACAAGGGCAAAGACGGGCGGAAAAGTGCAAGGACGGGCGGACATAGGCAAAGACGGGTGGACAAGTGCCAAGACGGGCAGACAAGGGCAAAGACGGGCTGAAAGTGCAAGGAGGGGTGGAGAAGTGCGGAGAATACCGGACAAAGGCAAAGAGGGGCGGAGAATTGCGGAGAATAAGGGACAAGGGAAAAGAGGGGTGGACAAGGGCAAAGAGAGGCGGAAAAGTGCAAAGAGGAGTGGACAAGGACAAAGAGTGACGGACAAGGGCAATGAGGGGCGGACAAGGGCAAAGATGGGTGGACAAGTGCGGAGAATAGGGGACAGGGGCAAAGATTGATGGACAAGATCAAAGAGGGGCGGAGAAGGGCAAAGAGGGGCGTACAAGTGCAAAGAGGGGCAGAGAAGTTCAAAGAGGGGCGGACAAGGGCAAAGAGGGGCGGACAAGGGCAAAGAGGGGCGGACAAGGGCAAAGAGGGGCGGACAAGGGCTAAGAGGGGCGGACAAGGGCTAAGAGGGGCGGACGAGGGCAAAGAGGGGCGGACGAGGGCAAAGAGGGGCGGACGAGGGCAAAGAGGGGCGGACGAGGGCAAAGAGGGGCGGACGAGGGCAAAGAGGGGCGGACGAGGGCAAAGAGGGACGGACGAGGGCAAAGAGGGGCGGACGAGGGCAAAGAGGGGTGGACGAGGGCCAAGAGGGGCGGACGAGGGCAAAGAGGGGCGGACGAGGGCAAAGAGGGGCGGACGAGGGCAAAGAGGGGCGGACGAGGGCAAAGAGGGGCGGACGAGGGCAAAGAGGGGCGGACGAGGGCAAAGAGGGGCGGACAAGTGCCGAGAATACAGGACAATGGAAAACAGGGGCGGACAAGGGCAAAGAGTGTCGGACAAGGGCAAAGAGAGGCGAACAAGTGCCGAGAATACGGGGCAAGGGCATAGAGGGGCGGACAAGAGCAAAGAGGGGCAGACAATGGCAAAGAGGTGCGGAGAAGTGAAGAGAATATGGGACAAGGTCAAAAAGGGGTGGACAAGGGCAAAGAGGGTTGGACAAGGGCAAAGAGGGGCGGACAAGGGCAAAGAGGGGCGAAGAAGTGCTGAGAAGACGGGAAAAGGGCAAAGAGGGGCGGACAAGGGCAAAGGGGCCGGACAAGTGCAAAGAGGGGCGGACAAGGGCAAAGAGGGGCGGACAAGGGCAAAGAGGGGCGGACAAGGGCAAAGAGGGTCAGAGAAGGGCAAAGAGGGGCAGACAAGTGCGGACAATATTGGACAAGGGCAAAGAGATGTAGACAAGCGTAAAGAGGGGCGGACAAGGGCAAAGAGTGGCACACAAGGGCAATGAGGGGCGCACAAGGGCAAAGAGGGGCAGACAAGTGCAGAAAAAACGGGACAATGGGAAACAGGTTTGGAAAAGGGCTAAGAGGGGTGGAGAAGTGCAAAGATGGTCGGAAAAGTGCGGAGAGTACGGGACAAGGGCAAAGAGGGGCAGACAAGGGCAAAGAGAGGCGGACAAGGGCTAAGAGGGGCGGACAAGTGCAAAGAAGGGCGGACAATTGCGGAGAATAAGAGACAAGGGCAATGAGGGGCGTACAAGGGCAAAGAGGGTCGGACAAGTGCAAAGAGTGGTGGACAAGTGCGGAGGATACGGGACAAGGGCAAAGAGAGGGGCACAAGGGCAAAGAGGGGTGCACAAGGGCAAAGAGGGGCAGACAAGGGTACAGAGGTGCGGAAAAGTGCAAAGAGGGGCGGACAAGGGCAAATAGTGGCAGACAAGGGTACAGAGGTGCGGAAAAGTGCAAAGAGGGGCGGACAAGTACAAAGAGAGTCTGACAAGGGCAAACAGGGGCGGACAAATGCAAAGAGGGGCGGATAATTGCGGAGAATATGGGACAAGGGAAAAGAGGGGCCGACAAGTGGAAAGTGGGGCGGAAAAGGGCAAAGAGTGGCGGACAAGGGCAAAGAGGGGCGGACAAGGGCGGAGAATACGGGACAAGGGCAAAGAGAGGGGCACAAGGGCAAAGAGGGGTGCACAAGGGCAAAGAGGGGCGCAGAAGTGCAAAGAGGAGCGCACAAGGGCAAAGAGGGGCGCACAAGGGCAAAGAGGGGCGCACAAGTGGAAAGAGGGTGGCACAATGGCAAAGAGGGGCGCAAAAGGGCAAAGAGGTGCGGACAATTTTGGAGAATACGGAAGAAGTGCAAAGAGGAGCGGACAAGGGGGGAGAATATGGGAAAAGGGCAAAGAGGGGCTGACAAGGGCGGAGAATACGGGACACGGGCAAAGACGGTCAGACAAGGGCTGAGAATACAGGACAAGGGCAAAGAGGGGCGGACAATTGCGGAGAATACTTGACAAGAGCAAAGAGGGGCAGACAAGTTCGGAGAATACGGGACAAGGGCAAAGATGGGCGGAAAAGGGCGGAGAATACTGGACAAGGGCAAAGAGGGGCTGAAGAGGGCAAAGAGGGTCGGACAATGGCCAAGAGGGTCGGACAAGGGCCAAGAGGGTCGGACAAGGGCCAAGAGGTTCGGACAAGGGCCAAGAGGGGCGGACAAGGGCCAAGAGGGGCGGACAAGGGCCAAGAGGGGCGGACAAGGGCCAAGAGGGGCGGACAAGGGCAAAGAGGGGCGGAGAAGTGCGGAGAATACTGGACAAATGAAAAGAGGGGCGGTCAAGTGCAAAGAGGTTCGGGGAATACGGGACAAGGGCAAAGAGAGGCAGGCAAAAGCAAAGAGGTTCCGAGAAATGCCGAGAATACGGGAAAACGGCAAAGAGGGGCGGACAAGGGCAAAGAGAGGCGGACAAGTGCAAAGAGGTGCGGACAAGGGCAATAAGGGGCGCACAAGGGCAAAGAGGGGATCACAAGGGCAAAGAGGGGATCACAAGGGCAAAGAGGGGATCACAAGGGCAAAGAGGGGCGCACAAGCGCAAAGAGCGGCGGACAAGCGCAAAGAGGGGCGGACAAGCGCAAAGAGGGGCGGACAAGGAAATAAAGTGACGGACAAGGGCAAAGGGGCGTACAAGGGCAAAGAGGGGCGGATAAGGGCAAAGAGGGGCGGAGAAGTGCGGAGAATACGGGACAAGGTCAAAGACGGTCGGAGAAGCGCAAAGAGGGGCCGACAATGGCAAAGAGTGGCTTACAAGTGCAAAGAGGTTCGGACAATGGCAAAGAGGGGTGGACAAGGGCAAAGAGGGGCGGACAATAGCAAAGAGGTGCGGAGAAGTGCAAAGAGGGGCGGACAAGGGGAAAGAGGGGCGGACAAGGGGAAAGAGGGGCGGACAATTGCAGAGAATACGGGACAAGGGCAAAGAGGGCGGACAAGGGCAAAGAGGGGTTAACAAGGGCAAAGAGGGGACAACAAGGGCAAAGAGGGTCGGAGAAGTGCAGAGAATACAGGAGAAGGGCAAAGAGGGGCGGACAAGGGCTGAGTATACGGGACAAGGGCAAAGAGGGGCGGACAAGGGTGGAGAATACGGGTCAAGTGTAAAGAGGGGCGGACAAGGGCGGATAATACGGGACAACGGCAAAGAGGGGCGGACAAGGGCAAAGAGGGGCGGAGAAGGGCAAAGAGGGGCGGACAAGGGCAAGGAGGGGCGGACAAGGGCAAAGAGAGGCGGACAAGGGCAAAGAGGGGCGGACAAGGGCAAAGAGGGGCGGACAAGGGCAAAGAGGGGCGGACAAGGGCAAAGAGGGGCGGACAATGGCGGAGAATACGGGACAAGGGCAAAGAGGGGCGGACAAGGGCAAAGAGAGGCGGACAAGTGCAAAGAGGGGCGGACAAGGGCAAAGAGGGGCGGACAAGGGCAAAGAGGGGCGGACAAGGGCAAAGAGGGGCGGACAAGGGCAAAGAGGGGCGGACAAGGGGAAAGAGGGGCAGACAAGGGGAAAGAGGGGCGGACAAGCGCGGAGAAAATGGGAAAAGGAAAAAGAGTGTCGGACAAAGGCTAAGAGGGGTGGACAAGGTCAAAGAGGGCTGACAAGGGCAAAGAGGGTCGGACAAGGGCAAAGAGGGTCGGACAAGGGCAAAGAGGGTCGGACAAGGGCAAAGAGGGTCGGACAAGGGCAAAGAGGGGCGGACAAGGGCAAAGAGGTGCGGACAATTGCGGAGAATACGGGACAAGGGCAAAGAGGGGCGGACAAGGGCAAAGAGGGGACAACAAGGGCAAAGAGGGGCGGAGAAGTGCAGAGAATACAGGAGAAGGGCAAAGAGGGGCGGACAAGGGTGGAGAATACGTGTCAAGTGTAAAGAGGGGCGGATAAGTGCGGATAATACGGAACAAGGGCAAAGAGGGGCGGACAAGGGCAAAGAGGGGCAGACAAAAGCAAAGAGGGGTGGAAAAGGGCAAAGAGGGGCGGACAAGGGCAAAGAGGGGCGGAAAAGAGCAAAGAGGGGCAGAGAAAGGCAAAGAGGGGCGGACAAGGCCAAAGAGGGGCGGAGAAAGGCAAGGAGGGGCAGACAAGGGCAAGGCAGGGCGGACAAGTGCACAGGGGGCGGACAAGTTCAAAGAGGTGGTGGAGAATGGCAAAGAGGGGCGGACAAGGGCAAACAGGGGCAGATAAGAGCAAAGAGGGGCGGAGAAGGGCAAAGAATATGGGACAAAGGCAAAGAGGGGCTTACAAGTTCCGAGAATACGGGACAATGGCAAAGACGGTCGGACAAGGGCAAAGAGGGGCAGACAAAGGCAAAGACGGGCGCACTAGGGAAAAGAGGGGCAGACAATGGCGGAGAATACGGGACAAGAGCAAAGAGGGGTGGAGATGGGCGGAGAATACGGGACAAGTGCAAAGAGGGGCGGAGAAGTGTGGAGAATACGGGACAAGAGCAAATAGGGGCGGACAAGTGCGGATAATACGGGACAAGGGCAAAGAGGGGCGGACTAGGGCAGAGAATACGGGACAAGGGCAAAGAGAGGGGCACAAGGGCAAAGAGGGGCGCACAAGTGCAAAGAGGGGCGCACAAGTGCAAAGAGGGGCGCACAAGTGCAAAGAGGGTGGCACAATGGCAAAGAGTGGCGCAAAAGGGCAAAGAGGGGCGGACAATTGCGGAGAATACTTGACAAGAGCAAAGACGGGCAGACAAGTTCGGAGAATACGGGACAAGGGCAAAGATGGGCGGAAAAGGGCGGAGAATACTGGACAAGGGCAAAGAGGGGCAGAGTAGGGCAAAGAGGGGCTGAAGAGGGCAAAGAGGTTCGGACAAGGGCCAAGAGGGTCAGACAAGGGCCAAGAGGGGCGGACAAGTGCCAAGAGGGGCGGACAAGGGCAAAGAGGGGCGGACAAGGGCAAAGAGGGGCGGACAAGGGCAAAGAGGGGCGGAGAAGGGCAAAGAGGGGCGGAGAAGGGCAAAGAGGGGCGGAGAAGTGCGGAGAATACTGGACAAGTGCAAAGAGGGGCGGTCAAGTGCAAAGAGGTTCGGGGAATACGGGACAAGGGCAAAGAGAGGCAGGCAAAAGCAAAGAGGGTCCGAGAAATGCGGAGAATACAGGAAAACGGCAAAGAGGGGCGGGCAAGGGCAAAGAGGGGCGGGCAAGGGCAAAGAGGGGCGGGCAAGGGCAAAGAGGGGCGGGCAAGGGCAAAGAGGGGCGGGCAAGGGCAAAGAGGGGCGGGCAAGGGCAAAGAGGGGCGGGCAAGGGCAAAGAGGGGCGGGCAAGGGCAAAGAGGGGCGGGCAAGGGCAAAGAGGGGCGGGCAAGGGCAAAGAGGGGCGGACAAGGGCAAAGAGGGGGGACAAGGGCAAAGAGGGGCGGACAAGGGCAAAGAGGGGCGGACAAGGGCAAAGAGTGACGGACAAGGGCAAAGAGGGGCGGATAAGGGCAAAGAGGGGCGGATAAGTGCGGAGAATACGGGACAAGGTCAAAGACGGTCGGAGAAGCGCAAAGAGGGTCGGACAATGGCAAAGAGGGGTGGACAAGGGCAAAGAGGGGCGGACAATAGCAAAGAGGTGCGGAGAAGTGCAAAGAGGGGCGGACAAGGGGAAAGAGGGTCGGACAAGTGCAAAGAGGGGCGGACAATTGCGGAGAATACGGGACAAGGGCAAAGAGGGCGGACAAGGGCAAAGAGGGGACAACAAGGGCAAAGAGGGGCGGAGAAGTGCAGAGAATACAGGAGAAGGGCAAAGAGGGGCGGACAAGGGCTGAGTATACGGGACAAGGGCAAAGAGGGGCGGACAAGGGTGGAGAATACGGGTCAAGTGTAAAGAGGGGCGGACAAGGGCGGATAATACGGGACAAGGGCAAAGAGGGGCGGACAAGGGCAAAGAGGGGCGGACAAGGGCAAAGAGGGGCGGACAAGGGCAAAGAGGGGCGGACAAGGGCAAAGAGGGGCGGACAAGGGCAAAGAGGGGCGGACAAGGGCAAAGAGGGGCGGACAAGGGCAAAGAGGGGCGGACAAGGGCAAAGAGGGGCGGACAAGGGCAAAGAGGGGCGGACAAGGGCAAAGAGGGGCGGACAAGGGCAAAGAGGGGCGGACAAGGGCAAAGAGGGGCGGACAAGGGCAAAGAGGGGCGGACAAGGGCAAAGAGGGGCGGACAAGGGCAAAGAGGGGCGGACAAGGGCAAAGAGGGGCGGACAAGGGCAAAGAGGGCGGACAATTTTGGAGAATACGGAAGAAGGGCAAAGAGGGGCGGACAAGGGCAGAGAATACTTGAAAAGTGCAAAGAGGGGCACATAAGTTTGGAGAATACGGGACAAGGGCAAAGAGGGGTGGAAAATGGCGGAGAATACGGGACAAGGGCAAAGAGGGGGGACAAGGGCAAAGTGGGGCGCAGAAGTGCATACAATACGGGACAAGGGAAAAAAGGGGCGGACAAGTGCAAAGAGGGGCTGACAAGGGCAAAGAGGGGCGGACAAGGGCAAAGAGGGGCGGACAAGGGCAAAGAGGGGCGCACAAGGGCAAAGAGGGGCGCACAAGGGCAAAGAGGGGCGCACAAGGGCAAAGAGGTGCGGACAATTTTGGAGAATACGGAAGAAGTGCAAAGAGGAGCGGACAAGGGCGGAGAATATGGGAAAAAGGGCAAAGAGGGGCTGACAAGGGCGGAGAATACGGGACACGGGCAAAGATGGGCAGACAAGGGCTGAGAATACAGGACAAGGGCAAAGAGGGGCGGACAAGGGCGGAGAATACTTGACAAGTGCAAAGAGGGGCAGACAAGTTCGGAGAATACGGGACAAGGGCAAAGATGGGCGGAAAAGTGCGGAGAATACTGGAAAAGGGCGAAGAGGGGCAGAGTAGGGCCAAGAGGGTCGGACAAGGGCCAAGAGGGTCGGACAAGGGCCAAGAGGGTCGGAGAAGTGCCAAGAGGGTCGGAGAGGGGCCAAGAGGGTCGGAGAGGGGCCAAGAGGGTCGGAGAGGGGCCAAGAGGGTCGGAGAGGGGCCAAGAGGGTCGGAGAGGGGCCAAGAGGGTCGGAGAGGGGCCAAGAGGGGCAGACAAGGGCCAAGAGGGGCGGACAAGGGCCAAGAGGGGCGGACAAGGGCCAAGAGGGGCGGACAAGGGCCAAGAGGGGCGGAGAAGTGCGGAGAATACTGGACAAGTGCAAAGAGGGGCGGTCAAGTGCGAAGAGGTTCAGAGAATACGGGACAAGGGCAAAGACAGGCAGGCAAAAGCAAAGAGGGTCCGAGAAATGCCGAGAATACGGGAAAACGGCAAAGAGGGGCGGACAAGGCTAAAGAGAGGCGGACAAGGCTAAAGAGAGGCGGACAAGGGCAATAAGGGGCGCACAAGGGCAAAGAGGGGCGGACAAGGGCAAAGAGGGGCGGACAAGGGCAAAGAGGGGCGGACAAGGGCAAAGAGGGGCGGACAAGGGCAAAGAGGGGCGCACAAGGGCAAAGAGGGGCGCACAAGGGCAAAGAGGGGCGGACAAGGGCAAAGAGGGGCGGACAAGGAAATAGAGTGACGGACAAGGGCAAAGAGGGGCGGACAAGGGCAAAGAGGGGAGAATATGGGACAAGGTCAAAGTCGGACGGAGAAGCGCAAAGAGGGGCCGACAGTGGCAAAGAGTGGCTTACAAGGGCAAAGAGGGGCGGACAAGGGCAAAGAGGGGCGGACAAGGGCAAAGAGGGGCGGACAAGGGCAAAGAGGGGCGGACAAGGGCAAAGAGGGGCGGACAATTGCGGAGAATACGGGACAAGGGCAAAGAGGGCGGACAAGGGCAAAGAGGGGACAACAAGGGCAAAGAGGGGCGGAGAAGTGCAGAGAATACAGGAGAAGGGCAAAGAGGGGCGGACAAGGGCTGAGTATACGGGACAAGGGCAAAGAGGGGCGGACAAGGGTGGAGAATACGGGTCAAGTGTAAAGAGGGGCGGACAAGGGCGGATAATACGGGACAAGGGCAAAGAGGGGCGGACAAGGGCAAAGAGGGGCGGACAAGGGCAAAGAGGGGCGGACAAGGGCAAAGAGGGGCGGACAAGGGCAAAGAGGGGCGGACAAGGGCAAAGAGGGGCGGACAAGGGCAAAGAGGGGCGGACAAGGGCAAAGAGGGGCGGACAAGGGCAAAGGGGGCGGACAATTTTGGAGAATACGGAAGAAGGGCAAAGAGGGGCGGACAAGGGCAGAGAATACTTGAAAAGTGCAAAGAGGGGCACATAAGTTTGGAGAATACGGGACAAGGGCAAAGAGGGGTGGAAAATGGCGGAGAATACGGGACAAGGGCAAAGAGGGGGGACAAGGGCAAAGTGGGGCGCAGAAGTGCATACAATACGGGACAAGGGAAAAAAGGGGCGGACAAGTGCAAAGAGGGGCTGACAAGGGCAAAGAGGGGCGGACAAGGGCAAAGAGGGGCGGACAAGGGCAAAGAGGGGCGCACAAGGGCAAAGAGGGGCGCACAAGGGCAAAGAGGGGCGCACAAGGGCAAAGAGGGGCGCACAAGGGCAAAGAGGTGCGGACAATTTTGGAGAATACGGAAGAAGTGCAAAGAGGAGCGGACAAGGGCGGAGAATATGGGAAAAAGGGCAAAGAGGGGCTGACAAGGGCGGAGAATACGGGACACGGGCAAAGATGGGCAGACAAGGGCTGAGAATACAGGACAAGGGCAAAGAGGGGCGGACAAGGGCGGAGAATACTTGACAAGTGCAAAGAGGGGCAGACAAGTTCGGAGAATACGGGACAAGGGCAAAGATGGGCGGAAAAGTGCGGAGAATACTGGAAAAGGGCGAAGAGGGGCAGAGTAGGGCCAAGAGGGTCGGACAAGGGCCAAGAGGGTCGGACAAGGGCCAAGAGGGTCGGAGAAGTGCCAAGAGGGTCGGAGAGGGGCCAAGAGGGTCGGAGAGGGGCCAAGAGGGTCGGAGAGGGGCCAAGAGGGTCGGAGAGGGGCCAAGAGGGTCGGAGAGGGGCCAAGAGGGTCGGAGAGGGGCCAAGAGGGTCGGAGAGGGGCCAAGAGGGTCGGAGAGGGGCCAAGAGGGGCAGACAAGGGCCAAGAGGGGCGGACAAGGGCCAAGAGGGGCGGACAAGGGCCAAGAGGGGCGGAGAAGTGCGGAGAATACTGGACAAGTGCAAAGAGGGGCGGTCAAGTGCGAAGAGGTTCAGAGAATACGGGACAAGGGCAAAGACAGGCAGGCAAAAGCAAAGAGGGTCCGAGAAATGCCGAGAATACGGGAAAACGGCAAAGAGGGGCGGACAAGGCTAAAGAGAGGCGGACAAGGCTAAAGAGAGGCGGACAAGGGCAATAAGGGGCGCACAAGGGCAAAGAGGGGCGGACAAGGGCAAAGAGGGGCGGACAAGGGCAAAGAGGGGCGGACAAGGGCAAAGAGGGGCGGACAAGGGCAAAGAGGGGCGGACAAGGGCAAAGAGGGGCGCACAAGGGCAAAGAGGGGCGCACAAGGGCAAAGAGGGGCGGACAAGGGCAAAGAGGGGCGGACAAGGGCAAAGAGGGGCGGACAAGGAAATAGAGTGACGGACAAGGGCAAAGAGGGGCGGACAAGGGCAAAGAGGGGAGAATATGGGACAAGGTCAAAGTCGGACGGAGAAGCGCAAAGAGGGGCCGACAGTGGCAAAGAGTGGCTTACAAGGGCAAAGAGGGGCGGACAAGGGCAAAGAGGGGCGGACAAGGGCAAAGAGGGGCGGACAAGGGCAAAGAGGGGCGGACAAGGGCAAAGAGGGGCGGACAATTGCGGAGAATACGGGACAAGGGCAAAGAGGGCGGACAAGGGCAAAGAGGGGACAACAAGGGCAAAGAGGGGCGGAGAAGTGCAGAGAATACAGGAGAAGGGCAAAGAGGGGCGGACAAGGGCTGAGTATACGGGACAAGGGCAAAGAGGGGCGGACAAGGGTGGAGAATACGGGTCAAGTGTAAAGAGGGGCGGACAAGGGCGGATAATACGGGACAAGGGCAAAGAGGGGCGGACAAGGGCAAAGAGGGGCGGACAAGGGCAAAGAGGGGCGGACAAGGGCAAAGAGGGGCGGACAAGGGCAAAGAGGGGCGGACAAGGGCAAAGAGGGGCGGACAAGGGCAAAGAGGGGCGGACAAGGGCAAAGAGGGGCGGACAAGGGCAAAGAGGGGCGGACAAGGGCAAAGAGGGGCGGACAAGGGCAAAGAGGGGCGGACAAGGGCAAAGAGGGGCGGACAAGGGCAAAGAGGGGCGGACAAGGGCAAAGAGGGGCGGACAAGGGCAAAGAGGGGCGGACAAGGGCAAAGGGGGCGGACAATTTTGGAGAATACGGAAGAAGGGCAAAGAGGGGCGGACAAGGGCAGAGAATACTTGAAAAGTGCAAAGAGGGGCACATAAGTTTGGAGAATACGGGACAAGGGCAAAGAGGGGTGGAAAATGGCGGAGAATACGGGACAAGGGCAAAGAGGGGGGACAAGGGCAAAGTGGGGCGCAGAAGTGCATACAATACGGGACAAGGGAAAAAAGGGGCGGACAAGTGCAAAGAGGGGCTGACAAGGGCAAAGAGGGGCGGACAAGGGCAAAGAGGGGCGGACAAGGGCAAAGAGGGGCGCACAAGGGCAAAGAGGGGCGCACAAGGGCAAAGAGAGGGGCACAAGGGCAAAGAGGGGCGCACAAGGGCAAAGAGGTGCGGACAATTTTGGAGAATACGGAAGAAGTGCAAAGAGGAGCAGACAAGGGCGGAGAATATGGGAAAAAGCGCGAAGAGGTGCTGACAAGGGCGGAGAATACGGGACACGGGCAAAGATGGGCAGACAAGGGCTGAGAATACAGGACAAGGGCAAAGAGGGGCGGACAAGGGCGGAGAATACTTGACAAGTGCAAAGAGGGGCAGACAAGTTCGGAGAATACGGGACAAGGGCAAAGATGGGCGGAAAAGTGCGGAGAATACTGGAAAAGGGCGAAGAGGGGCAGAGTAGGGCAAAGAGGGGCTGAAGAGGGCTAAGAGGGTCGGAGAAGGGCCAAGAGGGTCGGACAAGGGCCAAGAGGGTCGGACAAGGGCCAAGAGGGTCGGACAAGGGCCAAGAGGGTCGGAGAAGGGCCAAGAGGGTCGGAGAAGGGCCAAGAGGGTCGGAGAAGGGCCAAGAGGGTCGGAGAAGGGCCAAGAGGGTCGGAGAGGGGCCAAGAGGGTCGGAGAGGGGCCAAGAGGGTCGGAGAGGGGCCAAGAGGGTCGGAGAGGGGCCAAGAGGGGCAGACAAGGGCCAAGAGGGGCGGAGAAGTGCGGAGAATACTGGACAAGTGCAAAGAGGGGCGGTCAAGTGCGAAGAGGTTCAGAGAATACGGGACAAGGGCAAAGACAGGCAGGCAAAAGCAAAGAGGGTCCGAGAAATGCCGAGAATACGGGAAAACGGCAAAGAGGGGCGGACAAGGCTAAAGAGAGGCGGACAAGGCTAAAGAGAGGCGGACAAGGGCAATAAGGGGCGCACAAGGGCAAAGAGGGGCGCACAAGGGCAAAGAGGGGCGGACAAGGGCAAAGAGGGGCGGACAAGGGCAAAGAGGGGCGGACAAGGGCAAAGAGGGGCGCACAAGGGCAAAGAGGGGCGCACAAGTGCAAAGAGGGGCGCACAAGGGCAAAGAGGGGCGCACAAGGGCAAAGAGGGGCGCACAAGGGCAAAGAGGGGCGCACAAGGGCAAAGAGGGGCGCACAAGGGCAAAGAGGGGCGGACAAGGAAATAGAGTGACGGACAAGGGCAAAGAGGGGCGGAGAAGTGCGGAGAATATGGGACAAGGTCAAAGTCGGACGGAGAAGCGCAAAGAGGGGCCGACAGTGGCAAAGAGTGGCTTACAAGGGCAAAGAGGGGCGGACAAGGGCAAAGAGGGGCGGACAAGGGCAAAGAGGGGCGGAAAAGGGCAAAGAGGGGCGGACAAGGGCAAAGAGGGGCGGACAAGTGCTGAGATTACGGGAGAAGGGCAAAGAGGGGCTTACAAGGGCAAAGAGGGGCGGACAAGGGCAAAAAGGTGTGGAGAAGAGCAAAGAGGGGCGGACAAGTGCAAAGCGGGTCGGAGAAGTGCAAAGGGGACGGAGAAGGGCAAAGAGGGTCGGACAAAGGCAAAGAGGGGCGGAAAAGGGGATAGAGGGGCGGACAAGGGCAAAGAGGGGCGGACAAGGGCAAAGAGGGGCGGACAAGGGCAAAGAGGGGCGGACAAGGGCAAAGAGGGGCGGACAAGGGCAAAGAGGGGCGGACAAGGGCAAAGAGGGGCGGACCAGGGCAAAGAGGGGCGGACCAGGGCAAAGAGGGGCGGACCAGGGCAAAGAGGGGCGGACCAGGGCAAAGAGGGGCGGACAAGGGCAAAGAGGGGCGGACAAGGGCAAAGAGGGGCGGACAAGGGCAAAGAGGGGCGGACAAGGGCAAAGAGGGGCGGACAAGGGCAAAGAGGGGCGGACAAGGGCAAAGAGGGGCGGACAAGGGCAAAGAGGGGCGGACAAAGGCAAAGAGGGGCGGACAAGGGCAATGTGGGACTGAGAAGTGCTGTTAATATGGGACAAGGGCAAAGAGGGGTGGACAAGGGCAAAGAAGGTCGGAGAGGGGTAAAGTGGGGCGGACAGGGGCAAAGAGGGGCGGACAAGGGCAAAGAGGAGCGGACAAGGGCAAAGAGGGGCGGACAAGGGCAAAGAGGGGCGGACAAGGGCAAAGAGGGGCGGACAAGGGCAATGAGGGGCGGACAAGGGCAAAGAGGGGCGGACAAGGGCAAAGAGGGGCGGACAAGGGCAAAGAGGGGCGGACAAGGGCAAAGAGGGGCGGACAAGTGCGGAGAATACGGGACAAGTGTAAAGTGGGGCGGACACGTGCGGAGAATACGGGACAAGGGCAAAGGGGGCGGAGAAGTGGAAAGAGGGGCGGGCAAGGGCAAAGAGGGGCGGACAAGGGCAAAGAGGGGCGGACAATGCAATAGAGTGGCCGAGAAGGGCGGAGAATACGGGACAAGTGCAAAGAGGGGAGGAAAAGGGCAAAGAGGGCCGGACAAGGGCAAAGGGGGGCGGACAAAGGGAAAGAGGGTCGGACAAGTGCGGAGAATACGGGACAAGGTCAAAGAGGGGTGGACAAGTTCAAAGAGGTGCGGACAAGTTCAGTAAGGGGGGGACAAGTGCAAAGAGGTGCGGACAAGGTCAATAAGGGGCGGACAAGGGCAAAGAGGGGCGGACAAGTGCGGAGAATACCGGACAAGGGCAAAGAGGGGCGGAAAACGACAAAGAGGAGTGGACAAGGGCAAAGAGGGTCGGACCAGGGCAAAGAGGGTCGGACAAGGGCAAAGAAGGGCGGACAAGGGCAAAGAAGGGCGGACAAGGGCAAAGAAGGGCGGACAAGGGCAAAGAGGGGCGGACAAGGGCAAAGAGGGGCGGACAAGGGCAAAGAAGGGCGGACAAGGGCAATGAGGGGCGGAGAAGGGCAATGAGGGGCGGACAAGGGCAAAGAGGGACAGAGAAGTGCGGAGAATACCGAACAAGGGCAAAGAGGGTCGGACAAGGGCAAAGAGGTCCGGACAAGTGCGGAGAATACGGGACAAGGACAAAGAGGGTCGGACAAGGGCAAAGACGGGCGGACAAGGTCAAAGAGGGGCAGACAAGTGCGGAGAATATGGGAAAAGTGCAAAGAGGGGCGGACAAGGGCAAAGAGGGGCGGAGAAGTGCGGAGAATACTGGAGAAGTGCAAAGAGGGGTAGACATGCTCAAAAAGGGGCGGACAAGGGCAAAGGGGGAGGGACAAAGGTAAAGAGCGGCGGACAAGGGCAAGGAGGGGCGGACAAGGTCAAAAAGGGTCGGACAATTGCAGAGAGTACGGGACAAGGGGAAAAAGAGGCAGACAAGGGTAAAGAGGGGAGGACAAGTGCAAAGAGGGGAGGACAAGTGCGGAGAATAGGGGACAAGGGCAAAGATTGATGGACAAGGGCAAACAGGGGCGGACAAGGGCAAATAGGGGCAGAGAAGGGTACAGAGGTGCGGAAAAGTGCAAAGAGGGGCGGACAAGTACAAAGAGAGTCTGACAAGGGCAAACAGGGGCGGACAAATGCAAAGAGGGGCGGATAATTGCGGAGAATTTGGGACAAGGGAAAAGAGGGGCCGACAAGTGGAAAGTGGGGCGGACAAGGGCAAAGAGTGGCGGACAAGGGCAAAGAGGGGCGGACAAGTGCGGAGAATACGGGACAAGGGCAAAGATGTGCAGACAAGTACGGGGAATACGGGAAAAGGGCAAAGAGGGGCGGACAAGGGCAAAGAGGGTTGGACAAAGCAAAGAGTGTCGCAAAATTGCAAATAGGGACGGAGAAGAACAGAGAATACGGGACAAGAGCAAAGAGGGTTGGAGAAGTGCGAATAATATTGGACAAAGGCAAGAGGGGAGGACAAGGGCAAAGACGGACGGGCAAGTGTGGAGAATACGGGACAAGGGCAAAGAAGTGTTGAGAAGAGCGGAGAATACGGGACAAGAGCAAAGAGGGGCAGACAAGGGCAAAGAGGGGCGGGCAAGGGCAAAGAGGGGCGGGCAAGGGCAAAGAGGGGCGGGCAAGGGCAAAGAGGGGCGGACAAGGGCAAAGAGGGGCGGACAAGGGCAAAGAGGGGCGGACAAGGGCAAAGAGGGGCGGACAAGGGCAAAGAGGGGCGGACAAGGGCAAAGAGGGGCGGACAAGGGCAAAGAGGGGCGGACAAGGGCAAAGAGGGGCGGACAAGGGCAAAGAGGGGCGGACAAGTGTGGAGAATTAGGGACAAGTGCAAAGAAGGGCGGACAAGGGCAAAGAGGGGCGGACAAGGGCAAAGTGGTGTAGATAAGTGCAGAAAACACGGGACAAGGGCAAAGAGGGGCAGACAAGGGCGGCGAATACGGGACTAGGGCAAAGAGGGGCGGACAAGGGCAAAGAGGGGCGGACAAGGGCAAAGAGGGGCGGACAAGGGCAAAGAGGGGCGGACAAGGGCAAAGAGGGGCGGAGAAGTGCGGAGAATATGGGACAAAGTCAAAAAGGGGTGGACAAGGGCAAGGAGGGTCGGACAAGGGCAAGGAGGGGCGGAAAATTGCGGAGAACACGGGAAAAGGGCAAAGAGGGGCGGACAAGGGCAAAGAGGGGCGGACAAGGGCAAAGAGGGGCGGACAAGGGCAAAGAGGGACGGACAATTGCGGAGAATATGGGATAAGGGCAAAGAGAAGCGGACAAGAGCAAAGAGGGGCGGACAACGGCAAAGAGGGGCGGACAAGGGCAAAGAGGGGCGGACAACGGCAAAGAGGGGCGGACAAGGGCAAAGAGGGGCGGACAATTGCGTAGAATACGGGACAAGGGCAAAGAGTTTCGGACAAGGGCAAAGAGGGGCGGACAAGAGCAAAGAGAGGCGGGCAAAAGCAAAGATGGGCGTAGAATTTTAAAGAGTGTGGGACAAGGACAAAGAGGGGCGGAGAACTGTTGAGAATATGGGAAAAGGGCAAAGAGGGTCAGACAAGGGCAAAGAGGGGCGGACAAGAGCAAATATGACCGGAGAAGGGCAAAGAGGGGAGGACAATTGCCGATAATACGGGACAAGGGCAAAGAGGGGCGGACAAGGGCAAAGAGGGGCGGACAAGGGCAAAGAGGGGCGGACAAGTGCGGAGAATATGGGACAAGAGCAAAGAGAGGAAGACAAGGGCAAAGAGGTGCGGACAAGGGCAAAGAGGGGCGGACAAGGGCAAAGAGGGGCGGACAAGGGCAAAGAGGGGCGGACAAGGGCAAAGAGGGGCGGACAAGGGCAAAGAGGGGCGGACAAGGGCAAAGAGGGGCGGACAAGGGCAAAGAGGTGCGGACAAGGGCAAAGAGGGGCGGACAAGGGCAAAAAGGTGTGGAGAAGAGCAAAGAGGGGCGGACAAGGGCAAAGCGGGTCGGAGAAGTGCAAAGGGGACGGAGAAGGGCAAAGAGGGTCGGACAAAGGCAAAGAGGGGCGGAAAAGGGGATAGAGGGGCGGACAAGGGCAATGAGGGGCGGACAAGGGCAAAGAAGGGGCGGAGAATATCGGAGAATATGGGACAAGGGCAAAGAGGGGTGGACAAGGGTAAAAAGAGGCGGACCAAGGCAAGGAGGTGCGGAGAGGGGCAAAGAGGGGCGGACAAGGGCAAAGAGTGGCGGACAAGGGCAAAGAGGGGCGGACAAGGGCAAAGAGGTGTGGAGAAGAGCAAAGAGGGGCGGACAAGGGCAAAGCGGGTCGGAGAAGTGCAAAGGGGACGGAGAAAGGCAAAGAGGGTCGGACAAAGGCAAAGAGGGGCGGAAAAGGGGATAGAGGGGCGGACAAGGGCAATGAGGGGCGGACAAGGGCAAAGAAGGGGCGGAGAACATCGGAGAATATGGGACAAGGGCAAAGAGGGGTGGACAAGGGTAAAAAGAGGCGGACCAGGGCAAGGAAGTGCGGAGAGGGGCAAAGAGGGGCGGACAAGGGCAAAGAGGGGCGGACAAGTGCTGAGATTGTGGGACAAGTGCAAAGAGGGGCTTACAAGGGCAAAGAGGGGCGGACAAGTGGAAAGAGGGGCGGACAAGGGCAAAGATGTGCGGACAAGGGCATAGAGGAGCGGAGAAGTGCGGAGAACACGGGATAAGGTCAAAGAGGGGCGGACAAGGTCAAAGAGGGGCGGACAAGGGCAAAGAGGGGCGGACAAGGGCAAAGAGGGGCGGACAAGGGCAAAGAGGGGCGGACAAGGGCAAAGAGGGGCGGACAAGGGCAAAGAGGGGCGGACAAGGGCAAAGAGGGGCGGACAAGGGCAAAGAGGGGCGGACAAGGGCAAAGAGGGGCGGACAAGGGCAAAGAGGGGCGGACAAGGGCAAAGAGGGGCGGACAAGGGCAAAGAGGGGCGGACAAGGGCAAAGAGGGGCGGACAAGGGCAAAGAGGGGCGGACAAGGGCAAAGAGGGGCGGACAAGGGTAAATAGGATCAGACAATGGCAAACAGGGTCAGAAAATTGCAAATAGGGTCTGACAGGGGCAAAAAGGGGCGGAAAAGTTCAAAGAGGTGCGGACAAGTTCAAAGAGGGACGGACAAGTTCAAAGAGGGGCGGACAATGGCAGAGAATACGGGACAAGTGCAAAGAGGGTCGGACAAGGGCAGAGAGAGGCGGACAAGTTCAAAGAGGGGCGGACAAGTGCGGAGAATACGGGAAAAGTGCAAAGAGGGGCAGACAAGGGCACAGAGGGACGGACAACGTAAAAGAGGGACGGACAAGTGCGGAGAATACGGGACAAGGGCAATGAGGGTTGGACATGGGAAAAGAGGGGCGGACAAGGGCAAAGAGGAGTAGACAAGGGCAAAGGCGGGCTGACTAGGGCAAAGAATACGGGAGAAAAGCAAAGACGTGCGGACAGGTGCGGAGAATACGGGAGAAGGGTAAAGAGAGGCGGACAAGTGTGTAGAATACTGGACAAGTGCAAACAGGGGTGGACAAGGGCGGAGAATATGGGACAAGTGCAAAGAGGGGTGGGCAAGGTCAAAGAGGGTCGGACAAGGGCAAAGAGGAGTGGACAAGGGCAAAGAGGGGCTGACAAGGGCAAAGCGGGGCGGACCAGGGCAAAGACGGTCGGACAAGTGCAAAGAAGGGCGGACAAGGGCAAAGAGGGGCGGACAAGGGCAAAGAGGGGCGGACAAGGGCAAAGAGGGGCGGACAAGGGCAAAGAGGGGCGGACAAGGGCAAAGAGGGGCGGACAAAGGCAAAGAGGGGCGGACAAGGGCAAAGAGGGGCGGACAAGGGCAAAGAGGGGCGGACAAGGGCAAAGAGGGGCGGACAAGGGCAAAGAGGGGCGGACAAGGGCAATGTGGGACTGAGAAGTGCTGTTAATATGGGACAAGGGCAAAGAGGGGTGGACAAGGGCAAAGAGGGTCGGACAGGGGCAAAGTGGGGCGGACAGGGGCAAAGAGGGGCGGACAGGGGCAAAGAGGGGCGGACAAGGGCAAAGAGGGGCGGACAAGGGCAAAGAGGGGCGGACAAGGGCAAAGAGGGGCGGACAAGGGCAAAGAGGGGCGGACAAGGGCAAAGAGGGGCGGACAAGGGCAAAGAGGGGCGGACAATGCAATAGAGTGGCCGAGAAGGGCGGAGAATACGGGACAAGTGCAAAGAGGGGAGGAAAAGGGCAAAGAGGGCCGGACAAGGGCAAAGGGTGGCGGACAAAGGGAAAGAGGGTCGGACAAGTGCGGAGAATACGGGACAAGGTCAAAGAGGGGTGGACAAGTTCAAAGAGGTGCGGACAAGGTCAGTAAGGGGGGGACAAGTGCAAAGAGGTGCGGACAAGGTCAATAAGGGGCGGACAAGGGCAAAGAGGGGCGGACCAGTGCGGAGAATACCGGACAAGGGCAAAGAGGAGTGGACAAGGGCAAAGAGGGTCGGACCAGGGCAAAGAGGGTCGGACAAGGGCAAAGAAGGGCGGACAAGGGCAAAGAAGGGCGGACAAGGGCAAAGAAGGGCGGACAAGGGCAAAGAAGGGCGGACAAGGGCAAAGAAGGGCGGACAAGGGCAAAGAAGGGCGGACAAGGGCAAAGAGGGGCGGACAAGGGCAAAGAGGGGCGGACAAGGGCAAAGAGGGGCGGAGAAGGGCAATGAGGGGCGGACAAGGGCAAAGAGGGACAGAGAAGTGCGGAGAATACCGAACAAGGGCAAAGAGGGTCGGACAAGGGCAAAGAGGTCCGGACAAGTGCGGAGAATACGGGACAAGGACAAAGAGGGTCGGACAAGGGCAAAGACGGGCGGACAAGATCAAAGAGGGGCGGACAAGGGCAAAGAGGGGCGGACAAGGGCAAAGAGGGTCGGACAAGGGCAAAGAGGGGCGGAGAAGTGCGGAGAATACTGGAGAAGTGCAAAGAGGGGTAGACATGCTCAAAAAGGGGCGGACAAGGGCAAAGGGGGAGGGACAAAGGTAAAGAGCGGCGGACAAGGGCAAGGAGGGGCGGACAAGGTCAAAAAGGGTCGGACAATTGCAGAGAGTACGGGACAAGGGGAAAAAGAGGCAGACAAGGGTAAAGAGGGGAGGACAAGTGCAAAGAGGGGAGGACAAGTGCGGAGAATAGGGGACAAGGGCAAAGATTGATGGACAAGGGCAAACAGGGGCGGACAAGGGCAAATAGGGGCAGAGAAGGGTACAGAGGTGCGGAAAAGTGCAAAGAGGGGCGGACAAGTACAAAGAGAGTCTGACAAGGGCAAACAGGGGCGGACAAATGCAAAGAGGGGCGGATAATTGCGGAGAATTTGGGACAAGGGAAAAGAGGGGCCGACAAGTGGAAAGTGGGGCGGACAAGGGCAAAGAGTGGCGGACAAGGGCAAAGAGGGGCGGACAAGTGCGGAGAATACGGGACAAGGGCAAAGATGTGCAGACAAGTACGGGGAATACGGGAAAAGGGCAAAGAGGGGCGGACAAGGGCAAAGAGGGTTGGACAAAGCAAAGAGTGTCGCAAAATTGCAAATAGGGACGGAGAAGAACAGAGAATACGGGACAAGAGCAAAGAGGGTTGGAGAAGTGCGAATAATATTGGACAAAGGCAAGAGGGGAGGACAAGGGCAAAGACGGACGGGCAAGTGTGGAGAATACGGGACAAGGGCAAAGAAGTGTTGAGAAGAGCGGAGAATACGGGACAAGAGCAAAGAGGGGCGGACAAGGGCAAAGAGGGGCGGACAAGGGCAAAGAGGGGCGGACAAGGGCAAAGAGGGGCGGACAAGGGCAAAGAGGGGCGGACAAGGGCAAAGAGGGGCGGACAAGGGCAAAGAGGGGCGGACAAGGGCAAAGAGGGGCGGACAAGGGCAAAGAGGGGCGGACAAGGGCAAAGAGGGGCGGACAAGGGCAAAGAGGGGCGGACAAGGGCAAAGAGGGGCGGAGAAGTGCGGAGAATATGGGACAAAGTCAAAAAGGGGTGGACAAGGGCAAGGAGGGTCGGACAAGGGCAAGGAGGGGCGGAAAATTGCGGAGAACACGGGAAAAGGGCAAAGAGGGGCGGACAAGGGCAAAGAGGGGCGGACAAGGGCAAAGAGGGGCGGACACGGGCAAAGAGGGGCGGACAATTGCGGAGAATATGGGATAAGGGCAAAGAGAAGCGGACAAGAGCAAAGAGGGGCGGACAACGGCAAAGAGGGGCGGACAACGGCAAAGAGGGGCGGACAACGGCAAAGAGGGGCGGACAAGGGCAAAGAGGGGCGGACAAGGGCAAAGAGGGGCGGACAAGGGCAAAGAGGGGCGGACAAGGGCAAAGAGGGGCGGACAATTGCGTAGAATACGGGACAAGGGCAAAGAGTTTCGGACAAGGGCAAAGAGGGGCGGACAAGAGCAAAGAGAGGCGGGCAAAAGCAAAGATGGGCGTAGAATTTTAAAGAGTGTGGGACAAGGACAAAGAGGGGCGGAGAACTGTTGAGAATATGGGAAAAGGGCAAAGAGGGTCAGACAAGGGCAAAGAGGGGCGGACAAGAGCAAATAGGACCGGAGAAGGGCAAAGAGGGGAGGACAATTGCCGATAATACGGGACAAGGGCAAAGAGGGGCGGACAAGGGCAAAGAGGGGCGGACAAGGGCAAAGAGGGGCGGACAAGTGCGGAGAATATGGGACAAGAGCAAAGAGAGGAAGACAAGGGCAAAGAGGTGCGGACAAGGGCAAAGAGGTGCGGACAAGGGCAAAGAGGGGCGGACAAGGGCAAAGAGGGGCGGACAAGGGCAAAGAGGGGCGGACAAGGGCAAAGAAGGGGCGGACAAGGGCAAAGAGGGGCGGACAAGGGCAAAGAGGGGCGGACAAGGGCAAAGAGGGGCGGACAAGTGCGGAGATTGCGGGACAAGTGCAAGGAGGGGCTTACAAGGGCAAAGAGGGGCGGAGAAGTGGAAAGAGGGGCGGACAAGGGCAAAGATGTGCGGACAAGGGCATAGAGGAGCGGAGAAGTGCGGAGAATACGGGACAAGGGCAAAGAGGGGCGGACAAGGTCAAAGAGGGGCGGACAAGGGCAAAGAGGGGCGGACAAGGGCAAAGAGGGGCGGACAAGGGCAAAGAGGGGCGGACAAGGGCAAAGAGGGGCGGACAAGGGCAAAGAGGGGCGGACAAGGGCAAAGAGGGGCGGACAAGGGCAAAGAGGGGCGGACAAGGGCAAAGAGGGGCGGACAAGGGCAAAGAGGGGCGGACAAGGGTAAATAGGATCAGACAATGGCAAACAGGGTCAGAAAATTGCAAATAGGGTCTGACAGGGGCAAAAAGGGGCGGAAAAGTTCAAAGAGGTGCGGACAAGTTCAAAGAGGGACGGACAAGTTCAAAGAGGGGCGGACAATGGCAGAGAATACGGGACAAGTGCAAAGAGGGTCGGACAAGGGCAGAGAGAGGCGGACAAGTTCAAAGAGGGGCGGACAAGTGCGGAGAATACGGGAAAAGTGCAAAGAGGGGCAGACAAGGGCACAGAGGGACGGACAAGGTAAAAGAGGGACGGACAAGTGCGGAGAATACGGGACAAGGGCAATGAGGGTTGGACATGGGAAAAGAGGGGCGGACAAGGGCAAAGAGGAGTAGACAAGGGCAAAGGCGGGCTGACAAGGGCAAAGAATACGGGAGAAAAGCAAAGACGTGCGGACAGGTGCGGAGAATACGGGAGAAGGGTAAAGAGAGGCGGACAAGTGTGTAGAATACTGGACAAGTGCAAAGAGGGGTGGACAAGGGCGGAGAATATGGGACAAGTGCAAAGAGGGGTGGACAAGGTCAAAGAGGGTCGGACAAGGGCAAAGAGGAGTGGACAAGGGCAAAGAGGGGCTGACAAGGGCAAAGCGGGGCGGACCAGGGCAAAGACGGTCGGACAAGTGCAAAGAAGGGCGGACAAGGGCAAAGAGGGGCGGACAAGGGCAAAGAGGGGCGGACAAGGGCAAAGAGGGGCGGACAAGGGCAAAGAGGGGCGGACAAGGGCAAAGAGGGGCGGACAAGGGCAAAGAGGGGCGGACAAGGGCAAAGAGGGGCGGACAAGGGCAAAGAGGGGCGGACAAGGGCAAAGAGGGGCGGACAAGGGCAAAGAGGGGCGGACAAAGGCAAAGAGGGGCGGACAAAGGCAAAGAGGGGCGGACAAGGGCAATGTGGGACTGAGAAGTGCTGTTAATATGGGACAAGGGCAAAGAGGGGTGGACAAGGGCAAAGAGGGTCGGACAGGGGCAATGTGGGGCGGACAGGGGCAAAGAGGGGAGGACAAGGGCAAAGAGGGGCGGACAAGGGCAAAGAGGGGCGGACAAGGGCAAAGAGGGGCGGACAAGGGCAAAGAGGGGCGGACAAGTGCGGAGAATACGGGACAAGTGTAAAGTGGGGCGGACACGTGCGGAGAATACGGGCCAAGGGCAAAGGGGGCGCAGAAGTGGAAAGAGGGGCGGACAAGGGCAAAGAGGGGCGGAGAAGGGCAAAGAGGGGCGGAGAAGGGCAAAGAGGGGCGGACAATGCAATAGAGTGGCCGAGAAGGGCGGAGAATACGGGACAAGTGCAAAGAGGGGAGGAAAAGGGCAAAGAGGGCCGGACAAGGGCAAAGGGGGGCGGACAAAGGGAAAGAGGGTCGGACAAGTGCGGAGAATACAGGACAAGGTCAAAGAGGGGTGGACAAGTTCAAAGAGGTGCGGACAAGGTCAGTAAGGGGGGGACAAGTGCAAAGAGGTGCGGACAAGGTCAATAAGGGGCGGACAAGGGCAAAGAGGGGCGGACAAGTGCGGAGAATACCGGACAAGTGCAAAGAGGGGCGGAAAACGACAAAGAGGAGTGGACAAGGGCAAAGAGGGTCGGACCAGGGCAAAGAGGGTCGGACAAGGGCAAAGAAGGGCGGACAAGGGCAAAGAAGGGCGGACAAGGGCAAAGAAGGGCGGACAAGGGCAAAGAAGGGCGGACAAGGGCAAAGAAGGGCGGACAAGGGCAAAGAAGGGCGGACAAGGGCAAAGAAGGGCGGACAAGGGCAAAGAAGGGCGGACAAGGGCAAAGAGGGGCGGACAAGGGCAAAGAGGGGCGGACAAGGGCAAAGAAGGGGCGGACAAGGGCAAAGAGGGGCGGACAAGGGCAAAGAGGGGCGGACAAGTGCGGAGATTGCGGGACAAGTGCAAGGAGGGGCTTACAAGGGCAAAGAGGGGCTGACAAGTGGAAAGAGGGGCGGACAAGGGCAAAGATGTGCGGACAAGGGCATAGAGGAGCGGAGAAGTGCGGAGAATACGGGACAAGGTCAAAGAGGGGCGGACAAGGGCAAAGAGGGGCGGACAAGGGCAAAGAGGGGCGGACAAGGGCAAAGAGGGGCGGACAAGGGCAAAGAGGGGCGGACAAGGGCAAAGAGGGGCGGACAAGGGTAAATAGGATCAGACAATGGCAAACAGGGTCAGAAAATTGCAAATAGGGTCTGACAGGGGCAAAAAGGGGCGGAAAAGTTCAAAGAGGTGCGGACAAGTTCAAAGAGGGACGGACAAATTCAAAGAGGGGCGGACAATGGCAGAGAATACGGGACAAGTGCAAAGAGGGTCGGACAAGGGCAGAGAGAGGCGGACAAGTTCAAAGAGGGGCGGACAAGTGCGGAGAATACGGGAAAAGTGCAAAGAGGGGCAGACAAGGGCACAGAGGGACGGACAAGGTAAAAGAGGGACGGACAAGTGCGGAGAATACGGGACAAGGGCAAAGAGGGTTGGACATGGGAAAAGAGGGGCGGACAAGGGCAAAGAGGAGTAGACAAGGGCAACGGCGGGCTGACAAGGGCAAAGAATACGGGAGAAAAGCAAAGACGTGCGGACAGGTGCGGAGAATACGGGAGAAGGGTAAAGAGAGGCGGACAAGTGTGTAGAATACTGGACAAGTGCAAAGAGGGGTGGACAAGGGCGGAGAATATGGGACAAGTGCAAAGAGGGGTGGACAAGGTCAAAGAGGGTCGGACAAGGGCAAAGAGGGGCTGACAAGGGCAAAGCGGGGCGGACCAGGGCAAAGAAGGGCGGACAAGGGCAAAGAGGGGCGGACAAGGGCAAAGAGGGGCGGACAAGGGCAAAGAGGGGCGGACAAGGGCAAAGAGGGGCGGACAAGGGCAAAGAGGGGCGGACAAGGGCAAAGAGGGGCGGACAAGGGCAAAGAGGGGCGGACAAGGGCAAAGAGGGGCGGACAAGGGCAAAGAGGGGCGGACAAGGGCAAAGAGGGGCGGACAAGGGCAAAGAGGGGCGGACAAGGGCAAAGAGGGGCGGACAAGGGCAAAGAGGGGCGGACAAGTGCGGAGAATACGGGACAAGTGTAAAGTGGGGCGGACACGTGCGGAGAATACGGGCCAAGGGCAAAGGGGGCGCAGAAGTGGAAAGAGGGGCGGACAAGGGCAAAGAGGGGCGGACAAGGGCAAAGAGGGGCGGACAAGGGCAAAGAGGGGCGGACAAGGGCAAAGAGGGGCGGACAAGGGCAAAGAGGGGCGGACAAGGGCAAAGAGGGGCGGACAAGGGCAAAGAGGGGCGCACAAGATCGGAGAATACGGGACAAGGGCAAAGAGGGGCGGACAAGATCGGAGAACACGGGACAAGGGCAAAGAGGGGCGGACAAGATCGGAGAACACGGGACAAGGGCAAAGAGGGGCGGACAAGGGCAAAGAGGGGCGGACAAGGGCAAAGAGGGGCGGACAAGGGCAAAGAGGGGCGGACAAGGGCAAAGAGGGGCGGACAAGGGCAAAGAGGGGCGGACAAGGGCAAAGGGGGCGGACAAGGGCAAAGAGGGGCGGACAAGGGCAAAGAGGGGCGGACAAGGGCAAAGAGGGGCGGACAAGGGCAAAGAGGGGCGGACAAGGGCAAAGAGGGGCGGACAAGGGCAAAGAGGGGCGGACAAGGGCAAAGAGGGGCGGACAAGGGCAAAGAGGGGCGGACAAGATCGGAGAATACGGGACAAGGGCAAAGAGGGGCGGACAAGATCGGAGAACACGGGACAAGGGCAAAGAGGGGCGGACAAGGGCAAAGAGGGGCGGACAAGGGCAAAGAGGGGCGGACAAGGGCAAAGAGGGGCGGACAAGGGCAAAGAGGGGCGGACAAGGGCAAAGAGGGGCGGACAAGGGCAAAGAGGGGCGGACAAGGGCAAAGAGGGGCGGACAAGGGCAAAGAGGGGCGGACAAGGGCAAAGAGGGGCGGACAAGGGCAAAGAGGGGCGGACAAGGGCAAAGAGGGGCGGACAAGATCGGAGAATACGGGACAAGGGCAAAGAGGGGCGGACAAGGGCAAAGAGGGGCGGACAAGGGCAAAGAGGGGCGGACAAGGGCAAAGAGGGGGGGACAAGGGCAAAGAGGGGCGGACAAGGGCAAAGAGGGGCGGACAAGGGCAAAGAGGGGCGGACAAGGGCAAAGAGGGGCGGACAAGGGCAAAGAGGGGCGGACAAGGGCAAAGAGGGGCGGACAAGATCGGAGAATACGGGACAAGGGCAAAGAGGGGCGGACAAGGGCAAAGAGGGGCGGACAAGGGCAAAGAGGGGCCGACAAGGGCAAAGAGGGGCCGACAAGGGCAAAGAGGGGCCGACAAGGGCAAAGAGGGGCCGACAAGGGCAAAGAGGGGCCGACAAGGGCAAAGAGGGGCCGACAAGGGCAAAGAGGGGCCGACAAGGGCAAAGAGGGGCCGACAAGGGCAAAGAGGGGCCGACAAGGGCAAAGAGGGGCCGACAAGGGCAAAGAGGGGCCGACAAGGGCAAAGAGGGGCCGACAAGGGCAAAGAGGGGCCGACAAGGGCAAAGAGGGGCCGACAAGGGCAAAGAGGGGCCGACAAGGGCAAAGAGGGGCCGACAAGATCGGAGAATACGGGACAAGGGCAAAGAGGGGCGGACAAGGGCAAAGAGGGGCGGACAAGGGCAAAGAGGGGCGGACAAGGGCAAAGAGGGGCGGACAAGGGCAAAGAGGGGCGGACAAGGGCAAAGAGGGGCGGACAAGGGCAAAGAGGGGCGGACAAGGGCAAAGAGGGGCGGACAAGGGCAAAGAGGGGCGGACAAGGGCAAAGAGGGGCGGACAAGGGCAAAGAGGGGCGGACAAGGGCAAAGAGGGGCGGACAAGGGCAAAGAGGGGCGGACAAGGGCAAAGAGGGGCGGACAAGGGCAAAGAGGGGCGGACAAGGGCAAAGAGGGGCGGACAAGGGCAAAGAGGGGCGGACAAGGGCAAAGAGGGGCGGACAAGGGCAAAGAGGGGCGGACAAGGGCAAAGAGGGGCGGACAAGGGCAAAGAGGGGCGGACAAGGGCAAAGAGGGGCGGACAAGGGCAAAGAGGGGCGGACAAGGGCAAAGAGGGGCGGACAAGGGCAAAGAGGGGCGGACAAGGGCAAAGAGGGGCGGACAAGGGCAAAGAGGGGCGGACAAGGGCAAAGAGGGGCGGACAAGGGCAAAGAGGGGCGGACAAGGGCAAAGAGGGGCGGACAAGGGCAAAGAGGGGCGGACAAGGGCAAAGAGGGGCGGACAAGGGCAAAGAGGGGCGGACAAGGGCAAAGAGGGGCGGACAAGGGCAAAGAGGGGCGGACAAGGGCAAAGAGGGGCGGACAAGGGCAAAGAGGGGCGGACAAGGGCAAAGAGGGGCGGACAAGGGCAAAGAGGGGCGGACAAGGGCAAAGAGGGGCGGACAAGGGCAAAGAGGGGCGGACAAGTGCGGAGAATAAGGGACATGAGCAAAGAGGTGCGGAGAAGTGCGTAGAATAGGGGACAAGGGCAAAGAGGGGCGGACAAGTGCGGAGAATACGGGACAAGGGAAAGAGGGGCGGAGAAGTGCGGAGAATACGGGATGAAGGGAAAGAGGTGTGGACAAGGGCAAAGAGGAGCGGACAAGGACAAAGGGGGCAGACAAGTGCAGAGAATACGGGACAAGAGCAAAGAGGGGCGGACAAGGTCAAAGAGGGGCGGACAAGGGCAAAGAGGGGCGGACAAGGGCAAAGAGGGGCGGACAAGGGCAAAGAGGGGCGGACAAGGGCGGAGAATACGGGACAAGGGAAAGAGGGGCGGAGAAGTGCGGAGAATACGGGATGAAGGCGAAGAGGTGTGGACAAGGGCAAAGGGGAGCGGACAAGGAAAAAGAGGGGCAGGGAAGTGCAGATAATACGAGACAAGGGCAAAGAGGGGCGGACAAGGGCAAAGAGGGGCGGACAAGGGCAAAGGGGGCGGACAAGGGCAAAGGGGGCGGACAAGGGCAAAGGGGGCGGACAAGGGCAAAGGGGGCGGACAAGGGCAAAGGGGGCGGACAAGGGCAAAGGGGGCGGACAAGGGCAAAGGGGGCGGACAAGGGCAAAGGGGGCGGACAAGGGCAAAGGGGGCGGACAAGGGCAAAGGGGGCGGACAAGGGCAAAGGGGGCGGACAAGGGCAAAGGGGGCGGACAAGGGCAAAGGGGGCGGACAAGGGCAAAGAGGGGCGGACAAGGGCAAAGGGGGGCGGACAAGGGCAAAGGGGGGCGGACAAGGGCAAAGGGGGGCGGACAAGGGCAAAGGGGGGCGGACAAGGGCAAAGGGGGGCGGACAAGGGCAAAGGGGGGCGGACAGGGGCAAAGAGGGGCGGACAGGGGCAAAGAGGGGCGGACAAGGGCAAAGAGGGGCGGACAAGGGCAAAGAGGGGCGGACAAGGGCAAAGAGGGGCGGACAAGGGCAAAGAGGGGCGGACAAGGGCAAAGAGGGGCGGACAAGGGCAAAGAGGGGCGGACAAGGGCAAAGAGGGGCGGACAAGGGCAAAGAGGGGCGGACAAGGGCGGAGAATAAGGGACAAGAGCAAAGAGGTGCGGAGAAGTGCGTAGAATAGGGGACAAGGTCAAAGAGGGGCGGACAAGTGCGGAGAATACGGGACAAGGGAAAGAGGGGCGGAGAAGTGCGGAGAATACGGGATGAAGGGAAAGAGGTGTGGACAAGGGCAAAGAGGAGCGGACAAGGACAAAGAGGGGCAGACAAGTGCAGAGAAAACGGGACAAGAGCAAAGAGGGGCGGACAAGGGCAAAGAGGGGCGGACAAGGGCAAAGAGGGGCGGACAAGGGCGGAGAATACAGGAAAAGGGAAAGAGGGGCGGAGAAGTGCGGAGAATACGGGATGAAGGCGAAGAGATGTGGACAAGGGCAAAGAGGGGCGGACAAGGGCAAAGAGGGGCGGACAAGGGCAAAGAGGGGCGGAGAATAAGGGACAAGAGCAAAGAGGTGCGGAGAAGTGCGTAGAATAGGGGACAAGTGCAAAGAGATGCGGACAAGTGCGGAGAATACGGGACAAGGGAAAGAGGGGCGGAGAAGTGCGGAGAATACGGAATGAAGGGAAAGAGGTGTGGACAAGGGCAAAGAGGGGCGGAGAAGTGCGGAGAATACGGAATGAAGGGAAAGAGGTGTGGACAAGGGCAAAGAGGGGCGGACAAGGGCAAAGAGGGGCGGACAAGGGCAAAGAGGGGCGGACAAGGGCAAAGAGGGGCGGACAAGGGCAAAGAGGGGCGGACAAGGGCAAAGAGGGGCGGACAAGGGCAAAGAGGGGCGGACAAGGGCAAAGAGGGGCGGACAAGGGCAAAGAGGGGCGGACAAGGGCAAAGAGGGGCGGACAAGGGCAAAGAGGGGCGGACAAGGGCAAAGAGGGGCGGAGGAGTGCGGAGAATACGGGACAAGGGCAAAGAGGGGCGGAGGAGTGCGGAGAATACGGGACAAGGGCAAAGAGAGGCGGAGGAGTGCGGAGAATACGGGAGAAGGGCAAAAAGGGGCGGAGGAGTGCGGAGAATACGGGACAAGGACAAAGAGGGGCGGAGAAGTGCGGAGAATAAGGGACAACAGCAAAGAGGTGCGGAGAAGTGCGTAGAATAGGGGACAAGGGCAAAGAGGGGCGGAGAAGTGCGGAGAATAGGGGACAAGGGAAAGAGGGGCGGAGAAGTGCGGAGAATACGGGATGAAGGGAAAGAGGTGTGGACAAGGGCAAAGAGGAGCTGAAAAGGGCAAAGAGGGGCAGACAAGTGCAGAGAATACGGGACAAGAGCAAAGAGGGACGGACAAGGGCAAAGAGGGGCGGACAAGGGCAAAGAGGGGCGCACAAACGCAAAGAGGGATGGAGAAGTGCGGACAATATGGGACAAGGGCAAAGAGGGGCCGACAAGGGCAAAGAGGGGCCGACAAGGGCAAAGAGGGGCCGACAAGGGCAAAGAGGGGCCGACAAGGGCAAAGAGGGGCCGACAAGGGCAAAGAGGGGCCGACAAGGGCAAAGAGGGGCCGACAAGGGCAAAGAGGGGCCGACAAGGGCAAAGAGGGGCCGACAAGGGCAAAGAGGGGCCGACAAGGGCAAAGAGGGGCGGAGAAGTGCGGAGAATACGGGACAAGGGAAAGAGGGGCGGAGAAGTGCGGAGAATACGGGACAAGGGAAAGAGGGGCGGAGAAGTGCGGAGAATAGGCGATGAAGGGAAAGAGGTGTGGACAAGGGCAAAGAGGGGCGGACAAGGACAAAGAGGGGCAGACAAGTGCCGAGAATACGGGACAAGGGCAAAGAGGGGCCGACAAGGGCAAAGAGGGGCCGACAAGGGCAAAGAGGGGCCGACAAGGGCAAAGAGGGGCCGACAAGGGCAAAGAGGGGCCGACAAGGGCAAAGAGGGGCCGACAAGGGCAAAGAGGGGCCGACAAGGGCAAAGAGGGGCCGACAAGGGCAAAGAGGGGCCGACAAGGGCAAAGAGGGGCCGACAAGGGCAAAGAGGGGCCGACAAGGGCAAAGAGGGGCCGACAAGGGCAAAGAGGGGCCGACAAGGGCAAAGAGGGGCCGACAAGGGCAAAGAGGGGCCGACAAGGGCAAAGAGGGGCCGACAAGGGCAAAGAGGGGCCGACAAGGGCAAAGAGGGGCCGACAAGGGCAAAGAGGGGCCGACAAGGGCAAAGAGGGGCCGACAAGGGCAAAGAGGGGCCGACAAGGGCAAAGAGGGGCCGACAAGGGCAAAGAGGGGCCGACAAGGGCAAAGAGGGGCCGACAAGGGCAAAGAGGGGCCGACAAGGGCAAAGAGGGGCCGACAAGGGCAAAGAGGGGCCGACAAGGGCAAAGAGGGGCCGACAAGGGCAAAGAGGGGCCGACAAGGGCAAAGAGGGGCCGACAAGGGCAAAGAGGGGCCGACAAGGGCAAAGAGGGGCCGACAAGGGCAAAGAGGGGCCGACAAGGGCAAAGAGGGGCCGACAAGGGCAAAGAGGGGCCGACAAGGGCAAAGAGGGGCCGACAAGGGCAAAGAGGGGCCGACAAGGGCAAAGAGGGGCCGACAAGGGCAAAGAGGGGCCGACAAGGGCAAAGAGGGGCCGACAAGGGCAAAGAGGGGCCGACAAGGGCAAAGAGGGGCCGACAAGGGCAAAGAGGGGCCGACAAGGGCAAAGAGGGGCCGACAAGGGCAAAGAGGGGCCGACAAGGGCAAAGAGGGGCCGACAAGGGCAAAGAGGGGCCGACAAGGGCAAAGAGGGGCCGACAAGGGCAAAGAGGGGCCGACAAGGGCAAAGAGGGGCCGACAAGGGCAAAGAGGGGCCGACAAGGGCGGAGAATACAGGACAAGAGCAAAGAGGGGCGGACAAAAGCAAAGATGGGCGGAGAATCGTGGAGAATACGGGACAAGGGGAAAGAGAGGCGGACAAGGGCAAAGAGGGGGGAGAAGGGCAAAGAGGGGCGGAGAAGTGCGGAGAATACCGGACAAGGCAAAGATGGGCGGACAAGGGCAAAGACGGGCGGACAAGGGCAAAGACGGGCGGACAAGGGCAAAGACGGGCGGACAAGGGCAAAGACGGGCGGACAAGGGCAAAGACGGGCGGACAAGGGCAAAGAATACGGGACAAGTGCAAAGAGAGGCGGACAAGTGCGGAGAATACCGGAAAAGTGCAAAGAGGGGCGGACAGGGGCAAAGAGGAGCGGACAGGGGCAAAGAGGAGCGGACAGGGGCAAAGAGGAGCGGACAGGGGCAAAGAGGGGCGGACAGGGGCAAAGAGGGGCGGACAATTTCAGAGAATACGGGACAAGGGCCCAGAGGGGCGGACAGGGGCCCAGAGGGGCGGACAGGGGCCCAGAGGGGCGGACAATTTCAGAGAATACGGGACAAGGGCCCAGAGGGGCGGACACGGGCCCAGAGGGGCGGACAAGTTTGGAGAATACGGGACAAGGGCCCAGAGGGGTGGACACGGGCCCAGAGGGGCGGACAAGTTCGGAGAATACAGGACAAGGGCCCAGAGGGGCGGACAAGGGCCCAGAGGGGCGGACAAGTTCAGAGAATACGGGACACGGGCCCAGAGGGGCGGACACGGGCCCAGAGGGGCGGACAAGTTTGGAGAATACGGGACAAGGGCCCAGAGGGGCGGACACGGGCCCAGAGGGGCGGACAAGTTCGGAGAATACGGGACAAGGGCCCAGAGGGTCGGACACGGGCCCAGAGGGGCGGACAAGTGCGGATAATACGGGACAAGGCCACAGAGGGGCGGACACTGGCCCAGAGGTGCGGACAATACGGGACAAGGCCACAGAGGGGCGGACAAGTGCGGAGAACACGGGACAAAGGGAAAGAGGGTCGGACAAGTGTGGAGAACACGGTACAAGGCCACAGAGTGGCGGACAATGGCAGAGAACACGGTACAAGGCCACAGAGTGGCGGACAATGGCAGAGAACACGGGACAAGGCCACAGAGTGGCGGACAAGGGCGGAGACACGGGACAAGGCCACAGAGGGGCGGACAAGGGCGGAGAACACAGGACAAGGCCACAGAGGGGCGGACAAGGGCGGAGAACACGGGACAAGGGCCCAAGTCGGGCCGCGAGGGGCCCAAGTCGGGCCGGGCAAGTGCAGAAAATACCGGACAAGGGTAAGAGCAGGGCCGCAGGGGGTAAGAGCAGGGCCGCACGGGGTAAGAGCAGGGCCGCAGGGGGTGGAGGTGCAGTTCAGTCTCAACTCAGTACCTTATATTAAACGTTCTGTTAGTCGAGCTTAACCAGCTTGAAGTGAAAGCACTTCCGGAGAAGACTCTACTGAGAGCCAGCATTTGATTGTAGCAGATTCCCCGCAGTCCTTGTGCTGAACGGTATGAAATTTCAAAGTGACACTTTAACCGCCATTCTGATGTTACTGTACACAAGCCGAGACTGAACATTCTACAAGCCTTGCTTTGCACTGAAAGCACTCTAAGAGAAGACATTCAGAAACAGCAGCATTCCATGCTAGCATCTTCCCTGCGGGAGACACTCTCTTTTCCCAAATCGCCTTATTAGGCGAAAGTAAGTCACAATTCAGTACCCTATACTAAACCGTTCTGTTAGACATTCTTCTGCAGCTTGCAGTGAAGGCGCTTCCAGAGAAGACTCTAACAAAAGCCAGAATTTGATCATAGCAGCTTCCCTACAGTACTTCTCTGCATCCCCTCCGTGGTTTCAGAGACTAGCAGAAACTACCACACTTAGGGCTGCTAGCTCTCCAAAGTAATGGATGCCCCTAGACTGCATGGTCTAGTCACATTAAAACATTAAGAACCGGGCCGCTATACCTTGGCTGACTCTTATCACCTCCTCCATGCACCAGGCAGAGCAGCTTGAACTGGACACAAATACACACGGAACACTAACACACAAGACCGATGTCGTGAACCGAGGACAAAAGAAGATTTGCAGCAACATGGAGGACTCTTGGACCACGCTTGCCAATGGGCAAGGCAATGGACAGGGCTCTGAGGAAGAACCTACGGTAGCCCTGGAAAAGCAAAGATGGTTCCAAAGAGATGTGGCTGCAACTGGCAAGATGAACGGGCAAGAAACCCTTTTAAAGTCCTAAAGATGCAGAGGATGGATGGAACAAGTCCCAGAACAGGGATCCAACAAAACGGAAGACTAACTATCCTGGATAATAAGGCCGGCTGCAAGGCTGCAGCAGAAGACAACTGACCGGATGCTTCCAAAACACAAGAGCGATCCACGCTTTAAAAATGTGAAGAAAGAAAAGCAGTGCCCCATCGACACTGCTTTGATCAGTACGAGCATTTGGGACCCTAGACATGGTGCCCAAGGCACATCCGGCATGCCTCGAGTACAAAAGAGGACATCAAGACCTGCAGAAAATTTCAGACACAGCACAGTGACTACACAAACTAGATAACAACAGATACAGGCTGGAACTGCCCTGCCCATGCAGGGTTTGGGCTCAGAAGTACGCCCCTCTGCCTTCACCTGCCCAAAGAGGACTCTCCCTGCACAGCCTAGGCTACCTTCAAAACCCCTCCCTGCTATCCCAAACCCGCCTCCCGCTTCCCAAATCTGGTCCCTCAACTTAGCTTTCAGAGGGCCACGAATGAAGCTGTCCTTGGCCAAAGCAGCTCAAATCACATCAGCTAACAGAAATAATCCTGCAGTCACTGGGTTCCTCTTCAGCATCTGCAAGGAAAACAAGGAGAAAAACACAGTGCCAAAACACGAGAACGATCCCGGCTTTAGGAGCACGATGCAAGAAAAGCAGTGCCCAATCGACAGTGCATTGATGGGTACAAGCATTCAGGACCCTAGATATGGTGCTCGAGGCATGTCCGGCATGCTGTAAAGGATCCCTCATTACAATGGTATGTGGCCAAGACTGGGATGATGTACGTGAGAGGATCACCTTTTAAATGTCTAAAGACACAAGATGCATGGAAGAAGTCTTAGGCCTACAGGGATCCTTGAAAATATAAGACTAGCGATTGTGGCCACCAACACAGTCTGCAAGGTCACAGGAAAAGATGGCTGACTAGAAACTTTGAAAATGTGAAGCCAATCCACACTTAGGTTATGATGCAAGAAGAACAGTGCCTAATTGGCATTGTACCCATGAGTACAGGCATTCAAGACCCTCGAGATGCTGCTCAAGTCATATGCTGCATTCCTTTAAAGCAAAGGGGACATCAAGGCTTAAGAAACATGAAAGAGAAACAGAATATAAAGCACACAGCACAGACAAGCTGGAACGGCCCTACCTGGAACATGCTAGCTTTGGGCTGAGAAGTAACACCCTCCAGCTCTCCATGCCCAAAGGGGACATTTCCTGCACAGCCCTCTCCCCTAGGCTACTTTTAAAACTCCACCCTGCCATCCCCAGCCTTCTCCCCTCTGTCACACCCCACCCCTGCCCCCGTCCCTCAACTTAGCTTTCAGACCACCAGGAGGCTTCCTCAGCAGAAAAAACTCCAAGAGCATCAGCTCCCTGGGATGATCCTACAGTTGCCAGGTTCCACTTGGCCATCTGTAAGAAAACCAATGAGAAAACTAAAATAGTGCCAACAGCCAGCATTGCACTGATCAATGTCAGCACCTTACATGACAACTTGCTCTGCCTAACTGCCATGTTCTTCCACTCACTTGCTCCACAGCAGTTCTTATGTCAGATGCTGCAGCTGTTATCACCCAGGGTAATTAAATTAAGAGAATTACTCACACCTGTGAGAAGTCTGCCCCATGCTCCTTCTCCCTACTACCCAGCTCATCTCAAATGCTCTTCCCATTCCCAAGGTGGCCCACACAGTGCCTGCCAAACCAAAAGTAAATACTATGTTGCCAAAGAACACTTTGCTCTTCTAGACATACTCAACTTCCTCCTCACCATCAGCCCCACAATGATGAGAAAAAGCCTGACTACCTCACCGGCACCCCAAAATTCTCTGCTGTCTGCTTGCTTCTCCTCTCCTCCTCAGCACTTAAGTTGTAGGACCAGTAGTGGTGATACCCAGGACAAAAGAAAGATGAGCCATGGAGATCCTAATTCTAGGAAGTTACCAGACTTTAGTCACAGGAGTAAACAAGAAGAACTTGAAAAAGAATATTCTTATCAAAACCCAGTAAAGATTATTAACACAGAAGACATAAAAACACAGGACACTCACCACACAGCAATGGAGACTGGAATTACAGAGGCAGTCAGCCAATGAAAAACTCGCAACAGTGGGATTTGACTGCTCTAAGACCTAAGTTGGAAACTCAATGACCGTAAAAAAACACAATGGATAACAGGGACAAGGTAACAACCGCTGTAAGCAATAACAAAGCAAACCTCACTGGTAAGTTCAGGAAAAATCCAAAACTCTACTAAATAAGGGAGGCTTGTGTGCCCACAGACCAGATGAAAAAGAGTTGCTCAGCTGCTAACTGTTACGAGCCAAAACAATATCCAATCTCTTCCCTGAGAAATGCAAGGGAAACAAGGGGCAGAATCCTGCACTGTAGATAGGCAGTGAGTCCATATGTTTAAGTAGCAAGGTGTCTGATATTCATAGGATCACCCGGTTGGAAAAGACCCATTGGATCATTGAGTCCAACCATTCCTATCAATCACTAAACCACGTCCCTCAGCACTTCGGCCACCCGTCCTTTAAACACCTCCAGGGAAGGTGACTCTACCACCTCCTTGGGCAGCCTTTGCCCATCCCTAATAACCCTTTCAGTGAAATATTTTTTCCTGATGTACAGCCTGAACCTTCCCTGGCAGAGCTTGAGGCTATTCCCTCTTGTCCTGTCCCCTGTCACTTTGGAGAGGTGGCCAGCTCCCTTATCTCCACAACCTCCTTTCAGCAATGAGGTCTCCCCTCAGCCTCCTCTTCTCCAGGCTAAACACCCCCAGCCCTCTCAGCCACTCCTCATAAGGCTTATTCACCAGCCCCCTCACCAGCTACAGTACTCTTCTCTGGACATTCAGATGGATGGAGACAGGATGGATGCAAAGAAGTTAGTTGAGGAACACAATAAGTAGAAGGTATAAGGGAGCAGAGATCTCACAGCCCTAGAGATTACATTTCTTAGGGTAACTAATGCTTTTCAACTTGTGTCTCAACCTCATCGTTACCTCGTTGGCTACAGAGAGACTAGAACAACAGACACCTGAATGGCACTTGCATCTGACCACCAAACTGACCCAAGAAAGACTGATGAACCCATCTCCCTTTCCCCAAACCATTAAAGCCCTTTTCTACCCCTGAAGTATCAGAGAAGGAACCCTGCTCCTTCTTAACAGAACCTGTCCTATATTTTAACCCCACTGACCCTTCTGTGTTGCTGTTCCTTGGGAGCTGGGCTCCTGAGCCCTTCCCAAGGCTCCCCTGGCCCCTTCTATCTTCCACCAACCCACAGACTCAACTTCCTACCACAGGTCAACAAGGCTCATTCCAGGTTATTATCACCCACAAGATACCCATTACAAACTGCAGAGCCCCTAGGGCCAATACATCATGCCACACAGAATGAGGAACAACAACAAATCATCCCGTAACTAAAAACTCCAGGCAAAGCACCCAGAAAAAAAACAAAGAAGGAAAACAAACCATTAAAACATCTTGCCCCCTCCAACACCCAATCAAAAATTACTGACAAAAAAGCCCCATAGTTACAGCTGTATGTGCTGCTTTGCCTGGACTCTTCCAAAGCTCATACCTCCTCCAACAGATGCCTCTGCTTCTTTAGAGGATCAGAAAAAAAAAAAATCAATATAAAAGCCAAAAAACACCACTTACCCAACTAGCCTAAAATATATAATGAATTGAAACAGCAGCAAAACTCTAACCTCAAGGATAAACCACAACCTAAATGACCTCCAGAGGCAAGGCCTGTAGCTTATATACCCCCTGGCCCTTCCCACCCACCACCTGTGACTGGGGTGTGGTGAAGCCCTCACAGGTATAAAGAGTGCCTGGGGAGCAGCTGTGTTTTATTAACTCTGCCTTACATTCTCAGCTAGAACAACACTACTATGTGTCTGAAAGCATTCTTACAAGAAATAACAGTATGCGTGCTGTCACTGCAACATTGCTAGTTGTGACAGTAATGGAACTAGGTAACGAACATTTTAGACCTGGACTTTTTTGTTCCTTTCATTTATCGTGCTGCTACAATTACTGTTCCCAGGTATCCCTATACCCCTACTCTTTAATTTTTCTGTGCTCTTTTCTCTCTCTTTTTTCCCCCAGTCTTCAGTATCAGTTCTCTGTCCATACTTTTTTTCTCCTTTTCCATCTTTCTACCAATTTGCGTTCCTCATTCTGTTGATACTCCCCTTTGCTCCTCTTGCTGTTTCTGAATCTTTGTGCTAGTCCCTGCCCCTTTTTATAATCCTCTGTCTGTCTGTAGTGCTCCTAGTTCCTCTCAAAAAAGTCAGCGCTTTTTTATGTACACACATGGCCTTATGAGAAACAGCTGAGAGGACTGGGGTTGTTTAGTCTGGAGAAAAGGAGGCTGAGGGGAGACTTCATTGCTCTCTACAATTACCTGAAAGGAGATTGTAGAGAGGAGGATGATGGCCATTTCTCCAAAGTGACAGGGGACAGGACAAGAGGGAATGGCCTCAAGCTCCACCAGGGGAATCTGCAGCTTGCAGTGAAAGCGCTTCCAGAGGGAAGTCTAAAGAGGGCAAACACTTGATGGTAGCAGCTTCCCTGCGGGAGATACTCTCTTTTCCAAAATCGCATTATTAGGCGAAAGTAAGTTACAATTCAGTACCCTATCCTAAAGCTTGCTGTTAGGAGGAAATCTGCAGCTTACAGTGAAAGCGCTTCCAGAGGGGAGTCTAATGAGGGCAAACACTTGATTGTAGCAGCTTCCCTGCGGGAGATACTCTCTTTTACAAAATCACATTTTTAGGAGAAAGTAAGATACAATTCAGTACCCTATCCTAAAGCTTGGTGTTAGGAGGGAATCTGCAGCTTACAGTGAAAGCGCTTCCGGAGGGGAGTCTAATGAGGGCAAACATTTGATGGTAGCAGCTTTCCTGCGGGAGATACTCTCTTTACCATAATCGCATTATTAGCCGCATTAAAGTTACAATTCAGTACACTGTCCTACAGCTTGCTGTTAGGAGGGAATCTGCACCTTGCAGTGAAAGCGCTTCCAGAGATGAGTCTAACGAGGGCAAACATTTGATGGTAGCAGCTTCCCTGCGGGAGATACTCTCTTTGCCAAAATCGCATTATTAGTCGAAAGTAAGTTACAATTCAGTACCCTATCCTAAAGCTTGCTGTTAGGAGGGAATCTGCAGCTTGCTTCCCGCAGGGAAGCTGCTACCATCAAATGTTTGCCCTCGTTAGACTCCCCTCTGGAAGCGCTTTCTCTGCAAGCTGCAGATTCCCTCCTAACAGCAAGCTTTAGGATAGGGTACTGAATTGTAACTTAACTGCGGCTAATAAGGCGATTTTGGAAAAGAGAATATCTCCCGCAGGGAAGCTGCTACCATAAAATGTTTTCCCTCATTAGACTCCCCTCTGGAAGCGCTTTCACTGCAAGCTGCAGATTCCCTCCTAACAGCAAGCTTTAGGATAGGGTACTGAATTGTATCTTAAATGCGGCTAATAATGCGATTTTGGCAAAGAGAGTATCTCCCGCAGGGAAGCTGCTACCATCAAGTGTTTGCCCTCATTAGACTCCCCTCTGGAAGGGCTTTCACTGCAAGCTGCAGATTCCCTCCTAACAGCAAGCTTTAGGATAGGGTACTGAATTGTAACTTACTTTCGCCTAATAATGCGATTTTGGCAAAGAGAGTATCTCCCGCAGGGAAGCTGCTACCATCTAATGTTTGCCCTCATTAGACTCCCCTCTGGAAGCGCTTTGACTGCAAGCTGCAGATTCCCTCCTAACAGCAAGCTTTAGGATAGGGTACTGAATTGTAACTTAAATGCGGCTAATAATGCGATTTTGGCAAAGAGAGTATCTCCCGCAGGGAAGCTGCTACCATCAAATGTTTGCCCTCGTTAGACTCCCCTCTGGAAGCGCTTTGACTGCAAGCTGCAGATTCCCTCCTAACAGCAAGCTTTAGGATAGGGTACTGAATTGTAACTTAAATGCGGCTAATAATGCGATTTTGGCAAAGAGAGTATCTGCCGCAGGGAAGCTGCTACCATCAAATGTTTCCCCTCATTAGACTCCCCTCTGGAATCGCTTTGACTGCAAGCTGCAGATTCCCTCCTAACAGCAAGCTTTAGGATAGGGTACTGAATTGTAACTTACTTTCGCCTAATAAAGCGATTTTGGCAAAGAGAGTATCTCCCGCAGGAAAGCTGCTACCATCAAATGTTTGCCCTCGTTAGACTCCCCTCTGGAAGCGCTTTCACTGCAAGCTGCAGATTCCCTCCTAACAGCAAGCTTTAGGATAGGGTACTGAATTGTATCTTACTTTCGCATAATAATGCGATTTTGGCAAAGAGAGTATCTCCCGCAGGGAAGCTGCTACCATCAAATGTTTGCCCTCATTACACTCCCCTCTGGAAGCGCTTTCACTGCAAGCTGCACATTCCCTCCTAACAGCAAGTTTTAGGATAGGGTACTGAATTGTAACTTACTTTCGCCTAATAATGCGATTTTGGAAAAGAGAGTATCTCCCGCAGGGAAGCTGCTACCATCAAATGTTTGCCCTCGTTAGACTCCCCTCTGGAAGCGCTTTCTCTGCAAGCTGCAGATTCCCTCCTAACAGCAAGCTTTAGGATAGGGTACTGAATCGTAACTTACTTTCGCCTAATAATGCGATTTTGGCAAAGAGAGTATCTCCCGCAGGGAAGCTGCTACCATCAAATGCTGGCTCTCGTTAGATTCCTCTCTTGAAGCACTTTCACTGCAAGCTGCAGATTCCCTCCTAACAGCAAGCTTTAGGATAGAGTACTGAATTGTATCTTAACTACGGCTAATAAGGTGAATTTGGCAAAGAGATTATCTCCTGCAGGAAAGCTGCTACCATCAAATGTTTGCCCTCATTAGACTCCCCTCTGGAAGTGCTTTCACTGCAAGCTGCAGATTCCCTCCTAACAGCAAGCTTTAGGATAGGGTACTGAATTGTAACTTACTTTCGCCTAATAATGTGATTTTGGAAAAGAGAGTATCTCCCGCAGGGAAGCTGCTACCATCAAATGTTTGCACTCATTAGACTCCCCTCTGGAAGCGCTTTCACTGCAAGCTGCAGATTCCCTCCTAACAGCAAGCTTTAGGATAGGGTACTGAATTGTAACTTACTTTCGCCTAATAATGCGATTTTGGCAAAGAGACTATCTCCCGCAGGGAAGCTGCTACCATCAAATGTTTGCCCTCGTTAGACTCCCCTCCGGAAGCGCTTTCACTGCAAGCTGCAGATTCCCTCCTAACAGCAAGCTTTAGGATAGGGTACTGAATTGTAACTTACTTTCGCCTAATAATGCGATTTTGGCAAAGAGAATATCTCCCGCAGGGAAGCTGCTACCATCAAATGTTTGCCCTCATTAGACTCCCCTCTGGACGCGCTTTCACTGCAAGCTGCAGATTCCCTCCTAACAGCAAGCTTTAGGATAGGGTACTGAATTGTAACTTACTTTCGCCTAATAATGCGATTTTGGCAAAGAGACAATCTCCCGCAGGGAAGCTGCTACCATCAAATGCTGGCTCTCGTTAGATTCCTCTCTTGAAGCACCTTCACTGCAAGCTGCAGATTCCCTCCTAACAGCAAGCTTTAGGATAGTGTACTGAATTGTAACTTACTTTCGCCTAATAATGCGATTTTGGCAAAGAGATTATATCCCGCAGGGAAGCTGCTACCATCAAATGTTTGCCCTCATTAGACTCCCCTGTGGAAGCGCTTTCACTGCAAGCTGCAGATATCCTCCTAACAGCAAGTTTAGGATAGGGTACTGAATTGTAACTTACTTTCGCATAATAATGCGGTTTTGGAAAAGAGAGTATATCCCGCAGGGAAGCTGCTACCATCAAATGTTTGCCCTCATTAGATTCCCCTCTGGAAGCGCGTTCACTGCAAGATGCAGATTACCTCCTAACAGCAAGCTTTAGGATAGGGTACTGAATTGTAACTTAACTGCGGCTAATAAGGCGAATTTGGCAAAGAGAGTATCTCCCGCAGGGAAGCTGCTACCATCAAATGTTTGCCCTCGTTAGACTCCCCTCTGGAAGCGCTTTCACTGCAAGCTGCAGATTCCCTCCTAACAGCAAGCTTTAGGATAGGGTACTGAATTGTAACTTAAATGCGGCTAATAATGCGATTTTGGCAAAGAGAGTATCTCCCGCAGGGAAGCTGCTACCATCAAATGTTTGCCCTCGTTAGACTCCCCTCTGGAAGCGCTTTGACTGCAAGCTGCAGATTCCCTCCTAACAGCAAGCTTTAGGATAGGGTACTGAATTGTAACTTAAATGCGGCTAATAATGCGATTTTGGCAAAGAGAGTATCTGCCGCAGGGAAGCTGCTACCATCAAATGTTTCCCCTCATTAGACTCCCCTCTGGAATCGCTTTGACTGCAAGCTGCAGATTCCCTCCTAACAGCAAGCTTTAGGATAGGGTACTGAATTGTAACTTACTTTCGCCTAATAAAGCGATTTTGGCAAAGAGAGTATCTCCCGCAGGAAAGCTGCTACCATCAAATGTTTGCCCTCGTTAGACTCCCCTCTGGAAGCGCTTTCACTGCAAGCTGCAGATTCCCTCCTAACAGCAAGCTTTAGGATAGGGTACTGAATTGTATCTTACTTTCGCATAATAATGCGATTTTGGCAAAGAGAGTATCTCCCGCAGGGAAGCTGCTACCATCAAATGTTTGCCCTCATTACACTCCCCTCTGGAAGCGCTTTCACTGCAAGCTGCACATTCCCTCCTAACAGCAAGTTTTAGGATAGGGTACTGAATTGTAACTTACTTTCGCCTAATAATGCGATTTTGGAAAAGAGAGTATCTCCCGCAGGGAAGCTGCTACCATCAAATGTTTGCCCTCGTTAGACTCCCCTCTGGAAGCGCTTTCTCTGCAAGCTGCAGATTCCCTCCTAACAGCAAGCTTTAGGATAGGGTACTGAATCGTAACTTACTTTCGCCTAATAATGCGATTTTGGCAAAGAGAGTATCTCCCGCAGGGAAGCTGCTACCATCAAATGCTGGCTCTCGTTAGATTCCTCTCTTGAAGCACTTTCACTGCAAGCTGCAGATTCCCTCCTAACAGCAAGCTTTAGGATAGGGTACTGAATTGTATCTTAACTACGGCTAATAAGGTGAATTTGGCAAAGAGATTATCTCCTGCAGGAAAGCTGCTACCATCAAATGTTTGCCCTCATTAGACTCCCCTCTGGAAGTGCTTTCACTGCAAGCTGCAGATTCCCTCCTAACAGCAAGCTTTAGGATAGGGTACTGAATTGTAACTTACTTTCGCCTAATAATGTGATTTTGGAAAAGAGAGTATCTCCCGCAGGGAAGCTGCTACCATCAAATGTTTGCACTCATTAGACTCCCCTCTGGAAGCGCTTTCACTGCAAGCTGCAGATTCCCTCGTAACAGCAAGCTTTAGGATAGGGTACTGAATTGTAACTTACTTTCGCCTAATAATGCGATTTTGGCAAAGAGACTATCTCCCGCAGGGAAGCTGCTACCATCAAATGTTAACCCTCGTTAGACTCCCCTCCGGAAGCGCTTTCACTGCAAGCTGCAGATTCCCTCCTAACAGCAAGCTTTAGGATAGGGTACTGAATTGTAACTTACTTTCGCCTAATAATGCGATTTTGGCAAAGAGAATATCTCCCGCAGGGAAGCTGCTACCATCAAATGTTTGCCCTCATTAGACTCCCCTCTGGACGCGCTTTCACTGCAAGCTGCAGATTCCCTCCTAACAGCAAGCTTTAGGATAGGGTACTGAATTGTAACTTACTTTCGCCTAATAATGCGATTTTGGCAAAGAGACAATCTCCCGCAGGGAAGCTGCTACCATCAAATGCTGGCTCTCGTTAGATTCCTCTCTTGAAGCACCTTCACTGCAAGCTGCAGATTCCCTCCTAACAGCAAGCTTTAGGATAGTGTACTGAATTGTAACTTACTTTCGCCTAATAATGCGATTTTGGCAAAGAGATTATATCCCGCAGGGAAGCTGCTACCATCAAATGTTTGCCCTCATTAGACTCCCCTGTGGAAGCGCTTTCACTGCAAGCTGCAGATACCCTCCTAACAGCAAGTTTAGGATAGGGTACTGAATTGTAACTTACTTTCGCATAATAATGCGGTTTTGGAAAAGAGAGTATATCCCGCAGGGAAGCTGCTACCATCAAATGTTTGCCCTCATTAGATTCCCCTCTGGAAGCGCGTTCACTGCAAGATGCAGATTACCTCCTAACAGCAAGCTTTAGGATAGGGTACTGAATTGTAACTTAACTGCGGCTAATAAGGCGATTTTGGCAAAGAGAGTATCTCCCGCAGGGAAGCTGCTACCATCAAATGTTTGCCCTCGTTAGACTCCCCTCTGGAAGCGCTTTCACTGCAAGCTGCAGATTCCCTCCTAACAGCAAGCTTTAGGATAGGGTACTGAATTGTAACTTACTTTTGCCTAATAATCCGATATTGGCAAAGAGAGTATCTCCCGCAGGGAAGCTGCTGCCATCAAATGTTTGCCCTCATTAGACTCCCCTCTGGAAGCGCTTTGACTGCAAGCTGCAGATTCCCTCCTAACAGCAAGCTTTAGGATAGGGTACTGAATTGTAACTTAACTGCGGCTAATAAGGCGATTTTGGCAAAGAGAGTATCTCCCGCAGGGAAGCTGCTACCATCAAATGTTTGCCCTCGTTAGACTCCCCTCTGGAAGCGCTTTCACTGCAAGCTGCAGATTCCCTCCTAACAGCAAGCTTTAGGATAGGGTACTGAATTGTAACTTACTTTCGCCTAATAATGCGATTTTCGAAAAGAGACTATCTCGCGCAGGGAAGCTGCTACCATCAAATGTTTGCCCTCATTAGACTCCCCTCTGGAAGCGCTTTCACTGCAAGCTGCAGATTCCCTCCTAACTGCTAGCTTTAGGATAGTGTGCTGAATTGTAACTTACTTTTGCCTAGTAATGCGATTTTGGCAAAGAGAGTATCTCCCGCAGGAATGCTGCTACCATCAAATGTTTGCCCTCATTACACTCCCCTCTGGAAGCGCTTTCTCTGCAAGCTGCAGATTCCCTCCTAACAGCAAGCTTTAGGATAGGGTACTGAATTGTAAATTACTTTCGCCTAATACTGCGTTTTTCGAAAAGAGACTATCTCCCGCAGGGAAGCGGGTACCATCAAATGTTTGCCCTCATTAGACTCCCCTCTGGAAGCGCTTTCACTGCAAGCTGCAGATTCCCTCCTAACAGCAAGCTTTAGGATAGGGTGCTGAATTGTAACTTAATTGCGGCTAATAATGCGATTTTGGCAAAGAGAGTATCTCCCGCAGGGAAGCTGCTACCATCAAATGTTTGCCCTCATTAGACTCCCCTCTGGAAGCGCTTTCCCTGCAAGCTGCAGATTCCCTCCTAACAGCAAGCTTTAGGATAGGGTCCTGAATTGTAACTTACTTTCGCCTAATAATGCGATTTTGTCAAAGAGAGTATCTCCCGCAGGGAAGCTGCTACCATCAAATGCTGGCTCTCGTTAGATTCCTCTCTTGAAGCACTTTCACTGCAACCTGCAGATTCCCTCCTAACAGCAAGCTTTAGGATAGGGTACTGAATTGTAACTTACTTTCGCCTAATAATGCGATTTTGGCAAAGAGATTATCTCCCGCAGGGAAGCTGCTACCATCAAATGTTTGCCCTCATTAGACTCCCCTCTGGAAGCGCTTTCACTGCAAGCTGCAGATTCCCTCCTAACAGCAAGCTTTAGGATAGGGTACTGAATTGTAACTTACTTTCGCCTAATAATGCGATTTTGGAAAAGAGAGTATCTCCCGCAGGGAAGCTGCTACCATCAAATGTTTGCCCTCATTAGACTCCCCTCTGGAAGCGCTTTCACTGCAAGCTGCAGATTCCCTCCTAACAGCAAGCTTTAGGATAGGGTACTGAATTGTAACTTACTTTCGCCTAATAATGCGATTTTGGCAAAGAGCTATCTCCCGCAGGGAAGCTGCTACTATCAAATGTTTGCCCTCGTTAGACTCCCCTCTGGAAGCGCTTTCACTGCAAGCTGCAGATTCCCTCCTAACAGCAAGCTTTAGGATAGGGTGCTGAATTGTAACTTACTTTCGCCTAGTAATGCGATTTTGGCAAAGAGAGTATCTCCCGCAGGAATGCTGCTACCATCAAATGTTTCCCCTCATTAGATTCCCCTCTGGAAGCGCTTTCTATGCAAGCTGCAGATTCCCTCCTAACAGCAAGCTTTAGGATAGGGTACTGAATTGTAACTTAAATGCGGCTAATAATGCGATTTTGGCAAATAGAATATCTCACGCAGGGAAGCTGCTACCATCAAATATTTGCCCTCATTAGACTCCCCTCTGGAAGCGCTTTCACTGCAAGCTGCAGATTCCCTCCTAACAGCAAGCTTTAGGATAGGGTACTGAATTGTAACTTACTTTCGCTTAATGCGGTTTTGGAAAAGAGAGTATATCCCGCAGGGAAGCTGCTACCATCAAATGTTTGCCCTCATTAGACTCCCCTCTGGAATCGCGTTCACTGCAAGCTGCAGATTCCCTCCTAACAGCAAGCTTTAGGATAGGGTACTGAATTGTAACTTAACTGCGGCTAATAAGGCGATTTTGGCAAAGAGAGTATCTCCCGCAGGGAAGCTGCTACCATCAAATGTTTGCCCTCATTAGGCTCCCCTCTGGAAGCGCTTTCACTGCAAGCTGCAGATTCCCTCCTAACAGCAAGCTTTAGGATAGGGTACTGAATTGTAACTTACTTTCGCCTAATAATGCGATTTTTGAAAAGAGACTATCTCGCGCAGGGAAGCTGCTACCATCAAATGTTTGCCCTCATTAGACTCCCCTCTGGAAGCGATTTCACAGCAAGCTGCAGATTCCCTCCTAACTGCTAGCTTTAGGATAGTGTGCTGAATTGTAACTTACTTTCGCCTAGTAATGCGATTTTGGCAAAGAGAGTATCTCCCGCAGGAATGCTGCTACCATCAAATGTTAGCCCTCATTACACTCCCCTCTGGAAGCGCTTTCTCTGCAAGCTGCAGATTCCCTCCTAACAGCAAGCTTTAGGATAGGGTACTGAATTGTAAATTACTTTCGCCTAATACTGCGTTTTTCGAAAAGAGACTATCTCCCGCAGGGAAGCAGGTACCATCAAATGTTTGCCCTCATTAGACTCCCCTCTGGAAGCGCTTTCACTGCAAGCTGCAGATTCCCTCCTAACAGCAAGCTTTAGGATAGGGTACTGAATTGTAACTTAACTGCGGCTAATAATGCGATTTTGGCAAAGAGAGTATCTCCCGCAGGGAAGCTGCTACCATCAAATGTTTGCCCTCATTAGACTCCCCTCTGGAAGCGCTTTCCCTGCAAGCTGCAGATTCCCTCCTAACAGCAAGCTTTAGGATAGGGTACTGAATTGTAACTTACTTTCGCCTAATAATGCGATTTTGTCAAAGAGACTATCTCCCGCAGGGAAGCTGCTACCATCAAATGCTGGCTCTCGTTAGATTCCTCTCTTGAAGCACTTTCACTGCAACCTGCAGATTCCCTCCTAACAGCAAGCTTTAGGATAGGGTACTGAATTGTAACTTACTTTCGCCTAATAATGCGATTTTGGCAAAGAGACTATCTCCCGCAGGGAAGCTGCTACCATCAAATGCTGGCTCTCGTTAGATTCCTCTCTTGAAGCACTTTAACTGCAAGCTGCAGATTCCCTCCTAACAGCAAGCTTTAGGATAGGGTACTGAATTGTAACTTACTTTCGCCTAATAATGCGATTTTGGCAAAGAGATTATCTCCCGCAGGGAAGCTGCTACCATCAAATGTTTGCCCTCATTAGACTCCCCTGTGGAAGCGCTTTCACTGCAAGCTGCAGATACCCTCCTAACAGCAAGTTTAGGATAGGGTACTGAATTGTAACTTACTTTCGCAAAATAATGCGGTTTTGGAAAAGAGAGTATATCCCGCAGGGAAGCTGCTACCATCAAATGTTTGCCCTCATTAGACTCCCCTCTGGAAGCGCGTTCACTGCAAGCTGCAGATTCCCTCCTAACAGCAAGCTTTAGGATAGGGTACTGAATTGTAACTTAACTGCGGCTAATAATGCGATTTTGGAAAAGAGAGTATCTCCCGCAGGGAAGCTGCTACCATCAAATGTTTGCCCTCGTTAGACTTCCCTCTGGAAGCGCTTTCACTGCAAGCTGCAGATTCCCTCCTAACAGCAAGCTTTAGGATAAGGTACTGAATTGTATCTTACTTTCGCCTAATAATCTGATTTTGGCAAAGAGAGTATCTCCCGCAGGGAAGCTGCTGCCATCAAATGTTTGCCCTCATTATACTCCCCTCTGGAAGCGCTTTCACTGCAAGCTGCAGATTCCCTCCTAACAGCAAGCTTTAGGATAGGGTACTGAATTGTATCTTACTTTCGCCTAATAATGCGATTTTGGCAAAGAGAGTATCTCCCGCAGGGAAGCTGCTACCATCAAATGTTTGCCCTCATTAGACTCCCCTCTGGAAGCGCTTTCACTGCAAGCTGCAGATTCCCTCCTAACAGCAAGCTTTAGGATAGGGTACTGAATTGTAACTTAACTGCGGCTAAAAATGCGATTTTGGCAAAGAGAGTATCTCCCGCAGGGAAGCTGCTACCATCAAATATTTGCCCTCGTTAGACTCCCCTCTGGAAGCGCTTTGACTGCAAGCTGCAGATTCCCTCCTAACAGCAAGCTTTAGGATAGGGTACTGAATTGTAACTTACTTTCGCTTAATGCGGTTTTGGAAAAGAGAGTATATCCCGCAGGGAAGCTGCTACCATCAAATGTTTGCCCTCATTAGACTCCCCTCTGGAATCGCGTTCACTGCAAGCTGCAGATTCCCTCCTAACAGCAAGCTTTAGGATAGGGTACTGAATTGTAACTTAACTGCGGCTTATAATGCGATTTTGGAAAAGAGAGTATCTCCCGCAGGGAAGCTGCTACCATCAAATGTTTACCCTCGTTAGACTCCCCTCTGGAAGCGCTTTCACTGCAAGCTGCAGATTCCCTCCTAACAGCAAGCTTTAGGATAGGGTACTGAATTCTAACTTAAATGCGGCTAATAATGCGATTTTGGCAAAGAGAATATCTCCCGCAGGGAAGCTGCTACCATCAAATATTTGCCCTCATTAGACTCCTCTCTGGAAGCGCTTTCACTGCAAGCTGCACATTCCCTCCTAACAGCAAGCTTTAGGATAGGGTACTGAATTGTAACTTACTTTTGCCTAATAAGGCGATTTTCGAAAAGAGTATCTCCCACAGGGAAGCTGCTACTATCAAATGTTTGCCCTCATTAGACTCCCCTTTGGAAGCGCTTTCACTGCAAGCTGCAGATTCCCTCCTAACAGCAAGCTTTAGGATAGGGTACTGAATTGTAACTTAATTTCGCCTAATAATGCGATATTGGAAAAGAGAGTATCTCCCGCAGGGAAGCTGCTACCATCAAATGTTTGCCCTCATTAGACTCCCCTCTGGAAGCGCTTTCCCTGCAAGCTGCAGATTCCCTCCTAAATTCAAGCTTTAGGTAAGGTAATGAATTGTAAGTTAACTGCGGCTAATAATGCGATTTTGGCAAAGAGAGTATCTCCCGCAGGGAAGCTGCTACCATCAAATGTTTGCCCTCATTAGACTCCCCTCTGGAAGCGCTTTCACTGCAAGCTGCAGATTCCCTCCTAACAGCAAGCTTTAGGATAGGGTACTGAATTGTAACTTACTTTCGCCTAATAATGCGATTTTGGCAAAGAGAGTATCTCCCGCAGGGAAGCTGCTACCATCAAATGTTTGCCCTCATTAGACTCCCCTCTGGAAGCGCTTTCACTGCAAGCTGCAGATTCCCTCCTAACAGCAAGCTTTAGGATAGGGTACTGAATTGTAACTTACTTTCGCCTAATAATGCGATTCTAGCAAAGAGAGTATCTCCCGCAGGGAAGCTGCTACCATCAAATGTTTGCCCTCATTAGACTCCCCTCTGGAAGCGCTTTCACTGCAAGCTGCAGATTCCCTCCTAACAGCAAGCTTTAGGATAGGGTACTGAATTGTATCTTAACTGCGGCTAATAAGGCGATTTTGGCAAAGAGAGTATCTCCCTCAGGGAAGCTGCTACCATCAAATGTTTGCCCTCGTTAGACTCCCCTCTGGAAGCGCTTTCACTGCAAGCTGCAGATTCCCTCCTAACAGCAAGCTTTAGGATAGGGTACTGAATTGTAACTTACTTTTGCCTAATAATGCGATTTTGGCAAAGAGAGTATCTCCCGCAGGGAAGCTGCTACCATCAAATGTTTGCCCTCTTTAGACTCCCCTCTGGAAGCGCTTTCACTTCAAGCTGCAGATTCCCTCCTAACAGCAAGCTTTAGGAAAGGGTTCTGAATTGTAACTTACTTTCGCCTAATAATGCGATTGTGGCAAAGAGAGTATCTCCCGCAGGGAAGCTGCTACCATCAAATGTTTGCCCTCATTAGACTCCCCTCTGGAAGCGCTTTCACTGCAAGCTGCAGATTCCCTCCTAACAGCAAGCTTTAGGATAGTGTACTGAATTGTAACTTAACTGCGGCTAATAAGGCGATTTTGGCAAAGAGAATATCTCCCGCAGGGAAGCTGCTACCATCAAATGTTTGCCCTCATTAGACTCCCCTCTGGAAGCGCTTTCACTGCAAGCTGCAGATTCCCTCCTAACAGCAAGCTTTAGGATAGGGTACTGAATTGTAACTTACTTTCGCCTAATAATGCGTTTTTAGCAAAGAGAGTATCTCCCTCAGGGAAGCTGCTACCATCAAATATTTGCCCTCGTTAGACTCCCCTCTGGAAGCGCTTTCACTGCAAGCTGCAGATTCCCTCCTAACAGCAAGCTTTAGGATAGGGTACTGAATTGTAACTTACTTTCGCCTAATAATGCGATTTTGGAAAAGAGAGTATCTCCCGCAGGGAAGCTGCTACCATCAAATGTTTGCCCTCATTAGACTCCCCTCTGGAAGCGCTTTCACTGCAAGCTGCAGATTCCCTCCTAACAGCAACCTTTAGGATAGGGTACTGAATTGTAACTTACTTTCGCCTAATAATGCGATTTTGGCAAAGAGCTATCTCCCGCAGGGAAGCTGCTACTATCAAATGTTTGCCCTCGTTAGACTCCCCTCTGGAAGCGCTTTCACTGCAAGCTGCAGATTCCCTCCTAACAGCAAGCTTTAGGATAGGGTGCTGAATGGTAACTTACTTTCGCCTAGTAATGCGATATTGGCAAAGAGAGTATCTCCCGCAGGAATGCTGCTACCATCAAATGTTTCCCCTCATTAGATTCCCCTCTGGAAGCGCTTTCTCTGCAAGCTGCAGATTCCCTCCTAACAGCAAGCTTTAGGATAGGGTACTGAATTGTAACTTACTTTCGCCTAATAATGCGTTTTTCGAAAAGAGACTATCTCCCGCAGGGAAGCAGGTACCATCAAATGTTTGCCCTCATTAGACTCCCCTCTGGAAGCGCTTTCACTGCAAGCTGCAGATTCCCTCCTAACAGCAAGCTTTAGGATAGGGTACTGAATTGTAACTTAACTGCGGCTAATAATGCGATTTTGGCAAAGAGAGTATCTCCCGCAGGGAAGCTGCTACCATCAAATATTTGCCCTCGTTAGACTCCCCTCTGGAAGCGCTTTCACTGCAAGCTGCAGATTCCCTCCTAACAGCAAGCTTTAGGATAGTGTACTGAATTGTAACTTAAATGCGGCTAATAATGCGATTTTGGCAAAGAGAATATCTCCCGCAGGGAAGCTGCTACCATCAAATATTTGCCCTCATTAGACTCCCCTCTGGAAGCGCTTTCACTGCAAGCTGCAGATTCCCTCCTAACAGCAAGCTTTAGGATAGGGTACTGAATTGTAACTTACTTTCGCTTAATGCGGTTTTGGAAAAGAGAGTATATCCCGCAGGGAAGCTGCTACCATCAAATGTTTGCCCTCATTAGACTCCCCTCTGGAATCGCGTTCACTGCAAGCTGCAGATTCCCTCCTAACAGCAAGCTTTAGGATAGGGTACTGAATTGTAACTTAACTGCGGCTAATAATGCGATTTTGGAAAAGAGAGTATCTCCCGCAGGAAAGCTGCTACCATCAAATGTTTGCCCTCATTAGACTCCCCTCTGGAATCGCTTTCACTGCAAGCTGCAGATTCCCTCCTAACAGCAAGCTTTAGCATAGGATACTGAATTGTAACTTACTTTCGCCTAATAATGCGATTTTGGCAAAGAGAGTATCTCCCGCAGGAAAGCTGCTACCATCAAATATTTGCCCTCATTAGACTCCCCTCTGGAAGCGCTTTCACTGCAAGCTGCACATTCCCTCCTAACAGCAAGCTTTAGGATAGGGTACTGAATTGTAACTTACTTTTGCCTAATAAGGCTATTTTCGAAAAGAGTATCTCCCGCAGGGAATCTGCTACTATTAAATGTTTGCCCTCATTAGACTCCCCTCTGGAAGCGCTTTCACTGCAAGCTGCAGATTCCCTCCTAACAGCAAGCTTTAGGATAGGGTACTGAATTGTAACTTACTTTCGCCTTATAATGCGATTTTGGAAAAGAGAGTATCTCCCGCAGGGAAGCTGCTACTATCAAATGTTTGCCCTCATTAGACTCCCCTCTGGAAGCGCTTTCACTGCAAGCTGCAGATTCCCTCCTAACAGCAAGCTTTAGGATAGGGTACTGAATTGTAACTTAACTGCGGATAATAAGGCGATTTTGGGAAAGAGAATATCTCCCGCAGGGAAGCTGCTACCATCAAATATTTGCCCTCATTAGACTCCTCTCTGGAAGCGCTTTCACTGCAAGCTGCACATTCCCTCCTAACAGCAAGCTTTAGGATAGGGTACTGAATTGTAACTTACTTTTGCCTAATAAGGCTATTTTCGAAAAGAGTATCTCCCGCAGGGAAGCTGCTACTATCAAATGTTTGCCCTCATTAGACTCCCCTCTGGAAGCGCTTTCACTGCAAGCTGCAGATTCCCTCCTAACAGCAAGCTTTAGGATAGGGTACTGAATTGTAACTTACTTTCGCCTAATAATGCGATTTTGGAAAAGAGAGTATCTCCCGCAGGGAAGCTGCTGCTATCAAATGTTTGCCCTCATTAGACTCCCCTCTGGAAGCGCTTTCACTGCAAGCTGCAGATTCCCTCCTAACAGCAAGCTTTAGGATAGGGTACTGAATTGTAACTTAACTGCGGCTAATAAGGCGATTTTGGGAAAGAGAATATCTCCCGCAGGGAAGCTGCTACCATCAAATGTTTTCCTTCATTAGACTCCCCTATGGAAGTGCTTTCACTGCAAGCTGCAGATTCCCTTCTAACTTCAAGCTTTAGGATAGGGTAATGAATTGTAAGTTAACTGCGGCTAATAATGCGATTTTAGCAAAGAGAGTATCTCCCGCAGGGAAGCTGCTACCATCAAATGTTTGCCCTCGTTAGACTCCCCTCTGGAAGCGCTTTCACTGCAAGCTGCAGATTCCCTCCTAACAGCAAGCTTTAGGATAGGGTACTGAATTGTAACTTATTTTCGCCTAATAATGCGATTTTGGCAAAGAGAGTATCTCCCGCAGGGAAGCTGCTACCATCAAATGTTTGCCCTCATTAGACTCCCCTCTGGAAGGGCTTTCACTGCAAGCTGCAGATTCCCTCCTAACAGGAAGCTTAAGATAGGGTACTGAATTGTATCTTATTTTCGCCTAATAATGCATTTTTGGCAAAGAGAGTATCTCCCGCAGGGAAGCTGCTAACATCAAATGTTTGCCGTCATTAGACTCCCCTCTGGAAGCGCTTTCTCTGCAAGCTGCAGATTCCCTCCTAACAGCAAGCTTTAGGATAGGGTACTGAATTATAACTTTACTGTGGCTAAAAATGCGATTACGGAAAAGAGAGTATCTCCCGCAGGGAAGCTGCTACCATCAAATGTTTGCGCTCATTACACTCCCCTCTGGAAGCGCTTTCACTGCAAGCTGCAGATTCCCTCCTAACAGCAAGCTTTAGGATAGGGTACTGAATTTTAACTTAACTGCAGCTAATAATGCGATTTTGGCAAAGAAAATATCTCCCGCAGGGAAGCTGCTACCATCAAATGTTTGCCCTCATTAGACTCCCCTCTGGAAGCGCTTTCACTGCAAGCTGCAGATTCCCTCCTAACAGCAAGCTTTAGGATAGGGTACTGAATTGTAACTTAACTGCGGCTAATAAGGCGATTTTGGCAAAGAGAGTATCTCCCTCAGGGAAGCTGCTACCATCAAATGTTTGCCCTCGTTAGACTCCCCTCTGGAAGCGCTTTCACTTCAAGCTGCAGATTCCCTCCTAACAGCAAGCTTTAGGATAGGGTACTGAATTGTATTTTACTTTCGCCTAATAATGCGTTTTTGGCAAAGAGAGTATCTCCCTCAGGGAAGCTGCTACCATCAAATGTTTGCCCTCGTTAGACTCCCCTCCGGAAGCGCTTTCACTGCAAGCTGCAGATTCCCTCCTAACAGCAAGCTTTAGGAAAGGGTTCTGAATTGTAACTTACTTTCGCCTAATAATGCGATTTTGGCAAAGAGAGTATCTCCCGCAGGGAAGCTGCTACCATCAAATGTTTGCCCTCATTAGACTCCCCTCTGGAAGCGCTTTCACTGCAAGCTGCAGATTCGCGCCTAACAGCAAGCTTTAGGATAGGGTACTGAATTGTAACTTACTTTCGCCTAATAATGCGATTATGGCAAGGAGACTATCTCCCGCAGGGAAGCTGCTACCATCAAATGTTTGCCCTCATTAGACTCCCCTCTGGAAGCGCTTTCACTGCAAGCTGCAGATTCCCTCCTAACAGCAAGCTTTAGGAAAGTGTACTGAATTGTAACTTACTTTCGCCTAATAATGCGATTTTGGAAAAGAGAGTATCTCCCGCAGGGAAGCTGCTACCATCAAATGTTTGCCCTCATTAGACTCCCCTCTGGAAGCGCTTTCACTGCAAGCTGCAGATTCCCTCCTAACAGCAAGCTTTAGGATAGGGTACTGAATTGTAACTTACTTTCGCCTAATAATGCGGTTTTGGCAAAGTGAGTATCTCCCGCAGGGAAGCTGCTACCATCAAATGTTTGCCCTCATTAGACTCCCCTCTGGAAGCGCTTTTACTGCAAGCTGCGGATTCCCTCCTAACAGCAAGCTTTAGGAAAGGGTTCTGAATTGTAACTTAACTGCGGCTAATAAGGCGATTTTGGCAAAGAGAGTATCTCCCGCAGGGAAGCTGCTACCATCAAATGTTTGCCCTCATTAGACTCCCCTCTGGAAGCGCATTCACTTCAAGCTGCAGATTCCCTCCTAACAGCAAGCTTTAGGATAGGGTACTGAATTGTAACTTACTTTCGCCTAATAATGCGATTTTGGCAAAGAGAGTATCTCCAGCAGGGAAGCTGCTACCATCAAATGTTTGCCCTCATTAGACTCCCCTCTGGAAGCGCTTTCACTGCAAGCTGCAAATTCCCTCCTAACAGGAAGCTTTAGGATAAGGTACCGAATTGTAACTTAACTGCGGACAATAAGGCGATTTTGGCAAAGAGAGTATCTCCCGCAGGGAAGCTGCTACCATCAAATGTTTGCCCTCATTAGACTCCCCTCTGGAAGCGCTTTCACTGCAAGCTGCAGATTCCCTCCTAACAGCAAGCTTTAGGATAGGGTACTGAACTGTATCTTAACTGCGGCTATTAAGGCGATTTTGGCAAAGAGACTATCTCCCTCAGGGAAGCTGCTACCATCAAATGTTTGCCCTCATTAGACTCCCCTCTGGAAGCGCTTTCACTGCAAGCTGCAGATTCCCTCCTAACAGCAAGCTTTAGGATAGTGTACTGAATTGTAACTTAACTGCGGCTAATAATGCGATTTTGGCAAAGAGAGTATCTACCGCAGGGAAGCTGCTACCATCCACTGTTTGCCCTCATTAGACTCCCCTCTGGAAGCGCTTTCACTGCAAGCTGCAGATTCCCTCCTAACAGCAAGCTTTAGGATAGGGTACTGAATTGTAACTTACTTTCGCCTAATAATGCGATTTTGGCAAAGAGAGTATCTCCCGCAGGGAAGATGCTACCATCAAATGTTTGCCCTCATTAGACTCCACTCTGGAAGCGCTTTCACTGCAAGCTGCAGATTCCCTCCTAACAGCAAGCTTTAGGATAGGGTACTGAATTGTATCTTACTTTCGCCTAATACTGCGATTTTGGCAAAGAGAGTATCTCCCGCAGGGAAGGCTCTACCATCAAATGTTTGCCCTCATTAGACTCCCCTCTGGAAGCGCTTTCACTGCAAGCTGCAGATTCCCTCCTAACAGCAAGCTTTAGGATTGGGTGCTGAATTGTAACTTACTTTCGCCTAATAATGCGATTTTGGCAAAGAGAGTATCTCCCGCAGGGAAGCTGCTACCATCAAATGTTTGCCCTCCTTAGACTCCCCTCTGGAAGCTCTTTCACTGCAAGCTGCAGATTCCCTTCTAACAGCAAGCTTTAGGATAGGGTACTGAATTGTAACTTACTTTCGCCTAATAATGCGATTTTGGCAAAGAGAGTATCTCCCGCAGGGAAGCTGCTACCATCAAATATTTTCCCTCATTAGACTCCCCTCTGGAAGCGCTTTCACTGCAAGGTGCAGATTCCCTCCTAACAGCAAGCTTTAGGATAGGGTACTGAATTGTAACTTACTTTCGCCTAATAATGCGATTTTGGCAAAGAGACTACCTCCCGCAGGGAAGCTGCTACCATCAAATATTTACCCTCATTAGACTCCCCTCTGGAAGCGCTTTCACTGCAAGGTGCAGATTCCCTCCTAACAGCAAGCTTTAGGATAGGGTACTGAATTGTAACTTACTTTCGCCTAATAATGCGATTTTGGCAAAGAGACTACCTCCCGCAGGGAAGCTGCTACCATCAAATGTTTGCCCTCATTAGACTCCCCTCTGGAAGCGCTTTCACTGCAAGCTGCAGATTCCCTCCTAAAAGCAAGCTTTAGGATAGGGTACTGAATTGTATCTTACTTTCGCCTAATAAAGCGATTTTGGCAAAGAGACTATCTCCCGCAGGGAAGCTGCTACCATGAAATGTTTGCCCTCATTAGACTCCCCTCTGGAAGCGCTTTCACTGCAAGCTGCAGATTCCCTCCTAACAGCAAGCTTTAGGATAGGGTACTGAATTGTAACTTACTTTCGCCTAATAATGCGATTTTGGCAAAGAGAGTATCTCCCGCAGGGAAGCTGCTACCATCAAATGTTTGCCCTCATTAGACTCCCCTCTGGAAGCGCTTTCACTGCAAGCTGCAGATTCCCTCCTAACAGCAAGCTTTAGGAAAGTGTACTGAATTGTAACTTACTTTCGCCTAATAATGCGATTTTGGAAAAGAGAGTATCTCCCGCAGGGAAGCTGCTACCATCAAATGTTTGCCCTCATTAGACTCCCCTCTGGAAGCGCTTTCACTGCAAGCTGCAGATTCCCTCCTAACAGCAAGCTTTAGGATAGGGTACTGAATTGTAACTTACTTTCGCCTAATAATGCGGTTTTGGCAAAGTGAGTATCTCCCGCAGGGAAGCTGCTACCATCAAATGTTTGCCCTCATTAGACTCCCCTCTGGAAGCGCTTTTACTGCAAGCTGCGGATTCCCTCCTAACAGCAAGCTTTAGGAAAGGGTTCTGAATTGTAACTTAACTGCGGCTAATAAGGCGATTTTGGCAAAGAGAGTATCTCCCGCAGGGAAGCTGCTACCATCAAATGTTTGCCCTCATTAGACTCCCCTCTGGAAGCGCATTCACTTCAAGCTGCAGATTCCCTCCTAACAGCAAGCTTTAGGATAGGGTACTGAATTGTAACTTACTTTCGCCTAATAATGCGATTTTGGCAAAGAGAGTATCTCCAGCAGGGAAGCTGCTACCATCAAATGTTTGCCCTCATTAGACTCCCCTCTGGAAGCGCTTTCACTGCAAGCTGCAAATTCCCTCCTAACAGCAAGCTTTAGGATAAGGTACCGAATTGTAACTTAACTGCGGACAATAAGGCGATTTTGGCAAAGAGAGTATCTCCCGCAGGGAAGCTGCTACCATCAAATGTTTGCCCTCATTAGACTCCCCTCTGGAAGCGCTTTCACTGCAAGCTGCAGATTCCCTCCTAACAGCAAGCTTTAGGATAGGGTACTGAACTGTATCTTAACTGCGGCTATTAAGGCGATTTTGGCAAAGAGACTATCTCCCTCAGGGAAGCTGCTACCATCAAATGTTTGCCCTCATTAGACTCCCCTCTGGAAGCGCTTTCACTGCAAGCTGCAGATTCCCTCCTAACAGCAAGCTTTAGGATAGTGTACTGAATTGTAACTTAACTGCGGCTAATAAGGCGATTTTGGCAAAGAGAGTATCTACCGCAGGGAAGCTGCTACCATCCACTGTTTGCCCTCATTAGACTCCCCTCTGGAAGCGCTTTCACTGCAAGCTGCAGATTCCCTCCTAACAGCAAGCTTTAGGATAGGGTACTGAATTGTAACTTACTTTCGCCTAATAATGCGATTTTGGCAAAGAGAGTATCTCCCGCAGGGAAGATGCTACCATCAAATGTTTGCCCTCATTAGACTCCACTCTGGAAGCGCTTTCACTGCAAGCTGCAGATTCCCTCCTAACAGCAAGCTTTAGGATAGGGTACTGAATTGTATCTTACTTTCGCCTAATACTGCGATTTTGGCAAAGAGAGTATCTCCCGCAGGGAAGGCTCTACCATCAAATGTTTGCCCTCATTAGACTCCCCTCTGGAAGCGCTTTCACTGCAAGCTGCAGATTCCCTCCTAACAGCAAGCTTTAGGATAGGGTACTGAATTGTAACTTACTTTCGCCTAATAATGCGATTTTGGCAAAGAGAGTATCTCCCGCAGGGAAGCTGCTACCATCAAATGTTTGCCCTCCTTAGACTCCCCTCTGGAAGCGCTTTCACTGCAAGCTGCAGATTCCCTTCTAACAGCAAGCTTTAGGATAGGGTACTGAATTGTAACTTACTTTCGCCTAATAATGCGATTTTGGCAAAGAGAGTATCTCCCGCAGGGAAGCTGCTACCATCAAATATTTTCCCTCATTAGACTCCCCTCTGGAAGCGCTTTCACTGCAAGGTGCAGATTCCCTCCTAACAGCAAGCTTTAGGATAGGGTACTGAATTGTAACTTACTTTCGCCTAATAATGCGATTTTGGCAAAGAGACTACCTCCCGCAGGGAAGCTGCTACCATCAAATATTTACCCTCATTAGACTCCCCTCTGGAAGCGCTTTCACTGCAAGCTGCAGATTCCCTCCTAAAAGCAAGCTTTAGGATAGGGTACTGAATTGTAACTTACTTTCGCCTAATAAAGCGATTTTGGCAAAGAGACTATCTCCCGCAGGGAAGCTGCTACCATCAAATGTTTGCCCTCATTAGACTCCCCTCTGGAAGCGCTTTCACTGCAAGCTGCAGATTCCCTCCTAACAGCAAGCTTTAGGATAGGGTACTGAATTGTATCTTACTTTCGCCTAATAAAGCGATTTTGGCAAAGAGACTATCTCCCGCAGGGAAGCTGCTACCATGAAATGTTTGCCCTCATTAGACTCCCCTCTGGAAGCGCTTTCACTGCAAGCTGCAGATTCCCTCCTAACAGCAAGCTTTAGGATAGGGTACTGAATTGTATCTTACTTTCGCCTAATAATGCGATTTTGGCAAAGAGAATATCTCCCGCAGGGAAGCTGCTACCATCAAATGTTTGCCCTCATTAGACTCCCCTCTGGAAGCGCTTCCACTGCAAGCTGAAGATTCCCTCCTAACAGCAAGCTTTAGGATAGGTACTGAATTTTAACTTAACTGCGGCTCATAAGGCGATTTCGGAAAAGAGAGAATATCCTGCAGGGAAGCTGCTACCATCAAATGTTTCCCCTCATTAGACTCCCCTCTGGAAGCGCTTTCACTGCAATCTGCAGATTCCCTCCTAACAGCAAGCTTTAGGATAGGGTACTGAATTGTAACTTACTTTCGCCTAATAATGCGATTTTGGCAAAGAGAGTATCTCCCGCAGGGAAGCTGCTACCATCAAATATTTTCCCTCATTAGACTCCCCTCTGGAAGCGCTTTCACTGCAAGGTGCAGATTCCCTCCTAACAGCAAGCTTTAGGATAGGGTACTGAATTGTAACTTACTTTCGCCTAATAAAGCGATTTTGGCAAAGAGACTATCTCCCGCAGGGAAGCTGCTACCATCAAATGTTTGCCCTCATTAGACTCCCCTCTGGAAGCGCTTTCACTGCAAGCTGCAGATTCCCTCCTAACAGCAAGCTTTAGGATAGGGTACTGAATTGTAACTTACTTTCGCCTAATAATGCGATTTTGGCAAAGAGACTATCTCCCGCAGGGAAGCTGCTACCATGAAATGTTTGCCCTCATTAGACTCCCCTCTGGAAGCGCTTTCACTGCAAGCTGCAGATTCCCTCCTAACAGCAAGCTTTAGGATAGGGTACTGAATTGTATCTTACTTTCGCCTAATAATGCGATTTTGGCAAAGAGAATATCTCCCGCAGGGAAGCTGCTACCATCAAATGTTTGCCCTCATTAGACTCCCCTCTGGAAGCGCTTCCACTGCAAGCTGAAGATTCCCTCCTAACAGCAAGCTTTAGGATAGGTACTGAATTTTAACTTAACTGCGGCTCATAAGGCGATTTCGGAAAAGAGAGAATATCCTGCAGGGAAGCTGCTACCATCAAATGTTTGCCCTCATTAGACTCCCCTCTGGAAGCGCTTTCACTGCAATCTGCAGATTCCCTCCTAACAGCAAGCTGTAGGACACTGTACTAAATTGTAACTTAAGTGCGTCTAATAAGGCGATTTTGGCAAAGAGAATATCTCCCGCAGGGAAGCTGCTACCATCAAATGTTTGCCCTCATTAGACTCCTCTCTGGAAGCGCTTTCACTGCAAGCTGCAGATTCCCTCCTAACAGCAAGCTGTAGGACACTGTACTGAATTGTAACTTAAGTGCGTCTAATAAGGCGATTTTGGCAAAGAGAATATCTCCCGCAGGGAAGCTGCTACCATCAAATGTTTGCCCTCATTAGACTCCCCTCTGGAAGCGCTTTCACCGCAAGCTGCAGATTCCCTCCTAACAGCAAGCTTTAGGATAGGGTACTGAATTGTAACTTACTTTCGCCTAATAATGCGATTTTGGCAAAGAGAGTATCTCCCGCAGGGAAGGCTCTACCATCAAATGTTTGCCCTCATTAGACTCCCCTCTGGAAGCGCTTTCACTGCAAGCTGCAGATTCCCTCCTAACAGCAAGCTTTAGGATAGGGTACTGAATTGTAACTTACTTTCGCCTAATAATGCGATTTTGGCAAAGAGAGTATCTCCCGCAGGGAAGCTGCTACCATCAAATGTTTGCCCTCCTTAGACTCCCCTCTGGAAGCGCTTTCACTGCAAGCTGCAGATTCCCTTCTAACAGCAAGCTTTAGGATAGGGTACTGAATTGTAACTTACTTTCGCCTAATAATGCGATTTTGGCAAAGAGAGTATCTCCCGCAGGGAAGCTGCTACCATCAAATATTTTCCCTCATTAGACTCCCCTCTGGAAGCGCTTTCACTGCAAGGTGCAGATTCCCTCCTAACAGCAAGCTTTAGGATAGGGTACTGAATTGTAACTTACTTTCGCCTAATAATGCGATTTTGGCAAAGAGACTACCTCCCGCAGGGAAGCTGCTACCATCAAATATTTACCCTCATTAGACTCCCCTCTGGAAGCGCTTTCACTGCAAGCTGCAGATTCCCTCCTAAAAGCAAGCTTTAGGATAGGGTACTGAATTGTAACTTACTTTCGCCTAATAAAGCGATTTTGGCAAAGAGACTATCTCCCGCAGGGAAGCTGCTACCATCAAATGTTTGCCCTCATTAGACTCCCCTCTGGAAGCGCTTTCACTGCAAGCTGCAGATTCCCTCCTAACAGCAAGCTTTAGGATAGGGTACTGAATTGTATCTTACTTTCGCCTAATAAAGCGATTTTGGCAAAGAGACTATCTCCCGCAGGGAAGCTGCTACCATGAAATGTTTGCCCTCATTAGACTCCCCTCTGGAAGCGCTTTCACTGCAAGCTGCAGATTCCCTCCTAACAGCAAGCTTTAGGATAGGGTACTGAATTGTAACTTACTTTTGCCTAATAATGCGATTTTGGCAAAGAGACTATCTCCCGCAGGGAAGCTGCTACCATCAAATATTTGCCCTCATTAGACTCCACTCTGGAAGCGCTTTCACTGCAAGCTGCAGATTCCCTCCCAACAGCAAGCTTTAGGATAGGGTACTGAATTGTAACTTACTTTCGCCTAATAATGCGATTTTGGCAAAGAGAGAGAATATGGGACAATGGCAAAGAGGGGCGGACAAGGGCAAAGAGGGGCGGACAAGGGCAAAGAGGGGCGGACAAGTGCGGAGAATAAGGGACAAGGGCAAAGAATTGCGGACAAGTGCAAAGAGGGGCGGACAATTGTGGAGAATATGGGACAAGGGCAAAGAGGTGCGGACAATGGCAAAGAGCGGTGGACAAGTGCGGAGAATACAGGACAAGGGCAAAGAGGTGCGGACAAGGGCAAAGACGGGCGGACAAGGGAAAAGAGGGGCAGACAGGAGTAAAATGGTGCGGACAAGAGCAAAGAGGGGCGGACAAGGGGAAAGAGGGGCGGACAAGGGCAAAGAGGGGCGGACAAGGGCAAAGAGGGGCGGACAAGGGCAAAGCCGGGCGGACAAGGGCAAAGCCGGGCGGACAAGTGCGGAGAATACCGGACAAGGGCAAAGCCGGGCGGACAAGGGCAAAGCCGGGCGGACAAGGGCAAAGCCGGGCGGACAAGTGCGGAGAATACCGGACAAGGGCAAAGACGGGCGGACAAGGGCAAAGACGGGCGGACAAGGGCAAAGACGGGCGGACAAGGGCAAAGACGGGCGGACAAGGGCAAAGACGGGCGGACAAGGGCAAAGACGGGCGGACAAGGGCAAAGACGGGCGGACAAGGGCAAAGACGGGCGGACAAGGGCAAAGACGGGCGGACAAGGGCGGAGAATACCGGACAAGGGCGGAGAATACCGGACAAGGGCGGAGAATACCGGACAAGGGCGGAGAATACCGGACAAGGGCAAAGACGGGCGGACAAGTGCGGAGAATACCGGACAAGGGCAAAGCCGGGCGGACAAGGGCAAAGCCGGGCGGACAAGTGCGGAGAATACCGGACAATTGCGGAGAATACTGGACAAGGGCAAAGCCGGGCGGACAAGTGCGGAGAATACCGGACAAGTGCGGAGAATACCGGACAAGGGCAACGACGGGCGGACCAGGGCAAAGACGGGCGGACCAGGGCAAAGACGGGCGGAGAAGTGCGGGGAATACCGGAAAAGGGCAAACACGGGCGGACAAGTGCGGGGAATACCGAAAAAGGGCGAAGACGGGCGGAAAAGTGCAAATAGGGGCGGACAAGGGCAAAGAGGGCCCGACCAGGGCAAAGAGGGGCGGACAAGTTCGGAGAGTACGGGACAAGGGCCCAGAGGGGCGGACAAGGGCCCAGAGGGGCGGACAAGTTAGGAGAATACGGGACACGGGCCCAGAGTTGCGGACAAGTTAGGAGAATACGGGACAAGGGCCCAGAGAATACGGGACACGGGCCCAGAGAATACGGGACACGGGCCCAGAGGGGCGGACAAGTTTGGAGAATACGGGATAAGGGCCCAGACGGGCCGACACGAGCCCAGAGGGGCGGACAAGTTTGGAGAATACGGGACAAGGGCCCAGACGGGCGGACACGGGCCCAGAGGGGCGGACAAGTGCGGATAATACGGGACAAGGCCACAGAGGGGCGGACACGGGCCCAGAGGGGCGGACACGGGCCCAGAGGGGCGGACAAGTGCGGATAATACGGGACAAGGCCACAGAGGGGCGGACATGGGGAAAGGGGGTCGGACAAGTGTGGAGAACACGGTACAAGGCCACAGAGTGGCGGACAATGGCGGAGAACACGGGACAAGGCCACAGAGTGGTGGACAATGGCGGAGAACACGGGACAAGGCCACAGATTGGCGGACAAGGGCGGAGAACACGGGACAAGGGCACAGAGGGGCGGACAAGGGCGGAGAACACGGGACAAGGGCCCAAGTCGGGCCGGGAGGGGCCCAAGTCGGGGCGGGCAAGTGCGGAAAATACCGGACAAGTGCGGATAATACGGGACAAGGCCACAGAGGGGCGGACAAGGGCAGAGAACACAGGACAAGGCCACAGAGGGGCGGACAAGGGCGGAGACACGGGACAAGGGCCCAAGTCGGGCCGGGCAAGTGCGGAAAATACCGGACAAGTGCGGATAATACGGGACAAGGCCACAGAGGGGCGGACAAGGGCGGAGAACACGGGACAAGGGCACAGAGGGGCGGACAAGGGCGGAGAATACGGGACAAGGTCCCAAGTCGGGCCGGGAGGGGCCCAAGTCGGGCCGGGCAAGTGCGGAAAATACCGGACAGGGGTAAGAGCAGGGCCGCACGGGGTAAGAGCAGGGCCGCACGGGGTAAGAGCAGGGCCGCACGGGGTGGAGGTGCAGTTCAGTCTCAACTCAGTACCTTATATTAAACGTTCTGTTAGTCGAGCTTAACCAGCTTGAAGTGAAAGCACTTCCGGAGAAGACTCTACTGAGAGCCAGCATTTGATTGTAGCAGATTCCCCGCAGTCCTTGTGCTGAACGGCATGAAATTTCAAAGTGACACTTTAACCGCCATTCTGATGTTACTGTACACAAGCCGAGACTGAACATTCTACAAGCCTTGCTTTGCACTGAAAGCACTCTAAGAGAAGACATTCAGAAACAGCAGCATTCCATGCTAGCATCTTCCCTGCGGGAGACACTCTCTTTTCCCAAATCGCCTTATTAGGCGAAAGTAAGTCACAATTCAGTACCCTATACTAAACCGTTCTGTTAGACATTCTTCTGCAGCTTGCAGTGAAGGCGCTTCCAGAGAAGACTCTAACAAAAGCCAGAATTTGATCATAGCAGCTTCCCTACAGTACTTCTCTGCATCCCCTCCATGGTTTCAGAGACTAGCAGAAACTACCACACTTAGGGCTGCTAGCTCTCCAAAGTAATGGATGCCCCTAGACTGCATGGTCTAGTCACATTAAAACATTAAGATAAGAACCGGGCCGCTATACCTTGGCTGACTCTTATCACCTCCTCCATGCACCAGGCAGAGCAGCTTGAACTGGACACAAATACACACGGAACACTAACACACAAGACCGATGTCGTGAACCGAGGACAAAAGAAGATTTGCAGCAACATGGAGGACTCTTGGACCACGCTTGCCAATGGGCAAGGCAATGGACAGGGCTCTGAGGAAGAACCTACGGTAGCCCTGGAAAAGCAAAGATGGTTCCAAAGAGATGTGGCTGCAACTGGCAAGATGAACGGGCAAGAAACCCTTTTAAAGTCCTAAAGATGCAGAGGATGGATGGAACAAGTCCCAGAACAGGGATCCAACAAAACGGAAGACTAACTATCCTGGATAATAAGGCCGGCTGCAAGGCTGCAGCAGAAGACAACTGACCGGATGCTTCCAAAACACAAGAGCGATCCACGCTTTAAAAATGTGAAGAAAGAAAAGCAGTGCCCCATCGACACTGCTTTGATCAGTACGAGCATTTGGGACCCTAGACATGGTGCCCAAGGCACATCCGGCATGCCTCGAGTACAAAAGAGGACATCAAGACCTGCAGAAAATTTCAGACACAGCACAGTGACTACACAAACTAGATAACAACAGATACAGGCTGGAACTGCCCTGCCCATGCAGGGTTTGGGCTCAGAAGTACGCCCCTCTGCCTTCACCTGCCCAAAGAGGACTCTCCCTGCACAGCCTAGGCTACCTTCAAAACCCCTCCCTGCTATCCCCAACCCGCCTCCCGCTTCCCAAATCTGGTCCCTCAACTTAGCTTTCAGAGGGCCACGAATGAAGCTGTCCTTGGCCAAAGCAGCTCAAATCACATCAGCTAACAGAAATAATCCTGCAGTCACTGGGTTCCTCTTCAGCATCTGCAAGGAAAACAAGGAGAAAAACACAGTGCCAAAACACGAGAACGATCCCGGCTTTAGGAGCACGATGCAAGAAAAGCAGTGCCCAATCGACAGTGCATTGATGGGTACAAGCATTCAGGACCCTAGATATGGTGCTCGAGGCATGTCCGGCATGCTGTAAAGGATCCCTCATTACAATGGTATGTGGCCAAGACTGGGATGATGTACGTGAGAGGATCACCTTTTAAATGTCTAAAGACACAAGATGCGTGGAAGAAGTCTTAGGCCTACAGGGATCCTTGAAAATACAAGACTAGCGATTGTGGCCACCAACACAGTCTGCAAGGTCACAGGAAAAGATGGCTGACTAGAAACTTTGAAAATGTGAAGCCAATCCACACTTAGGTTATGATGCAAGAAGAACAGTGCCTAATTGGTATTGTACCCATGAGTACAGGCATTCAAGACCCTCGAGATGCTGCTCAAGTCATATGCTGCATTCCTTTAAAGCAAAGGGGACATCAAGGCTTAAGAAACATGAAAGAGAAACAGAATATAAAGCACACAGCACAGACAAGCTGGAACGGCCCTACCTGGAACATGCTAGCTTTGGGCTGAGAAGTAACACCCTCCAGCTCTCCATGCCCAAAGGGGACATTTCCTGCACAGCCCTCTCCCCTAGGCTACTTTTAAAACTCCACCCTGCCATCCCCAGCCTTCTCCCCTCTGTCACACCCCACCCTTGCCCCCGTCCCTCAACTTAGCTTTCAGACCACCAGGAGGCTTCCTCAGCAGAAAAAACTCCAAGAGCATCAGCTCCCTGGGATCATCCTACAGTTGCCAGGTTCCACTTGGCCATCTGTAAGAAAACCAATGAGAAAACTAAAATAGTGCCAACAGCCAGCATTGCACTGATCAATGTCAGCACCTTACATGACAACTTGCTCTGCCTAACTGCCATGTTCTTCCACTCACTTGCTCCACAGCAGTTCTTATGTCAGATGCTGCAGCTGTTATCACCCAGGGTAATTAAATTAAGAGAATTACTCACACCTGTGAGAAGTCTGCCCCATGCTCCTTCTCCCTACTACCCAGCTCATCTCAAATGCTCTTCCCATTCCCAAGGTGGCCCACACAGTGCCTGCCAAACCAAAAGTAAATACTATGTTGCCAAAGAACACTTTGCTCTTCTAGACATACTCAACTTCCTCCTCACCATCAGCCCCACAATGATGAGAAAAAGCCTGACTACCTCACCGGCACCCCAAAATTCTCTGCTGTCTGCTTGCTTCTCCTCTCCTCCTCACCACTTAAGTTGTAGGACCAGTAGTGGTGATACCCAGGACAAAAGAAAGATGAGCCATGGAGATCCTAATTCTAGGAAGTTACCAGACTTTAGTCACAGGAGTAAACAAGAAGAACTTGAAAAAGAATATTCTTATCAAAACCCAGTAAAGATTATTAACACAGAAGACATAAAAACACAGGACACTCACCACACAGCAATGGAGACTGGAATTACAGAGGCAGTCAGCCAATGAAAAACTCGCAACAGTGGGATTTGACTGCTCTAAGACCTAAATTGGAAACTCAATGACCGTAAAAAAACACAATGGATAACAGGGACAAGGTAACAACCGCTGTAAGCAATAACAAAGCAAACCTCACTGGTAAGTTCAGGAAAAATCCAAAACTCTACTAAATAAGGGAGGCTTGTGTGCCCACAGACCAGATGAAAAAGAGTTGCTCAGCTGCTAACTGTTACGAGCCAAAACAATATCCAATCTCTTCCCTGAGAAATGCAAGGGAAACAAGCAGCAGAATCCTGCACTGTAGATAGGCAGTGAGTCCATATGTTTAAGTAACAAGGTGTCTGATATTCATAGGATCACCCGGTTGGAAAAGACCCATTGGATCATTGAGTCCAACCATTCCTATCAATCACTAAACCACGTCCCTCAGCACTTCGGCCACCCGTCCTTTAAACACCTCCAGGGAAGGTGACTCTACCACCTCCTTGGGCAGCCTTTGCCCATCCCTAATAACCCTTTCAGTGAAATATTTTTTCCTGATGTACAGCCTGAACCTTCCCTGGCAGAGCTTGAGGCTATTCCCTCTTGTCCTGTCCCCTGTCACTTTGGAGAGGTGGCCAGCTCCCTTATCTCCACAACCTCCTTTCAGCAATGAGGTCTCCCCTCAGCCTCCTCTTCTCCAGGCTAAACACCCCCAGCCCTCTCAGCCACTCCTCATAAGGCTTATTCACCAGCCCCCTCACCAGCTACAGTACTCTTCTCTGGACATTCAGATGGATGGAGACAGGATGGATGCAAAGAAGTTGGTTGAGGAACACAATAAGTAGAAAGTATAAGGGAGCAGAGATCTCACAGCCCTAGAGATTACATTTCTTAGGGTAACTAATGCTTTTCAACTTGTGTCTCAACCTCATCGTTACCTCGTTGGCTACAGAGAGACTAGAACAACAGACACCTGAATGGCACTTGCATCTGACCACCAAACTGACCCAAGAAAGACTGATGAACCCATCTCCCTTTCCCCAAACCATTAAAGCCCTTTTCTACCCCTGAAGTATCAGAGAAGGAACCCTGCTCCTTCTTAACAGAACCTGTCCTATATTTTAACCCCACTGACCCTTCTGTGTTGCTGTTCCTTGGGAGCTGGGCTCCTGAGCCCTTCCCAAGGCTCCCCTGGCCCCTTCTATCTTCCACCAACCCACAGACTCAACTTCCTACCACAGGCCAACAAGACTCATTCCAGGTTATTATCACCCACAAGATGCCCATTACAAACTGCAGAGCCCCTAGGGCCAATACATCATGCCACACAGAATGAGGAACAACAACAAATCATCCCATAACTAAAAACTCGAGGCAAAGCACCCAGAAAAAAAACAAAGAAGGAAAACAAACCATTAAAACATCTTGCCCCCTCCAACACCCAATCAAAAATTACTGACAAAAAAGCCCCATAGTTACAGCTGTATGTGCTGCTTTGCCTGGACTCTTCCAAAGCTCATACCTCCTCCAACAGATGCCTCTGCTTCTTTAGAGGATCAGAAAAAAAAAAAAAATCAAAAAAAAAGCCAAAAAACACCACTTACCCAACTAGCCTAAAATATATAATGAATTGAAACAGCAGCAAAACTCCAACCTCAAGGATAAACCACAACCTAAATGACCTCCAGAGGCAAGGCCTGTAGCTTATATACCCCCTGGCCCTTCCCACCCACCACCTGTGACTGGGGTGTGGTGAAGCCCTCACAGGTATAAAGAGTGCCTGGGGAGCAGCTGTATTTTATTAACTCTGCCTTACATTCTCAGCTAGAACAACACTACTATGTGTCTGAAAGCATCCTTACAAGAAATAACAGTATGCGTGCTGTCACTGCAACATTGCTAGTTGTGACAGTGATGGAACTAGGTAACGAACATTTTAGACCAGGACATTTTGTTCCTTTCATTTATCGTGCTGCTACAATTATTGTTCCTAGGTATCCCTATACCCCTACTCTTTAATTTTTCTGTGCTCTTTTCTCTCTCTTTTTTCCCCCAGTCTTCAATATCAGTTCTCTGTCCATACTTTTTTTCTCCTTTTCCATCTTTCTACCAATTTGCGTTCCTCATTCTGTTGATACTCCCCTTTGCTCCTCTTGCTGTTTCTGAATCTTTGTGCTACTCCCTCCCCTTTTTATAATCCTCTGTCTGTCTGTAGTGCTCCTAGTTCCTCTCAAAAAAGTCACCGCTTTTTTATGTACACACATGGCCTTATGAGAAACAGCTGAGAGGACTGGGGTTGTTTAGTCTGGAGAAAAGGAGGCTGAGGGGAGACTTCATTGCTCTCTACAATTACCTGAAAGGAGATTGTAGAGAGGAGGATGATGGCCATTTCTCCCAAGTGACAGCGGACAGGACAAGAGGGAATGGCCTCAAGCTCAACCAGGGGAATCTGCAGCTTGCAGTGAAAGCACTTGCAGAGGGAAGTCTAAAGAGGGCAAACATTTGATGGTAGCAGATTCCCTGCGGGAGATACTCTCTTTGCCAAAATCACTTTATTAGGCGAAAGTAAGTTACAATTCAGTACACTATCCTAAAGCTTGCTGTTAGGAGGGAATCTGCAGCTTGCAGTGAAAGTGCTTCAAGAGAGGACTCTAACGAGAGCCAGCATTTGATGGTAGCACCTTCCCTGCGGGAGATAGTCTCTTTTCCAAAATCGCATTATTAGGCGAAAGTAAGTTACAATTCAGTACCCTATCCTAAAGCTTGCTGTTAGGAGGGAATCTGCAGCTTGCAGTGAAAGCGCTTCCAGAGGGGAGTCTAATGAGGACAAACATTTGATGGTAGCAGCTTCCCTGCGGGAGATACTCTCTTTGCCAAAATCGCATTATTAGGCGAAAGTAAGTTACAACTCAGTACACTATCCTAAAGCTTGCTGTTAAGAGAGAATATGTGGCTTGCAGTGAAAGCGCTTCCAGAGGGGAGTCTAATGAGGGCAAACATTTGATGGTAGCAGCTTCCCTGCGGGAGATACTCTCTTTTCCAAAATCGCATTCTAAGCCGCAGTAAAGATACAATTCAGTACCCTATCCTAAAGCTTGCTGTTAGGAGGGAATCTGCAGCTTGCAGTGAAAGCGCTTCCAGAGGGGAGTCTAATGAGGGCAAACATTTGATGGTACCTGCTTCCATGCGGGAGATACTCTCTTTTCCAAAATCGCATTATTAGGCGAAAGTAAGTTACACTTCAGTACACTATCCTAAAGCTTTCTGTTAGGAGGGAATCTGCAGCTTGCAGTGAATGCGCTTCCAGAGGGGAGTCTAATGAGGGCAAATGCTTCATGGCAGCACCTTCCCTGCGGGAGATAATCTCTTTTCCAAAATCGCATTTTTAGGCGAAAGTAAGATACAATTCAGTACCCTATCCTACAGCTTGCTGTTAGGAGGGAATCTGCAGCTTCCTTCCCGCAGGGAAGCTGCTACCATCAAATGTTTGCCCTCGTTAGACTCCCCTCTGGAAGCGCTTTCTCTGCAAGCTGCAGATTCCCTCCTAACAGCAAGCTTTAGGATAGGGTACTGAATTGTAACTTAACTGCGGCTAATAAGGCGATTTTGGAAAAGAGAGTATCTCCCGCAGGGAAGCTGCTACCATCAAATGTTTGCCTTCATTAGACGCCCCTCTGGAAGCGCTTTCACTGCAAGCTGCAGATTCCCTCCTAACAGCAAGCTTTAGGATAGGGCACTGAATTGTAACTTAACTGCGGCTAAAAAGGCGATTATGAAAAAGAGAGTATCTACCGCAGGGAAGCTGCTACCATCAAATGTTTGTCCTCATTAGACTCCCCTCTGGAAGCGCTTTCACTGCAAGCTGCAGATTCCCTCCTAACAGCAAGCTTTAAGATAGGGTACTGAATTGTAACTTACTTTCGCCTAATAATGCGATTTTGGAAAAGAGACTATCTCCCGCAGGGAAGCTGCTACCATCAAATGTTTGCCCTCATTAGACTCCCCTCTGGAAGCGCTTTCACTGCAAGCTGCAGATTCCCTCCTAACAGCAAGCTTTAGGATAGGGTACTGTATTGTAACTTACTTTCGCCTAATGCGATATTGGTAAAGAGACTATCTCCCGCAGGGAAGCTGCTACCATCAAATGCTGGCTCTCGTTAGATTCCTCTCTTGAAGCACTTTCACTGCAAGCTGCAGATTCCCTCCTAACAGCAAGCTTTAGGATAGGGTACTGAATTGTAACTTACTTTCACCTAATAATGCGTTTTTAGCAAAGAGAGTATCTCCCGCAGAGAAGCTGCTACCATCAAATGTTTGCCCTGGTTAGACTCCCCTCTGGAAGCGCTTTCACTGCAAGCTGCAGATTCCCTCGTAACAGCAAGCTTTAGGATAGGGTACTGAATTGTAACTTACTTTCGCCTAATAATGCATTTATGGCAAAGAGACTATCTCCCGCAGGGAAGCTGCTACCATCAAATGTTTGCCCTCGTTAGACTCCCCTCTGGAAGCGCTTTCTCTGCAAGCTGCAGATTCCCTTATAACTGCTAGATTTAAGATAGGGTACTGAATTGTATCTTAACTGCGGCTAAAAAGGTGATTTTGGAAAAGAGAGTATCTCCCGCAAGGAAGCTGCTACCATCAAATATTTGCCCTAATTAGACTCCCCTCTGGAAGCGCTTTCACTGCAAGCTGCAGATTCCCTCCTAACAGCAAGCTTTAGGATAGGGTACTGAATTGTAACTTACTTTCGCCTAATAATGCGATTTTGTCAAAGAGAGTATCTCCCGCAGGGAAGCTGCTACCATCAAATGCTGGCTCTCGTTAGATTCCTATCTTGAAGCACTTTCAATGCAAGCTGCAGATTCCCTCCTAACAGCAAGCTTTAGGATAGGGTACTGAACTGTATCTTAACTGCGGCTAATAAGGTGATTTTGGCAAAGAGACTATCTCCTGCAGGGAAGCTGCTACCATCAAATGTTTGCCCTCATTAGACTCCCCTCTGGAAGCGCTTTCTCTGCAAGCTGCAGATTCCCTCCTAACAGCAAGCTTTAGGATAGGGTACTGAATTGTAACTTACTTTCGCCTAATAATGCGATTTTGGCAAAGAGAGTATCTCCCGCAGGGAAGCTGCTACCATCAAATGTTTGCCCTCGTTAGACTCCCCTCTGGAAGCGCTTTCAGTGCAAGCTGCAGATTCCCTCCTAACAGCAAGCTTTAGGATAGGGTACTGAATTGTAACTTACTTTCGCCTAATAATGCGATTTTGGCAAAGAGACTATCTCCCGCAGGGAAGCTGCTACCATCAAATGTTTGCCCTCGTTAGACTCCCCTCTGGAAGCGCTTTCTCTGCAAGCTGCAGATTCCCTCCTAACAGCAAGCTTTAGGATAGGGTACTGAATTGTATCTTAACTGCGGCTAATAAGGCGATTTTGGCAAAGAGAGTATCTCCCGCAGGGAAGCTGCTACCATCAAATGTTTTCCCTCATTAGACTCCCCTCTGGAAGCGCTTTCACTGCAAGCTGCAGATTCCCTCCTAACAGCAAGCTTTAGGATAGGGTACTGAATTGTAACTTACTTTCGCCTAATAATGCGATTTTGGAAAAGAGAGTATCTCCCGCAGGGAAGCTGCTACCATCAAATGTTTTCCCTCATTAGACTCCCCTCTGGAAGCGCTTTCACTGCAAGCTGCAGATTCCCTCCTAACAGCAAGCTTTAGGATAGGGTACTGAATTGTAACTTACTTTCGCCTAATAATGCGATTTTGGAAAAGAGAGTATCTCCCGCAGGGAAGCTGCTACCATCAAATCTTTGCCCTCATTAGACTCCCCTCTGGAAGCGCTTTCAATGCAAGCTGCAGATTCCCTCCTAACAGCAAGCTTTAGGATAGGGTACTGAATTGTAACTTACTTTCGCCTAATAATGCGTTTTTAGCAAAGAGAGTATCTCCCGCAGGGAAGCTGCTACCATCAAATGTTTGCCCTCATTAGACTCCCCTCTGGAAGCACTTTCACTGCAAGCTGCAGATTCCCTCATAAGAGCAAGCTTTAGGATAGGGTACTGAACTGTAACTTAACTGCGGCTAATAATGCGATTTTGGAAAAGAGACTATCTCCCGCAGGGAAGCTGCTACCATCAAATGTTTGCCCTCGTTAGACTCCCCTCTGGAAGCGCTTTCACTGCAAGCTGCAGATTCCCTCCTAACAGCAAGCTTTAGGATAGGGTACTGAATTGTAACTTACTTTCGCCTAATAATGCGATTTTGGAAAAGAGAGTATCTCCCGCAGGGAAGCTGCTACCATCAAATGTTTGCCCTCATTAGACTCCCCTCTGGAAGCGCTTTCACTGCAAGCTGCAGATTCCCTCCTAACAGCAAGCTTTAGGAAAGACTACTGAATAGTAACTTACTTTCGCCTAAAAATGCGATTTTGGAAAAGAGAGTATCTCCCGCAGGAAAGCTGCTACCATCAAATGTTTGCCCTCATTAGACTCCCCTCTGGAAGCGCTTTCTCTGCAAGCTGCAGATTCCCTCCTAACAGCAAGCTTTAGGATAGGGTACTGAATTGTAACTTACTTTCGCCTAATAATGCGTTTTTAGCAAAGAGAGTATCTCCCGCAGGGAAGCTGCTACCATCAAATGTTTGCCCTCATTAGACTCCCCTCTGGAAGCACTTTCACTTCAAGCTGCAGATTCCCTCCTAACAGCAAGCTTTAGGATAGGGTACTGAACTGTATCTTAACTGCGGCTAATAATGCGATTTTGGAAAAGAGACTATCTCCCGCTGGGAAGCTGCTACCATCAAATGTTTGCCCACGTTAGACTCCCCTCTGGAAGCGCTTTCACTGCAAGCTGCAGATTCCCTCCTAACAGCAAGCTTTAGGATAGGGTACTGAATTGTAACTTACTTTCGCCTAATAATGCGATTTTGGAAAAGAGAGTATCTCCCGCAGGGAAGCTGCTACCATCAAATGTTTTCCCTCATTAGACTCCCCTCTGGAAGCGCTTTCACTGCAAGCTGCAGATTCCCTCCTAACAGCAAGCTTTAGGATAGGGTACTGAATTGTAACTTAACTGCGGATAATAAGGCGATTGTGGCAAAGAGAGTATCTCCCGCAGGGAAGCTGCTACCATCAAATGTTTGCCCTCATTAGACTCCCCTCTGGAAGCGCGTTCACTGCAAGCTGCAGATTCCCTCCTAACAGCAAGTTTTAGGATAGTGTACTGAATTGTAACTTAACTGCGGCTAATAATGCGATTTTGGCAAAGAGACTATCTCCCGCAGGGAAGCTGCTACCATCAAATGTTTACCCTCGTTAGACTCCCCTCTGGAAGCGCTTTCACTGCAAGCTGCAGATTCCCTCCTAACAGCAAGCTTTAGGATAGGGTACTGAATTGTAACTTACTTTCGCCTAATAATGCGATTTTGGAAAAGAGAGTATCTCCCGCAGGGAAGCTGCTACCATCAAATGTTTTCCCTCATTAGACTCCCCTCTGGAAGCGCTTTCACTGCAAGCTGCAGATTCCCTCATAACAGCTAGCTTTAGGATAGGGTGCTGAATTGTAACTTACTTTCGCCTAATAATGCGATTTTGGAAAAGAGACTATCTCCCGCAGGAAAGCTGCTACCATCAAATGTTTGCCCTCGTTAGACTACCCTCTGGAAGCGCTTTCACTGCAAGCTGCAGATTCCCTCCTAACAGCAAGCTTTAGGATAGGGTACTGAATTGTAACTTACTTTCGCCTAATAAGGCGTTTTTAGCAAAGAGAGTATCTCCCACAGGGAAGCTGCTACCATCAAATGTTTGCCCTCGTTAGACTCCCCTCTGGAAGCGCTTTCACTGCAAGCTGCAGATTCCCTCATAACAGCTAGCTTTAGGATAGGGTGCTGAATTGTAACTTACTTTCGCCTAATAATGCGATTTTGGAAAAGAGACTATCTCCAGCAGGAAAGCTGCTACCATCAAATGTTTGCCCTCGTTAGACTCCCCTCTGGAAGCGCTTTCACTGCAAGCTGCAGATTCCCTCCTAACAGCAAGCTTTAGGATAGGGTACTGAATTGTAACTTACTTTCGCCTAATAATGCGATTTTGGCAAAGAGAGTATCTCCCGCAGGGAAGCTGCTACCATCAAATGTTTGCCCTCGTTAGACTCCCCTCTGGAAGCGCTTTCAGTGCAAGCTGCAGATTCCCTCCTAACAGCAAGCTTTAGGATAGGGTACTGAATTGTAACTTACTTTCGCCTAATAATGCGATTTTGGCAAAGAGACTATCTCCCGCAGGGAAGCTGCTACCATCAAATGTTTGCCCTCGTTAGACTCCCCTCTGGAAGCGCTTTCTCTGCAAGCTGCAGATTCCCTCCTAACAGCAAGCTTTAGGATAGGGTACTGAATTGTATCTTAACTGCGGCTAATAAGGCGATTTTGTCAAAGAGAGTATCTCCCGCAGGGAAGCTGCTACCATCAAATGTTTTCCCTCATTAGACTCCCCTCTGGAAGCGCTTTCACTGCAAGCTGCAGATTCCCTCCTAACAGCAAGCTTTAGGATAGGGTACTGAATTGTAACTTACTTTCGCCTAATAATGCGATTTTGGAAAAGAGAGTATCTCCCGCAGGGAAGCTGCTACCATCAAATGTTTTCCCTCATTAGACTCCCCTCTGGAAGCGCTTTCACTGCAAGCTGCAGATTCCCTCCTAACAGCAAGCTTTAGGATAGGGTACTGAATTGTAACTTACTTTCGCCTAATAATGCGATTTTGGAAAAGAGAGTATCTCCCGCAGGGAAGCTGCTACCATCAAATCTTTGCCCTCATTAGACTCCCCTCTGGAAGCGCTTTCTCTGCAAGCTGCAGATTCCCTCCTAACAGCAAGCTTTAGGATAGGGTACTGAATTGTAACTTACTTTCGCCTAATAATGCGTTTTTAGCAAAGAGAGTATCTCCCGCAGGGAAGCTGCTACCATCAAATGTTTGCCCTCATTAGACTCCCCTCTGGAACCACTTTCACTGCAAGCTGCAGATTCCCTCATAACAGCAAGCTTTAGGATAGGGTACTGAACTGTAACTTAACTGCGGCTAATAATGCGATTTTGGAAAAGAGAGTATCTCCCGCAGGAAAGCTGCTACCATCAAATGTTTGCCCTCATTAGACTCCCCTCTGGAAGCGCTTTCTCTGCAAGCTGCAGATTCCCTCCTAACAGCAAGCTTTAGGATAGGGTACTGAATTGTAACTTACTTTCGCCTAATAATGCGTTTTTAGCAAAGAGAGTATCTCCCGCAGGGAAGCTGCTACCATCAAATGTTTGCCCTCATTAGACTCCCCTCTGGAAGCACTTTCACTTCAAGCTGCAGATTCCCTCCTAACAGCAAGCTTTAGGATAGGGTACTGAACTGTATCTTAACTGCGGCTAATAATGCGATTTTGGAAAAGAGACTATCTCCCGCTGGGAAGCTGCTACCATCAAATGTTTGCCCTCGTTAGACTCCCCTCTGGAAGCGCTTTCACTGCAAGCTGCAGATTCCCTCCTAACAGCAAGCTTTAGGATAGGGTACTGAATTGTAACTTACTTTCGCCTAATAATGCGATTTTGGAAAAGAGAGTATCTCCCGCAGGGAAGCTGCTACCATCAAATGTTTGCCCTCATTAGACTCCCCTCTGGAAGCGCTTTCACTGCAAGCTGCAGATTCCCTCCTAACAGCAAGCTTTAGGATAGGGTACTGAATTGTAACTTAACTGCGGCTAATAAGGCGATTTTGGCAAAGAGAGTATCTCCCGCAGGGAAGCTGCTACCATCAAATGTTTGCCCTCATTAGACTCCCCTCTGGAAGCGCGTTCACTGCAAGCTGCAGATTCCCTCCTAACAGCAAGTTTTAGGATAGTGTACTGAATTGTAACTTAACTGCGGCTAATAATGCGATTTTGGCAAAGAGACTATCTCCCGCAGGGAAGCTGCTACCATCAAATGTTTGCCCTCGTTAGACTCCCCTCTGGAAGCGCTTTCACTGCAAGCTGCAGATTCCCTCCTAACAGCAAGCTTTAGAATAGGGTACTGAATTGTAACATAACTGCGGCTAATAAGGCGATATAGGAAAAGAGAGTATCTCCCGCAGGGAAGGTGCTACCATCAAATGTTTGCCCTCGTTAGACTCCCCTCTGGAAGCGCTTTCACTGCAAGCTGCAGATTCCCTCCTAACAGCAAGCTTTAGGATAGGGTACTGAATTGTAACTTACTTTCGCCTAATAAGGCGTTTTTAGCAAAGAGAGTATCTCTCACAGGGAAGCTGCTACCATCAAATGTTTGCCCTCGTTAGACTCCCCTCTGGAAGCGCTTTCACTGCAAGCTGCAGATTCCCTCCTAACAGCAAGCTTTAGGATAGGGTGCTGAATTGTAACTTACTTTCGCCTATTAAGGCGTTTTTAGCAAAGAGAGTATCTCCCACAGGGAAGCTGCTACCATCAAATGTTTGCCCTCGTTAGACTCCCCTCTGGAAGCGCTTTCACTGCAAGCTGCAGATTCCCTCCTAACAGCAAGCTTTAGGATAGGGTACTGAATTGTAACTTACTTTCGCCTAATAATGCGATTTTGGCAAAGAGAGTGTCTCCCGCAGGGAAGCTGCTACCATCAAATGTTTCCCCTCATTAGACTCCCCTCTGGAAGCGCTTTCACTGCAAGCTGCAGATTCCCTCCTAACAGCAAGCTTTAGGATAGGGTACTGAATTGTAACTTACTTTCGCCTAATAATGCGATTATGGAAAAGAGACTGTCTCCCGCAGGAAAGCTGCTACCATCAAATGTTTGCCCTCATTAGACTCCCCTCTGGAAGCGCTTTCACTGCAAGCTGCAGATTCCCTCCTAACAGCAAGCTTTAGGATAGGGTACTGAATTGTAACTTACTTTCGCCTAATAATGCGATTTTGGCAAAGAGAGTATCTCCCGCAGGGAAGCTGCTACCATCAAATGTTTGCCCTCGTTAGACTACCCTCTGGAAGCGCTTTCTCTGCAAGCTTCAGATTCCCTCCTAACAGCTAGCTTTAGGATAGGGTACTGAATTGTAACTTACTTTCGCCTAATAATGCGATTTTGGAAAGGAGACTATCTCCCACAGGGAAGCTGCTACCATCAAATTTTTTGCCCTCGTTAGATTCCTCTCTTGTAGCACTTTCACTGCAAGCTGCAGATTCCCTCCTAACAGCAAGCTTTAGGATAGTGTACTGAATTGTAACTTACTTTCGCCTAATAATGCGATTTTGGAAAAGAGAGTATCTCCTGCAAGGAAGCTGCTACCATCAAGTGTTTGCCCTCATTAGACTCCCCTCTGGAAGCGCTTTCACTGCAAGCTGCAGATTCCCTCCTAACAGCAAGCTTTAGCATAAGGTACTGAATTGTATCTTAACTGCAGCTAATATTGCGATTTTGGCAAAGAGAGTATCTCCCGCAGGGAAGCTGCTACCATCAAATCTTTGCCCTCATTAGACTCCCCTCTGGAAGTGCTTTCACTGCAAGCTGCAGATTCCCTCCTAACAGCAAGCTTTAGGATAGGGTACTGAATTGTAACTTACTTTCGCCTAAAAATGCGTTTTTAGCAAAGAGAGTATCTCTCACAGGGAAGCTGCTACCATCAAATGTTTGCCCTCGTTAGACTCCCCTCTGGAAGCGCTTTCACTGCAAGCTGCAGATTCCCTCCTAACAGCAAGCTTTAGGATAGGGTGCTGAATTGTAACTTACTTTCGCCTAATAATGCGATTTTGGCAAAGAGAGTATCTCCCGCAGGGAAGCTGCTACCATCAAATGTTTGCCCTCGTTAGACTCCCCTCTGGAAGCGCTTTCACTGCAAGCTGCAGATTCCCTCCTAACAGCAAGCTTTAGGATAGGGTACTGAATTGTAACTTACTTTCGCCTAATAATGCGATTTTGGCAAAGAGAATATCTCCCACAGGGAAGCTGCTACCATCAAATGCAGGCTCTCGTTAGATTCCTCTCTTGAAGCACTTTCACTGCAAGCTGCAGATTCCCTCCTAACAGCAAGCTTTAGGATAGGGTACTGAATTGTAACTTACTTTCGCCTAATAATGCGATTTTGGCAAAGAGAGTATCTCCCGCAAGGAAGCTGCTACCATCAAATGTTTGCCCTCATTAGACTCCCCTCTGGAAGCGCTTTCACTGCAAGCTGCAGATTCCCTCCTAACAGCAAGCTTTAGGATAGGGTACTGAATTGTATCATAACTGCAGCTAATAATGCGATTTTGGCAAAGAGAGTATCTCCCGCAGGGAAGCTGCTACCATCAAATGTTTGCCCTCATTAGACTCCCCTCTGGAAGCGCTTTCACTGCAAGCTGCAGATTCCCTCCTAACAGCAAGCTTTAGGATAGGGTACTGAATTGTAACTTACTTTCGCCTAAAAATGCGTTTTTATCAAAGACAGTATCTCCCACAGGGAAGCTGCTACCATCAAATGTTTGCCCTCCTTAGACTCCCCTCTGGAAGCGCTTTCACTGCAAGCTGCAGATTCCCTCCTAACAGCAAGCTTTAGGATAGGGTACTGAATTGTAACTTATTTTCGCCTAATAATGCGATTTTGGCAAAGAGAGTATCTCCCGCAGGGAAGCTGCTACCATCAAATGTTTGCCCTCGTTAGACTCCCGTCTGGAAGCGCTTTCTCTGCAAGCTGCAGATTCCCTCCTAACAGCAAGCTTTAGGATAGGGTACTGAATTGTAACATAACTGCAGCTAATAAGGCGATATTGGAAAAGAGAGTATCTCCCGCAGGGAAGCTGCTACCATCAAATGTTTGCCCTCGTTAGACTCCACTCTGGAAGCGCTTTCACTGCAAGCTGCAGATTCCCTCCTAACAGCAAGCTTTAGGATAGGGTACTGAATTGTAACTTACTTTCGCCTAATAAGGCGTTTTTAGCAAAGAGAGTATCTCTCACAGGGAAGCTGCTACCATCAAATGTTTGCCCTCGTTAGACTCCCCTCTGGAAGCGCTTTCACTGCAAGCTGCAGATTCCCTCCTAACAGCAAGCTTTAGGATAGGGTGCTGAATTGTAACTTACTTTCGCCTATTAAGGCGTTTTTAGCAAAGAGAGTATCTCCCACAGGGAAGCTGCTACCATCAAATGTTTGCCCTCGTTAGACTCCCCTCTGGAAGCGCTTTCACTGCAAGCTGCAGATTCCCTCCTAACAGCAAGCTTTAGGATAGGGTGCTGAATTGTAACTTACTTTCGCCTATTAAGGCGTTTTTAGCAAAGAGAGTATCTCCCACAGGGAAGCTGCTACCATCAAATGTTTGCCCTCATTAGACTCCCCTCTGGAAGCGCTTTCACTGCAAGCTGCAGATTCCCTCATAACTGCTAGCTTTAGGAAAGACTACTGAATAGTAACTTACTTTCCCATAATAATGCGATTTTGGCAAATAGAGTATCTCCCGCAGGGAAGCTGCTACCATCAAATGTTTGCCCTCATTAGACTCCCCTCTGGAAGCGCTTTCACTGCAAGCTGCAGATTCCCTCCTAACAGCAAGCTTTAGGATAGGGTACTGAATTGTAACTTATCTGCGGCTAATGAGGCGATTTTGTAAAAGAGACTATCTCCAGCAGGGAAGCTGCTACCATCAAATGTTTGCCCTCATTAGACTCCCCTCTGGAAGCGCTTTCACTGCAAGCTGCAGATTCCCTCCTAACAGCAATCTTTAGGAAAGGGTACTGAATTGTAACTTACTTTCGCCTAATAATGCGATTTTAGCAAAGAGACTTTCTCCCGCAGGGAAGCTGCTACCATCAAATGTTTGCCCTCATTAGACTCCCCTCTCGAAGTGCTTTCACTGCAAGCTGCAGATTCCCTCCTAACAGCAAGCTTTAGGATAGGGTCCTGAATTGTATCTTACTTTCGCTTAATAATGCGATTTTGGCAAAGAGAGTATGTCCCGCAGGGAAGCTGCTACCATCAAATGTTTGCCCTCGTTAGACTCCCCTCTGGAAGCGCTTTCACTGCAAGCTGCAGATTCCCTCCTAACAGCAAGCTTTAGGATAGGGTACTGAATTGTAACTTACTTTCGCCTAATAATGCGATTTTGGCAAAGAGAATATCTCCCACAGGGAAGCTGCTACCATCAAATGCAGGCTCTCGTTAGATTCCTCTCTTGAAGCACTTTCACTGCAAGCTGCAGATTCCCTCCTAACAGCAAGCTTTAGGATAGGGTACTGAATTGTAACTTACTTTCGCCTAATAATGCGATTTTGGCAAAGAGAGTATCTCCCGCAAGGAAGCTGCTACCATCAAATGTTTGCCCTCATTAGACTCCCCTCTGGAAGCGCTTTCACTGCAAGCTGCAGATTCCCTCCTAACAGCAAGCTTTAGGATAGGGTACTGAATTGTATCATAACTGCAGCTAATAATGCGATTTTGGCAAAGAGAGTATCTCCCGCAGGGAAGCTGCTACCATCAAATGTTTGCCCTCATTAGACTCCCCTCTGGAAGCGCTTTCACTGCAAGCTGCAGATTCCCTCCTAACAGCAAGCTTTAGGATAGGGTACTGAATTGTAACTTACTTTCGCCTAAAAATGCGTTTTTATCAAAGACAGTATCTCCCACAGGGAAGCTGCTACCATCAAATGTTTGCCCTCCTTAGACTCCCCTCTGGAAGCGCTTTCACTGCAAGCTGCAGATTCCCTCCTAACAGCAAGCTTTAGGATAGGGTACTGAATTGTAACTTATTTTCGCCTAATAATGCGATTTTGGCAAAGAGAGTATCTCCCGCAGGGAAGCTGCTACCATCAAATGTTTGCCCTCGTTAGACTCCCGTCTGGAAGCGCTTTCTCTGCAAGCTGCAGATTCCCTCCTAACAGCAAGCTTTAGGATAGGGTACTGAATTGTAACATAACTGCAGCTAATAAGGCGATATTGGAAAAGAGAGTATCTCCCGCAGGGAAGCTGCTACCATCAAATGTTTGCCCTCGTTAGACTCCACTCTGGAAGCGCTTTCACTGCAAGCTGCAGATTCCCTCCTAACAGCAAGCTTTAGGATAGGGTACTGAATTGTAACTTACTTTCGCCTAATAAGGCGTTTTTAGCAAAGAGAGTATCTCTCACAGGGAAGCTGCTACCATCAAATGTTTGCCCTCGTTAGACTCCCCTCTGGAAGCGCTTTCACTGCAAGCTGCAGATTCCCTCCTAACAGCAAGCTTTAGGATAGGGTGCTGAATTGTAACTTACTTTCGCCTATTAAGGCGTTTTTAGCAAAGAGAGTATCTCCCACAGGGAAGCTGCTACCATCAAATGTTTGCCCTCGTTAGACTCCCCTCTGGAAGCGCTTTCACTGCAAGCTGCAGATTCCCTCCTAACAGCAAGCTTTAGGATAGGGTGCTGAATTGTAACTTACTTTCGCCTATTAAGGCGTTTTTAGCAAAGAGAGTATCTCCCACAGGGAAGCTGCTACCATCAAATGTTTGCCCTCATTAGACTCCCCTCTGGAAGCGCTTTCACTGCAAGCTGCAGATTCCCTCATAACTGCTAGCTTTAGGAAAGACTACTGAATAGTAACTTACTTTCCCATAATAATGCGATTTTGGCAAATAGAGTATCTCCCGCAGGGAAGCTGCTACCATCAAATGTTTGCCCTCATTAGACTCCCCTCTGGAAGCGCTTTCACTGCAAGCTGCAGATTCCCTCCTAACAGCAAGCTTTAGGATAGGGTACTGAATTGTAACTTATCTGCGGCTAATGAGGCGATTTTGTAAAAGAGACTATCTCCAGCAGGGAAGCTGCTACCATCAAATGTTTGCCCTCATTAGACTCCCCTCTGGAAGCGCTTTCACTGCAAGCTGCAGATTCCCTCCTAACAGCAATCTTTAGGAAAGGGTACTGAATTGTAACTTACTTTCGCCTAATAATGCGATTTTAGCAAAGAGACTTTCTCCCGCAGGGAAGCTGCTACCATCAAATGTTTGCCCTCATTAGACTCCCCTCTCGAAGTGCTTTCACTGCAAGCTGCAGATTCCCTCCTAACAGCAAGCTTTAGGATAGGGTCCTGAATTGTATCTTACTTTCGCTTAATAATGCGATTTTGGCAAAGAGAGTATGTCCCGCAGGGAAGCTGCTACCATCAAATGTTTGCCCTCGTTAGACTCCCCTCTGGAAGCGCTTTCACTGCAAGCTGCAGATTCCCTCCTAACAGCAAGCTTTAGGATAGGGTACTGAATTGTATCTTAACTGCGGCTAATAAGGCGATTTTGGCAAAGAGAATATCTCCCGCAGGGAAGCTGCTACCATCAAATGCTGGCTCTCGTTAGATTCCTCTCTTGAAGCACTTTCACTGCAAGCTGCATATTCCCTCCTAACAGCAAGCTTTAGGATAGGGTACTGAATTGTAACTTACTTTCGCCTAATAATGCGATTTTATCAAAGAGAGTATCTCCCACAGGGAAGCTGCTACCATCAAATGTTTGCCCTCATTAGACTCCCCTCTGGAAGCGCTTTCACTGCAAGCTGCAGATTCCCTCCTAACAGCAAGTTTATGATAGTGTACTGAATTGTAACTTAACTGCGGCTAATAATGCGATTTTGGAAAAGAGAGTATCTCCCGCAGGGAGCTGCTACCATCAAGTGTTTGCCCTCGTTAAACTCCCCTCTGGAAGCGCTTTCACTGCAAGCTGCAGATTCCCTCCTAACAGCAAGCTTTAGGATAGGGTACTGAATTGTAACTTACTTTCGCATAATAATGCGATTTTGGCAAAGAGACTATCTCCCGCAGGGAAGCTGCTACCATCAAATGTTTGCCCTCATTAGACTCCCCTCTGGAAGCGCTTTCACTGCAAGCTGCAGATTCCCTCATAACTGCTAGCTTTAGGATAGGGTGCTGAATTGTAACTTACTTTCGCCTAATAATGCGATTTTGGCAAAGAGAGTATCTCCCGCAGGAATGCTGCTACCGTCAAATGCTTCCCCTCATTAGACTCCCCTCTGGAAGCGCTTTCACTGCAAGCTGCAGATTCCCTCCTAACAGCAAGCTTTAGGATAGGGTACTGAATTGTATCTTACTTTCGCATAATAATGCGTTTTTAGCAAAGAGAGTATCTCCCGGAGGGAAGCTGCTACCATCAAATGTTTCCCCTCATTAGACTCCCCTCTGGAAGCGCTTTCTCTGCAAGCTGCAGATTCCCTCCTAACAGCAAGCTTTAGGATAGGGTACTGAATTGTAACTTACTTTTGCCTAATAATGCGTTTTTAGCAAAGAGAGTATCTCCCGCAGGGAAGCTGCTACCATCAAATGTTTGCCCTCATTAGACTCCCCTCTGGAAGCGCTTTCACTGCAAGCTGCAGATTCCCTCCTAACAGCAAGCTTTAGGATAGGGTACTGAATTGTAACTTAACTGCGGCTAAAAAGGCGATTTTGGCAAAGAGAGTATCTCCCGCAGGGAAGCTGCTACCATCAAATGTTTGCCCTCATTAGACTCCCCTCTGGAAGCGCTTTCACTGCAAGCTGCAGATTCCCTCATAACTGCTAGCTTTAGGATAGTGTGCTGAATTGTAACTTACTTTCGCCTAATAATGCGATTTTGGCAAAGAGACTATCTCCCGCAGGAATGCTGCTACCATCAAATGTTTCCCCTCATTAGACTCCCCTCTGGAAGCGCTTTCACCGCAAGCTGCAGATTCCCTCCTAACAGCAAGCTTTAGGATAGGGTACTGAATTGTAACTTACTTTTGCCTAATAATGCGATTTTGGCAAAGAGACTATCTCCCGCAGGGAAGCTGCTACCATCAAATATTTGCCCTCATTAGACTCCCCTCTGGAAGCGCTTTCACTGCAAGCTGCAGATTCCCTCCCAACAGCAAGCTTTAGGATAGGGTACTGAATTGTAACTTACTTTCGCCTAATAATGCGATTTTGGCAAAGAGAGAGAATATGGGACAATGGCAAAGAGGGGCGGACAAGGGCAAAGAGGGGCGGACAAGGGCAAAGAGGGGCGGACAAGGGCAAAGAGGGGCGGACAAGGGCAAAGAGGGGCGGACAAGGGCAAAGAGGGGCGGACAAGGGCAAAGAGGGGCGGACAAGTGCGGAGAATAAGGGACAAGGGCAAAGAATTGCGGACAAGTGCAAAGAGGGGCGGACAATTGTGGAGAATATGGGACAAGGGCAAAGAGGTGCGGACAATGGCAAAGAGCGGTGGACAAGTGCGGAGAATACAGGACAAGGGCAAAGAGGTGCGGACAAGGGCAAAGACGGGCGGACAAGGGCAAAGAGGGGCAGACAGGAGTAAAATGGTGCGGACAAGGGCAAAGCCGGGCGGACAAGGGCAAAGCCGGGCGGACAAGGGCAAAGCCGGGCGGACAAGGGCAAAGCCGGGCGGACAAGGGCAAAGCCGGGCGGACAAGGGCAAAGCCGGGCGGACAAGTGCGGAGAATACCGGACAAGGGCAAAGCCGGGCGGACAAGGGCAAAGCCGGGCGGACAAGGGCAAAGCCGGGCGGACAAGGGCAAAGCCGGGCGGACAAGGGCAAAGCCGGGCGGACAAGGGCAAAGCCGGGCGGACAAGGGCAAAGCCGGGCGGACAAGTGTTGAGAATACCGGACAAGGGCAAAGACGGGCGGACAAGGGCAAAGCCGGGCGGACAAGGGCAAAGCCGGGCGGACAAGGGCAAAGCCGGGCGGACAAGTGCGGAGAATACCGGACAAGGGCAAAGCCGGGCGGACAAGGGCAAAGCCGGGCGGACAAGGGCAAAGCCGGGCGGACAAGGGCAAAGCCGGGCGGACAAGGGCAAAGCCGGGCGGACAAGGGCAAAGCCGGGCGGACAAGTGCGGAGAATACCGGACAAGGGCAAAGACGGGCGGACAAGGGCAAAGACGGGCGGACAAGGGCAAAGACGGGCGGACAAGGGCAAAGACGGGCGGACAAGGGCAAAGACGGGCGGACAAGGGCAAAGACGGGCGGACAAGGGCAAAGACGGGCGGACAAGGGCAAAGACGGGCGGACAAGGGCAAAGACGGGCGGACAAGGGCAAAGACGGGCGGACAAGGGCAAAGACGGGCGGACAAGGGCAAAGACGGGCGGACAAGGGCAAAGACGGGCGGACAAGGGCGGAGAATACCGGACAAGGGCGGAGAATACCGGACAAGGGCGGAGAATACCGGACAAGGGCGGAGAATACCGGACAAGGGCGGAGAATACCGGACAAGGGCAAAGCCGGGCGGACAAGTGCGGAGAATACCGGACAAGTGCGGAGAATACCGGACAAGGGCAAAGACGGGCGGACCAGGGCAAAGACGGGCGGACCAGGGCAAAGACGGGCGGAGAAGTGCGGGGAATACCGGAAAAGGGCAAACACGGGCGGACAAGTGCGGGGAATACCGAAAAAGGGCGAAGACGGGCGGAAAAGTGCAAATAGGGGCGGACAAGGGCAAAGAGGGCCCGACCAGGGCAAAGAGGGGCGGACAAGTTCGGAGAGTACGGGACAAGGGCCCAGAGGGGCGGACAAGGGCCCAGAGGGGCGGACAAGTTAGGAGAATACGGGACACGGGCCCAGAGAATACGGGACACGGGCCCAGAGAATACGGGACACGGGCCCAGAGAATACGGGACACGGGCCCAGAGGGGCGGACAAGTTTGGAGAATACGGGATAAGGGCCCAGACGGGCGGACACGAGCCCAGAGGGGCGGACAAGTTTGGAGAATACGGGACAAGGGCCCAGACGGGCGGACACGGGCCCAGAGGGGCGGACAAGTGCGGATAATACGGGACAAGGCCACAGAGGGGCGGACACGGGCCCAGAGGGGCGGACACGGGCCCAGAGGGGCGGACAAGTGCGGATAATACGGGACAAGGCCACAGAGGGGCGGACATGGGGAAAGGGGGTCGGACAAGTGTGGAGAACACGGTACAAGGCCACAGAGTGGCGGACAATGGCGGAGAACACGGGACAAGGCCACAGAGTGGTGGACAATGGCGGAGAACACGGGACAAGGCCACAGATTGGCGGACAAGGGCGGAGAACACGGGACAAGGGCCCAGAGGGGCGGACAAGGGCCCAGAGGGGCGGACAAGTTAGGAGAATACGGGACACGGGCCCAGAGAATACGGGACACGGGCCCAGAGAATACGGGACACGGGCCCAGAGGGGCGGACAAGTTTGGAGAATACGGGATAAGGGCCCAGACGGGCGGACACGAGCCCAGAGGGGCGGACAAGTTTGGAGAATACGGGACAAGGGCCCAGACGGGCGGACACGGGCCCAGAGGGGCGGACAAGTGCGGATAATACGGGACAAGGCCACAGAGGGGCGGACACGGGCCCAGAGGGGCGGACACGGGCCCAGAGGGGCGGACAAGTGCGGATAATACGGGACAAGGCCACAGAGGGGCGGACATGGGGAAAGGGGGTCGGACAAGTGTGGAGAACACGGTACAAGGCCACAGAGTGGCGGACAATGGCGGAGAACACGGGACAAGGCCACAGAGTGGTGGACAATGGCGGAGAACACGGGACAAGGCCACAGATTGGCGGACAAGGGCGGAGAACACGGGACAAGGGCACAGAGGGGCGGACAAGGGCGGAGAACACGGGACAAGGGCCCAAGTCGGGCCGGGAGGGGCCCAAGTCGGGGCGGGCAAGTGCGGAAAATACCGGACAAGTGCGGATAATACGGGACAAGGCCACAGAGGGGCGGACAAGGGCAGAGAACACAGGACAAGGCCACAGAGGGGCGGACAAGGGCGGAGACACGGGACAAGGGCCCAAGTCGGGCCGGGCAAGTGCGGAAAATACCGGACAAGTGCGGATAATACGGGACAAGGCCACAGAGGGGCGGACAAGGGCGGAGAACACGGGACAAGGGCACAGAGGGGCGGACAAGGGCGGAGAATACGGGACAAGGTCCCAAGTCGGGCCGGGAGGGGCCCAAGTCGGGCCGGGCAAGTGCGGAAAATACCGGACAGGGGTAAGAGCAGGGCCGCACGGGGTAAGAGCAGGGCCGCACGGGGTAAGAGCAGGGCCGCACGGGGTGGAGGTGCAGTTCAGTCTCAACTCAGTACCTTATATTAAACGTTCTGTTAGTCGAGCTTAACCAGCTTGAAGTGAAAGCACTTCCGGAGAAGACTCTACTGAGAGCCAGCATTTGATTGTAGCAGATTCCCCGCAGTCCTTGTGCTGAACGGCATGAAATTTCAAAGTGACACTTTAACCGCCATTCTGATGTTACTGTACACAAGCCGAGACTGAACATTCTACAAGCCTTGCTTTGCACTGAAAGCACTCTAAGAGAAGACATTCAGAAACAGCAGCATTCCATGCTAGCATCTTCCCTGCGGGAGACACTCTCTTTTCCCAAATCGCCTTATTAGGCGAAAGTAAGTCACAATTCAGTACCCTATACTAAACCGTTCTGTTAGACATTCTTCTGCAGCTTGCAGTGAAGGCGCTTCCAGAGAAGACTCTAACAAAAGCCAGAATTTGATCATAGCAGCTTCCCTACAGTACTTCTCTGCATCCCCTCCATGGTTTCAGAGACTAGCAGAAACTACCACACTTAGGGCTGCTAGCTCTCCAAAGTAATGGATGCCCCTAGACTGCATGGTCTAGTCACATTAAAACATTAAGATAAGAACCGGGCCGCTATACCTTGGCTGACTCTTATCACCTCCTCCATGCACCAGGCAGAGCAGCTTGAACTGGACACAAATACACACGGAACACTAACACACAAGACCGATGTCGTGAACCGAGGACAAAAGAAGATTTGCAGCAACATGGAGGACTCTTGGACCACGCTTGCCAATGGGCAAGGCAATGGACAGGGCTCTGAGGAAGAACCTACGGTAGCCCTGGAAAAGCAAAGATGGTTCCAAAGAGATGTGGCTGCAACTGGCAAGATGAACGGGCAAGAAACCCTTTTAAAGTCCTAAAGATGCAGAGGATGGATGGAACAAGTCCCAGAACAGGGATCCAACAAAACGGAAGACTAACTATCCTGGATAATAAGGCCGGCTGCAAGGCTGCAGCAGAAGACAACTGACCGGATGCTTCCAAAACACAAGAGCGATCCACGCTTTAAAAATGTGAAGAAAGAAAAGCAGTGCCCCATCGACACTGCTTTGATCAGTACGAGCATTTGGGACCCTAGACATGGTGCCCAAGGCACATCCGGCATGCCTCGAGTACAAAAGAGGACATCAAGACCTGCAGAAAATTTCAGACACAGCACAGTGACTACACAAACTAGATAACAACAGATACAGGCTGGAACTGCCCTGCCCATGCAGGGTTTGGGCTCAGAAGTACGCCCCTCTGCCTTCACCTGCCCAAAGAGGACTCTCCCTGCACAGCCTAGGCTACCTTCAAAACCCCTCCCTGCTATCCCCAACCCGCCTCCCGCTTCCCAAATCTGGTCCCTCAACTTAGCTTTCAGAGGGCCACGAATGAAGCTGTCCTTGGCCAAAGCAGCTCAAATCACATCAGCTAACAGAAATAATCCTGCAGTCACTGGGTTCCTCTTCAGCATCTGCAAGGAAAACAAGGAGAAAAACACAGTGCCAAAACACGAGAACGATCCCGGCTTTAGGAGCACGATGCAAGAAAAGCAGTGCCCAATCGACAGTGCATTGATGGGTACAAGCATTCAGGACCCTAGATATGGTGCTCGAGGCATGTCCGGCATGCTGTAAAGGATCCCTCATTACAATGGTATGTGGCCAAGACTGGGATGATGTACGTGAGAGGATCACCTTTTAAATGTCTAAAGACACAAGATGCGTGGAAGAAGTCTTAGGCCTACAGGGATCCTTGAAAATACAAGACTAGCGATTGTGGCCACCAACACAGTCTGCAAGGTCACAGGAAAAGATGGCTGACTAGAAACTTTGAAAATGTGAAGCCAATCCACACTTAGGTTATGATGCAAGAAGAACAGTGCCTAATTGGTATTGTACCCATGAGTACAGGCATTCAAGACCCTCGAGATGCTGCTCAAGTCATATGCTGCATTCCTTTAAAGCAAAGGGGACATCAAGGCTTAAGAAACATGAAAGAGAAACAGAATATAAAGCACACAGCACAGACAAGCTGGAACGGCCCTACCTGGAACATGCTAGCTTTGGGCTGAGAAGTAACACCCTCCAGCTCTCCATGCCCAAAGGGGACATTTCCTGCACAGCCCTCTCCCCTAGGCTACTTTTAAAACTCCACCCTGCCATCCCCAGCCTTCTCCCCTCTGTCACACCCCACCCTTGCCCCCGTCCCTCAACTTAGCTTTCAGACCACCAGGAGGCTTCCTCAGCAGAAAAAACTCCAAGAGCATCAGCTCCCTGGGATCATCCTACAGTTGCCAGGTTCCACTTGGCCATCTGTAAGAAAACCAATGAGAAAACTAAAATAGTGCCAACAGCCAGCATTGCACTGATCAATGTCAGCACCTTACATGACAACTTGCTCTGCCTAACTGCCATGTTCTTCCACTCACTTGCTCCACAGCAGTTCTTATGTCAGATGCTGCAGCTGTTATCACCCAGGGTAATTAAATTAAGAGAATTACTCACACCTGTGAGAAGTCTGCCCCATGCTCCTTCTCCCTACTACCCAGCTCATCTCAAATGCTCTTCCCATTCCCAAGGTGGCCCACACAGTGCCTGCCAAACCAAAAGTAAATACTATGTTGCCAAATAATACTTTGCTCTTCTAGACATACTCAACTTCCTCCTCACCATCAGCCCCACAATGATGAGAAAAAGCCTGACTACCTCACCGGCACCCCAAAATTCTCTGCTGTCTGCTTACTTCTCCTCTCCTCCTCACCACTTAAGTTGTAGGACCAGTAGTGGTGATACCCAGGACAAAAGAAAGATGAGCCATGGAGATCCTAATTCTAGGAAGTTACCAGACTTTAGTCACAGGAGTAAACAAGAAGAACTTGAAAAAGAATATTCTTATCAAAACCCAGTAAAGATTATTAACACAGAAGACATAAAAACACAGGACACTCACCACACAGCAATGGAGACTGGAATTACAGAGGCAGTCAGCCAATGAAAAACTCGCAACAGTGGGATTTGACTGCTCTAAGACCTAAATTGGAAACTCAATGACCGTAAAAAAACACAATGGATAACAGGGACAAGGTAACAACCGCTGTAAGCAATAACAAAGCAAACCTCACTGGTAAGTTCAGGAAAAATCCAAAACTCTACTAAATAAGGGAGGCTTGTGTGCCCACAGACCAGATGAAAAAGAGTTGCTCAGCTGCTAACTGTTACGAGCCAAAACAATATCCAATCTCTTCCCTGAGAAATGCAAGGGAAACAAGCAGCAGAATCCTGCACTGTAGATAGGCAGTGAGTCCATATGTTTAAGTAACAAGGTGTCTGATATTCATAGGATCACCCGGTTGGAAAAGACCCATTGGATCATTGAGTCCAACCATTCCTATCAATCACTAAACCACGTCCCTCAGCACTTCGGCCACCCGTCCTTTAAACACCTCCAGGGAAGGTGACTCTACCACCTCCTTGGGCAGCCTTTGCCCATCCCTAATAACCCTTTCAGTGAAATATTTTTTCCTGATGTACAGCCTGAACCTTCCCTGGCAGAGCTTGAGGCTATTCCCTCTTGTCCTGTCCCCTGTCACTTTGGAGAGGTGGCCAGCTCCCTTATCTCCACAACCTCCTTTCAGCAATGAGGTCTCCCCTCAGCCTCCTCTTCTCCAGGCTAAACACCCCCAGCCCTCTCAGCCACTCCTCATAAGGCTTATTCACCAGCCCCCTCACCAGCTACAGTACTCTTCTCTGGACATTCAGATGGATGGAGACAGGATGGATGCAAAGAAGTTGGTTGAGGAACACAATAAGTAGAAAGTATAAGGGAGCAGAGATCTCACAGCCCTAGAGATTACATTTCTTAGGGTAACTAATGCTTTTCAACTTGTGTCTCAACCTCATCGTTACCTCGTTGGCTACAGAGAGACTAGAACAACAGACACCTGAATGGCACTTGCATCTGACCACCAAACTGACCCAAGAAAGACTGATGAACCCATCTCCCTTTCCCCAAACCATTAAAGCCCTTTTCTACCCCTGAAGTATCAGAGAAGGAACCCTGCTCCTTCTTAACAGAACCTGTCCTATATTTTAACCCCCCTGACCCTTCTGTGTTGCCGTTCCTTGGGAGCTGGGCTCCTGAGCCCTTCCCAAGGCTCCCCTGGCCCCTTCTATCTTCCACCAACCCACAGACTCAACTTCCTACCACAGGCCAACAAGACTCATTCCAGGTTATTATCACCCACAAGATGCCCATTACAAACTGCAGAGCCCCTAGGGCCAATACATCATGCCACACAGAATGAGGAACAACAACAAATCATCCCATAACTAAAAACTCGAGGCAAAGCACCCAGAAAAAAAACAAAGAAGGAAAACAAACCATTAAAACATCTTGCCCCCTCCAACACCCAATCAAAAATTACTGACAAAAAAGCCCCATAGTTACAGCTGTATGTGCTGCTTTGCCTGGACTCTTCCAAAGCTCATACCTCCTCCAACAGATGCCTCTGCTTCTTTAGAGGATCAGAAAAAAAAAAAAAATCAAAAAAAAAGCCAAAAAACACCACTTACCCAACTAGCCTGAAATATATAATGAATTGAAACAGCAGCAAAACTCCAACCTCAAGGATAAACCACAACCTAAATGACCTCCAGAGGCAAGGCCTGTAGCTTATATACCCCCTGGCCCTTCCCACCCACCACCTGTGACTGGGGTGTGGTGAAGCCCTCACAGGTATAAAGAGTGCCTGGGGAGCAGCTGTATTTTATTAACTCTGCCTTACATTCTCAGCTAGAACAACACTACTATGTGTCTGAAAGCATCCTTACAAGAAATAACAGTATGCGTGCTGTCACTGCAACATTGCTAGTTGTGACAGTGATGGAACTAGGTAACGAACATTTTAGACCAGGACATTTTGTTCCTTTCATTTATCGTGCTGCTACAATTATTGTTCCTAGGTATCCCTATACCCCTACTCTTTAATTTTTCTGTGCTCTTTTCTCTCTCTTTTTTCCCCCAGTCTTCAATATCAGTTCTCTGTCCATACTTTTTTTCTCCTTTTCCATCTTTCTACCAATTTGCGTTCCTCATTCTGTTGATACTCCCCTTTGCTCCTCTTGCTGTTTCTGAATCTTTGTGCTACTCCCTCCCCTTTTTATAATCCTCTGTCTGTCTGTAGTGCTCCTAGTTCCTCTCAAAAAAGTCACCGCTTTTTTATGTACACACATGGCCTTATGAGAAACAGCTGAGAGGACTGGGGTTGTTTAGTCTGGAGAAAAGGAGGCTGAGGGGAGACTTCATTGCTCTCTACAATTACCTGAAAGGAGATTGTAGAGAGGAGGATGATGGCCATTTCTCCCAAGTGACAGCGGACAGGACAAGAGGGAATGGCCTCAAGCTCAACCAGGGGAATCTGCAGCTTGCAGTGAAAGCACTTGCAGAGGGAAGTCTAAAGAGGGCAAACATTTGATGGTAGCAGATTCCCTGCGGGAGATACTCTCTTTGCCAAAATCACTTTATTAGGCGAAAGTAAGTTACAATTCAGTACACTATCCTAAAGCTTGCTGTTAGGAGGGAATCTGCAGCTTGCAGTGAAAGTGCTTCAAGAGAGGACTCTAACGAGAGCCAGCATTTGATGGTAGCACCTTCCCTGCGGGAGATAGTCTCTTTTCCAAAATCGCATTATTAGGCGAAAGTAAGTTACAATTCAGTACCCTATCCTAAAGCTTGCTGTTAGGAGGGAATCTGCAGCTTGCAGTGAAAGCGCTTCCAGAGGGGAGTCTAATGAGGACAAACATTTGATGGTAGCAGCTTCCCTGCGGGAGATACTCTCTTTGCCAAAATCGCATTATTAGGCGAAAGTAAGTTACAACTCAGTACACTATCCTAAAGCTTGCTGTTAAGAGAGAATATGTGGCTTGCAGTGAAAGCGCTTCCAGAGGGGAGTCTAATGAGGGCAAACATTTGATGGTAGCAGCTTCCCTGCGGGAGATACTCTCTTTTCCAAAATCGCATTCTAAGCCGCAGTAAAGATACAATTCAGTACCCTATCCTAAAGCTTGCTGTTAGGAGGGAATCTGCAGCTTGCAGTGAAAGCGCTTCCAGAGGGGAGTCTAATGAGGGCAAACATTTGATGGTACCTGCTTCCATGCGGGAGATACTCTCTTTTCCAAAATCGCATTATTAGGCGAAAGTAAGTTACACTTCAGTACACTATCCTAAAGCTTTCTGTTAGGAGGGAATCTGCAGCTTGCAGTGAATGCGCTTCCAGAGGGGAGTCTAATGAGGGCAAATGCTTCATGGCAGCACCTTCCCTGCGGGAGATAATCTCTTTTCCAAAATCGCATTTTTAGGCGAAAGTAAGATACAATTCAGTACCCTATCCTACAGCTTGCTGTTAGGAGGGAATCTGCAGCTTCCTTCCCGCAGGGAAGCTGCTACCATCAAATGTTTGCCCTCGTTAGACTCCCCTCTGGAAGCGCTTTCTCTGCAAGCTGCAGATTCCCTCCTAACAGCAAGCTTTAGGATAGGGTACTGAATTGTAACTTAACTGCGGCTAATAAGGCGATTTTGGAAAAGAGAGTATCTCCCGCAGGGAAGCTGCTACCATCAAATGTTTGCCTTCATTAGACGCCCCTCTGGAAGCGCTTTCACTGCAAGCTGCAGATTCCCTCCTAACAGCAAGCTTTAGGATAGGGCACTGAATTGTAACTTAACTGCGGCTAAAAAGGCGATTATGAAAAAGAGAGTATCTACCGCAGGGAAGCTGCTACCATCAAATGTTTGTCCTCATTAGACTCCCCTCTGGAAGCGCTTTCACTGCAAGCTGCAGATTCCCTCCTAACAGCAAGCTTTAAGATAGGGTACTGAATTGTAACTTACTTTCGCCTAATAATGCGATTTTGGAAAAGAGACTATCTCCCGCAGGGAAGCTGCTACCATCAAATGTTTGCCCTCATTAGACTCCCCTCTGGAAGCGCTTTCACTGCAAGCTGCAGATTCCCTCCTAACAGCAAGCTTTAGGATAGGGTACTGTATTGTAACTTACTTTCGCCTAATGCGATATTGGTAAAGAGACTATCTCCCGCAGGGAAGCTGCTACCATCAAATGCTGGCTCTCGTTAGATTCCTCTCTTGAAGCACTTTCACTGCAAGCTGCAGATTCCCTCCTAACAGCAAGCTTTAGGATAGGGTACTGAATTGTAACTTACTTTCACCTAATAATGCGTTTTTAGCAAAGAGAGTATCTCCCGCAGAGAAGCTGCTACCATCAAATGTTTGCCCTGGTTAGACTCCCCTCTGGAAGCGCTTTCACTGCAAGCTGCAGATTCCCTCGTAACAGCAAGCTTTAGGATAGGGTACTGAATTGTAACTTACTTTCGCCTAATAATGCGATTATGGCAAAGAGACTATCTCCCGCAGGGAAGCTGCTACCATCAAATGTTTGCCCTCGTTAGACTCCCCTCTGGAAGCGCTTTCTCTGCAAGCTGCAGATTCCCTTATAACTGCTAGATTTAAGATAGGGTACTGAATTGTATCTTAACTGCGGCTAAAAAGGTGATTTTGGAAAAGAGAGTATCTCCCGCAAGGAAGCTGCTACCATCAAATATTTGCCCTAATTAGACTCCCCTCTGGAAGCGCTTTCACTGCAAGCTGCAGATTCCCTCCTAACAGCAAGCTTTAGGATAGGGTACTGAATTGTAACTTACTTTCGCCTAATAATGCGATTTTGTCAAAGAGAGTATCTCCCGCAGGGAAGCTGCTACCATCAAATGCTGGCTCTCGTTAGATTCCTATCTTGAAGCACTTTCAATGCAAGATGCAGATTCCCTCCTAACAGCAAGCTTTAGGATAGGGTACTGAACTGTATCTTAACTGCGGCTAATAAGGTGATTTTGGCAAAGAGACTATCTCCTGCAGGGAAGCTGCTACCATCAAATGTTTGCCCTCATTAGACTCCCCTCTGGAAGCGCTTTCTCTGCAAGCTGCAGATTCCCTCCTAACAGCAAGCTTTAGGATAGGGTACTGAATTGTAACTTACTTTCGCCTAATAATGCGATTTTGGCAAAGAGAGTATCTCCCGCAGGGAAGCTGCTACCATCAAATGTTTGCCCTCGTTAGACTCCCCTCTGGAAGCGCTTTCACTGCAAGCTGCAGATTCCCTCCTAACAGCAAGCTTTAGGATAGGGTACTGAATTGTAACTTACTTTCGCCTAATAATGCGATTTTGGCAAAGAGACTATCTCCCGCAGGGAAGCTGCTACCATCAAATGTTTGCCCTCGTTAGACTCCCCTCTGGAAGCGCTTTCTCTGCAAGCTGCAGATTCCCTCCTAACAGCAAGCTTTAGGATAGGGTACTGAATTGTATCTTAACTGCGGCTAATAAGGCGATTTTGGCAAAGAGAGTATCTCCCGCAGGGAAGCTGCTACCATCAAATGTTTTCCCTCATTAGACTCCCCTCTGGAAGCGCTTTCACTGCAAGCTGCAGATTCCCTCCTAACAGCAAGCTTTAGGATAGGGTACTGAATTGTAACTTACTTTCGCCTAATAATGCGATTTTGGAAAAGAGAGTATCTCCCGCAGGGAAGCTGCTACCATCAAATGTTTTCCCTCATTAGACTCCCCTCTGGAAGCGCTTTCACTGCAAGCTGCAGATTCCCTCCTAACAGCAAGCTTTAGGATAGGGTACTGAATTGTAACTTACTTTCGCCTAATAATGCGATTTTGGAAAAGAGAGTATCTCCCGCAGGGAAGCTGCTACCATCAAATCTTTGCCCTCATTAGACTCCCCTCTGGAAGCGCTTTCACTGCAAGCTGCAGATTCCCTCCTAACAGCAAGCTTTAGGATAGGGTACTGAATTGTAACTTACTTTCGCCTAATAATGCGTTTTTAGCAAAGAGAGTATCTCCCGCAGGGAAGCTGCTACCATCAAATGTTTGCCCTCATTAGACTCCCCTCTGGAAGCACTTTCACTGCAAGCTGCAGATTCCCTCATAAGAGCAAGCTTTAGGATAGGGTACTGAACTGTAACTTAACTGCGGCTAATAATGCGATTTTGGAAAAGAGACTATCTCCCGCAGGGAAGCTGCTACCATCAAATGTTTGCCCTCGTTAGACTCCCCTCTGGAAGCGCTTTCACTGCAAGCTGCAGATTCCCTCCTAACAGCAAGCTTTAGGATAGGGTACTGAATTGTAACTTACTTTCGCCTAATAATGCGATTTTGGAAAAGAGAGTATCTCCCGCAGGGAAGCTGCTACCATCAAATGTTTGCCCTCATTAGACTCCCCTCTGGAAGCACTTTCACTGCAAGCTGCAGATTCCCTCCTAACAGCAAGCTTTAGGAAAGACTACTGAATAGTAACTTACTTTCGCCTAAAAATGCGATTTTGGAAAAGAGAGTATCTCCCGCAGGAAAGCTGCTACCATCAAATGTTTGCCCTCATTAGACTCCCCTCTGGAAGCGCTTTCTCTGCAAGCTGCAGATTCCCTCCTAACAGCAAGCTTTAGGATAGGGTACTGAATTGTAACTTACTTGCGACTAATAATGCGTTTTTAGCAAAGAGAGTATCTCCCGCAGGGAAGCTGCTACCATCAAATGTTTGCCCTCATTAGACTCCCCTCTGGAAGCACTTTCACTTCAAGCTGCAGATTCCCTCCTAACAGCAAGCTTTAGGATAGGGTACTGAACTGTATCTTAACTGCGGCTAATAATGCGATTTTGGAAAAGAGACTATCTCCCGCTGGGAAGCTGCTACCATCAAATGTTTGCCCTCGTTAGACTCCCCTCTGGAAGCGCTTTCACTGCAAGCTGCAGATTCCCTCCTAACAGCAAGCTTTAGGATAGGGTACTGAATTGTAACTTACTTTCGCCTAATAATGCGATTTTGGAAAAGAGAGTATCTCCCGCAGGGAAGCTGCTACCATCAAATGTTTTCCCTCATTAGACTCCCCTCTGGAAGCGCTTTCACTGCAAGCTGCAGATTCCCTCCTAACAGCAAGCTTTAGGATAGGGTACTGAATTGTAACTTAACTGCGGATAATAAGGCGATTGTGGCAAAGAGAGTATCTCCCGCAGGGAAGCTGCTACCATCAAATGTTTGCCCTCATTAGACTCCCCTCTGGAAGCGCGTTCACTGCAAGCTGCAGATTCCCTCCTAACAGCAAGTTTTAGGATAGTGTACTGAATTGTAACTTAACTGCGGCTAATAATGCGATTTTGGAAAAGAGACTATCTCCCGCAGGGAAGCTGCTACCATCAAATGTTTGCCCTCCTTAGACTCCCCTCTGGAAGCGCTTTCACTGCAAGCTGCAGATTCCCTCCTAACAGCAAGCTTTAGGATAGGGTACTGAATTGTAACTTACTTTCGCCTAATAATGCGATTTTGGAAAAGAGAGTATCTCCCGCAGGGAAGCTGCTACCATCAAATGTTTTCCCTCATTAGACTCCCCTCTGGAAGCGCTTTCACTGCAAGCTGCAGATTCCCTCATAACAGCTAGCTTTAGGATAGGGTGCTGAATTGTAACTTACTTTCGCCTAATAATGCGATTTTGGAAAAGAGACTATCTCCCGCAGGAAAGCTGCTACCATCAAATGTTTGCCCTCGTTAGACTACCCTCTGGAAGCGCTTTCACTGCAAGCTGCAGATTCCCTCCTAACAGCAAGCTTTAGGATAGGGTACTGAATTGTAACTTACTTTCGCCTAATAAGGCGTTTTTAGCAAAGAGAGTATCTCCCACAGGGAAGCTGCTACCATCAAATGTTTGCCCTCGTTAGACTCCCCTCTGGAAGCGCTTTCACTGCAAGCTGCAGATTCCCTCATAACAGCTAGCTTTAGGATAGGGTGCTGAATTGTAACTTACTTTCGCCTAATAATGCGATTTTGGAAAAGAGACTATCTCCAGCAGGAAAGCTGCTACCATCAAATGTTTGCCCTCGTTAGACTCCCCTCTGGAAGCGCTTTCACTGCAAGCTGCAGATTCCCTCCTAACAGCAAGCTTTAGGATAGGGTACTGAATTGTAACTTACTTTCGCCTAATAATGCGATTTTGCAAAGAGAGTATCTCCCGCAGGGAAGCTGCTACCATCAAATGTTTGCCCTCGTTAGACTCCCCTCTGGAAGCGCTTTCACTGCAAGCTGCAGATTCCCTCCTAACAGCAAGCTTTAGGATAGGGTACTGAATTGTATCTTAACTGCAGCTAATAATGCGATTTTGGCAAAGAGATTATCTCCCGCAGGGAAGCTTCTACCATCAAATGTTTGCCCTCATTAGACTTCCCTCTGGAAGCGCTTTGACTGCAAGCTGCAGATTCCCTCCTAACAGCAAGCTTTAGGATAGGGTACTGAATTGTAACTTACTTTCGCCTAATAATGCGTTTTTAACAAAGAGAGTATCTCCCGCAGGGAAGCTGCTACCATCAAATGTTTGCCCTCATTAGACTCCCCTCTGGAAGCGCTTTCACTGCAAGCTGCAGATTCCCTCCTAACAGCAAGCTTTAGGATAGGGTACTGAATTGTAACTTACTTACGCCTAATAATGCGATTTTGGCAAAGAGAGTATCTCCCGCAGGGAAGCTGCTACCATCAAATGTTTGCCCTCGTTAGACTCCCGTCTGGAAGCGCTTTCTCTGCAAGCTGCAGATTCCCTCCTAACAGCAAGCTTTAGGATAGGGTACTGAATTGTAACATAACTGCGTCTAATAAGGCGATATTGGAAAAGAGAGTATCTCCCGCAGGGAAGCTGCTACCATCAAATGTTTGCCCTCGTTAGACTCCCCTCTGGAAGCGCTTTCACTGCAAGCTGCAGATTCCCTCCTAACAGCAAGCTTTAGGATAGGGTACTGAATTGTAACTTACTTTCGCCTAATAAGGCGTTTTTAGCAAAGAGAGTATCTCTCACAGGGAAGCTGCTACCATCAAATGTTTGCCCTCGTTAGACTCCCCTCTGGAAGCGCTTTCACTGCAAGCTGCAGATTCCCTCCTAACAGCAAGCTTTAGGATAGGGTGCTGAATTGTAACTTACTTTCGCCTATTAAGGCGTTTTTAGCAAAGAGAGTATCTTCCACAGGGAAGCTGCAACCATCAAATGTTTGCCCTCGTTAGACTCCCCTCTGGAAGCGCTTTCACTGCAAGCTGCAGATTCCCTCCTAACAGCAAGCTTTAGGATAGGGTACTGAATTGTAACTTACTTTCGCCTAATAATGCGATTTTGGCAAAGAGAGTGTCTCCCGCAGGGAAGCTGCTACCATCAAATGTTTCCCCTCATTAGACTCCCCTCTGGAAGCGCTTTCACTGCAAGCTGCAGATTCCCTCCTAACAGCAAGCTTTAGGATAGGGTACTGAATTGTAACTTACTTTCGCCTAATAATGCGATTTTGGCAAAGAGAGTATCTCCCGCAAGGAAGCTGCTACCATCAAATGTTTCCCCTCATTAGACTCCCCTCTGGAAGCGCTTTCACTGCAAGCTGCAGATTCCCTCCTAACAGCAAGCTTTAGGATAGGGTACTGAATTGTATCATAACTGCAGCTAATAATGCGATTTTGGCAAAGAGAGTATCTCCCGCAGGGAAGCTGCTACCATCAAATGTTTGCCCTCATTAGACTCCCCTCTGGAAGCGCTTTCACTGCAAGCTGCAGATTCCCTCCTAACAGCAAGCTTTAGGATAGGGTACTGAATTGTAACTTACTTTCGCCTAAAAATGCGTTTTTATCAAAGAGAGTATCTCCCACAGGGAAGCTGCTACCATCAAATGTTTGCCCTCCTTAGACTCCCCTCTGGAAGCGCTTTCACTGCAAGCTGCAGATTCCCTCCTAACAGCAAGCTTTAGGATAGGGTACTGAATTGTAACTTATTTTCGCCTAATAATGCGATTTTGGCAAAGAGAGTATCTCCCGCAGGGAAGCTGCTACCATCAAATGTTTGCCCTCGTTAGACTCCCGTCTGGAAGCGCTTTCTCTGCAAGCTGCAGATTCCCTCCTAACAGCAAGCTTTAGGATAGGGTACTGAATTGTAACTTACTTTCGCCTAATAATGCGATTTTGGCAAAGAGAGTATCTCCCGCAGGGAAGCTGCTACCATCAAATGTTTGCCCTCGTTAGACTCCCCTCTGGAAGCGCTTTCACTGCAAGCTGCAGATTCCCTCCTAACAGCAAGCTTTAGGATAGGGTACTGAATTGTAACTTACTTTCGCCTAATAAGGCGTTTTTAGCAAAGAGAGTATCTCTCACAGGGAAGCTGCTACCATCAAATGTTTGCCCTCGTTAGACTCCCCTCTGGAAGCGCTTTCACTGCAAGCTGCAGATTCCCTCCTAACAGCAAGCTTTAGGATAGGGTGCTGAATTGTAACTTACTTTCGCCTATTAAGGCGTTTTTAGCAAAGAGAGTATCTCCCACAGGGAAGCTGCTACCATCAAATGTTTGCCCTCGTTAGACTCCCCTCTGGAAGCGCTTTCACTGCAAGCTGCAGATTCCCTCCTAACAGCAAGCTTTAGGATAGGGTACTGAATTGTAACTTACTTTCGCCTAATAATGCGATTTTGGCAAAGAGAGTGTCTCCCGCAGGGAAGCTGCTACCATCAAATGTTTCCCCTCATTAGACTCCCCTCTGGAAGCGCTTTCACTGCAAGCTGCAGATTCCCTCCTAACAGCAAGCTTTAGGATAGGGTACTGAATTGTAACTTACTTTCGCCTAATAATGCGATTTTGGCAAATAGAGTATCTCCCGCAAGGAAGCTGCTACCATCAAATGTTTGCCCTCATTAGACTCCCCTCTGGAAGCGCTTTCACTGCAAGCTGCAGATTCCCTCCTAACAGCAAGCTTTAGGATAGGGTACTGAATTGTATCATAACTGCAGCTAATAATGCGATTATGGCAAAGAGAGTATCTCCCGCAGGGAAGCTGCTACCATCAAATGTTTGCCCTCGTTAGACTCCCCTCTGGAAGCGCTTTCACTGCAAGCTGCAGATTCCCTCCTAACAGCAAGCTTTAGGATAATGTACTGAATTGTAACTTACTTTCGCCTAATAATGCGATTTTGGAAAGGAGACTATCTCCCACAGGGAAGCTGCTACCATCAAATGCTGGCTCTCGTTCGATTCCTCTCTTGAAGCACTTTCACTGCAAGCTGCAGATTCCCTCCTAACAGCAAGCTTTAGGATAGGGTACTGAATTGTAACTTACTTTCGCCTAATAATGCGATTTTGGCAAATAGAGTATCTCCCGCAGGGAAGCTGCTACCATCTAATGCTTGCCCTCATTAGACTCCCCTCTGGAAGCGCTTTCTCTGCAAGCTGCAGATTCCCTCCTAACAGCAATCTTTAGGATAGGGTACTGAATTGTAACCTAACTGCGGCTAATAAGGCGATAATGGAAAAGAGAGTATCTACCGCAGGGAAGCTGCTACCATCAAATGTTTGCCCTCATTAGACTCCCCTCTGGAAGCGCTTTCACTGCAAGCTGCAGATTCCCTCCTAACAGCAAGCTTTAGGATAGGGTACTGAATTGTAACTCACTTTCGCCTAATAATGCGATTATGGCAAAGAGAGTATCTCCCACAGGGAAGCTGCTACCATCAAATGTTTGCCCTCGTTAGACTCCCCTCTGGAAGCGCTTTCACTGCAAGCTGCAGATTCCCTCCTAACAGCAAGCTTTAGGGTAGTGTACTGAATTGTAACTTACTTTCGCCTAATAATGTGATTTTGTAAAAGAGACTATCTCCCACAGGTAAGCTGCTACCATCTAATGTTGGCTCTCGTTAGATTCCTCTCTTGAAGGACTTTAACTGCAAACTGCAGATTCCCTCCTAACAGCAAGCTTTAGGATAGGGTACTGAATTGTAACTTACTTTCGCATAATAATGCGATTTTGGCAAAGAGAGTATCTCCCGCAAGGAAGCTGCTACCATCAAGTGTTTGCCCTCATTAGACTCCCCTCTGGAAGCGCTTTCACTGCAAGCTGCAGATTCCCTCCTAACAGCAAGCTTTAGGATAGGGTACTGAATTGTAACTTACTTTCGCCTAATAATGCGATTTTGGCAAAGAGAGTATCTCCCGCAGGGAAGCTGCTACCATCAAATGTTTGCCCTCATTAGACTCCCCTCTGGAAGCGCTTTCACTGCAAGCTGCAGATTCCCTCCTAACAGCAAGCTTTAGGATAGGGTGCTGAATTGTAACTTACTTTCGCCTATTAAGGCGTTTTTAGCAAAGAGAGTATCTCTCACAGGGAAGCTGCTACCATCAAATGTTTGCCCTCGTTAGACTCCCCTCTGGAAGCGCTTTCACTGCAAGCTGCAGATTCCCTCCTAACAGCAAGCTTTAGGATAGGGTGCTGAATTGTAACTTACTTTCGCCTATTAAGGCGTTTTTAGCAAAGAGAGTATCTTCCACAGGGAAGCTGCAACCATCAAATGTTTGCCCTCGTTAGACTCCCCTCTGGAAGCGCTTTCACTGCAAGCTGCAGATTCCCTCCTAACAGCAAGCTTTAGGATAGGGTACTGAATTGTAACTTACTTTCGCCTAATAATGCGATTTTGGCAAAGAGAGTGTCTCCCGCAGGGAAGCTGCTACCATCAAATGTTTCCCCTCATTAGACTCCCCTCTGGAAGCGCTTTCACTGCAAGCTGCAGATTCCCTCCTAACAGCAAGCTTTAGGATAGGGTACTGAATTGTAACTTACTTTCGCCTAATAATGCGATTATGGAAAAGAGACTGTCTCCCGCAGGAAAGCTGCTACCATCAAATGTTTGCCCTCGTTAGACTCCCCTCTGGAAGCGCTTTCACTGCAAGCTGCAGATTCCCTCCTAACAGCAAGCTTTAGGATAGGGTACTGAATTGTAACTTACTTTCGCCTAATAATGCGATTTTGGCAAAGAGAGTATCTCCCGCAAGGAAGCTGCTACCATCAAATGTTTCCCCTCATTAGACTCCCCTCTGGAAGCGCTTTCACTGCAAGCTGCAGATTCCCTCCTAACAGCAAGCTTTAGGATAGGGTACTGAATTGTATCATAACTGCAGCTAATAATGCGATTTTGGCAAAGAGAGTATCTCCCGCAGGGAAGCTGCTACCATCAAATGTTTGCCCTCATTAGACTCCCCTCTGGAAGCGCTTTCACTGCAAGCTGCAGATTCCCTCCTAACAGCAAGCTTTAGGATAGGGTACTGAATTGTAACTTACTTTCGCCTAAAAATGCGTTTTTATCAAAGAGAGTATCTCCCACAGGGAAGCTGCTACCATCAAATGTTTGCCCTCCTTAGACTCCCCTCTGGAAGCGCTTTCACTGCAAGCTGCAGATTCCCTCCTAACAGCAAGCTTTAGGATAGGGTACTGAATTGTAACTTATTTTCGCCTAATAATGCGATTTTGGCAAAGAGAGTATCTCCCGCAGGGAAGCTGCTACCATCAAATGTTTGCCCTCGTTAGACTCCCGTCTGGAAGCGCTTTCTCTGCAAGCTGCAGATTCCCTCCTAACAGCAAGCTTTAGGATAGGGTACTGAATTGTAACTTACTTTCGCCTAATAATGCGATTTTGGCAAAGAGAGTATCTCCCGCAGGGAAGCTGCTACCATCAAATGTTTGCCCTCGTTAGACTCCCCTCTGGAAGCGCTTTCACTGCAAGCTGCAGATTCCCTCCTAACAGCAAGCTTTAGGATAGGGTACTGAATTGTAACTTACTTTCGCCTAATAAGGCGTTTTTAGCAAAGAGAGTATCTCTCACAGGGAAGCTGCTACCATCAAATGTTTGCCCTCGTTAGACTCCCCTCTGGAAGCGCTTTCACTGCAAGCTGCAGATTCCCTCCTAACAGCAAGCTTTAGGATAGGGTGCTGAATTGTAACTTACTTTCGCCTATTAAGGCGTTTTTAGCAAAGAGAGTATCTCCCACAGGGAAGCTGCTACCATCAAATGTTTGCCCTCGTTAGACTCCCCTCTGGAAGCGCTTTCACTGCAAGCTGCAGATTCCCTCCTAACAGCAAGCTTTAGGATAGGGTACTGAATTGTAACTTACTTTCGCCTAATAATGCGATTTTGGCAAAGAGAGTGTCTCCCGCAGGGAAGCTGCTACCATCAAATGTTTCCCCTCATTAGACTCCCCTCTGGAAGCGCTTTCACTGCAAGCTGCAGATTCCCTCCTAACAGCAAGCTTTAGGATAGGGTACTGAATTGTAACTTACTTTCGCCTAATAATGCGATTTTGGCAAATAGAGTATCTCCCGCAAGGAAGCTGCTACCATCAAATGTTTGCCCTCATTAGACTCCCCTCTGGAAGCGCTTTCACTGCAAGCTGCAGATTCCCTCCTAACAGCAAGCTTTAGGATAGGGTACTGAATTGTATCATAACTGCAGCTAATAATGCGATTATGGCAAAGAGAGTATCTCCCGCAGGGAAGCTGCTACCATCAAATGTTTGCCCTCGTTAGACTCCCCTCTGGAAGCGCTTTCACTGCAAGCTGCAGATTCCCTCCTAACAGCAAGCTTTAGGATAATGTACTGAATTGTAACTTACTTTCGCCTAATAATGCGATTTTGGAAAGGAGACTATCTCCCACAGGGAAGCTGCTACCATCAAATGCTGGCTCTCGTTCGATTCCTCTCTTGAAGCACTTTCACTGCAAGCTGCAGATTCCCTCCTAACAGCAAGCTTTAGGATAGGGTACTGAATTGTAACTTACTTTCGCCTAATAATGCGATTTTGGCAAATAGAGTATCTCCCGCAGGGAAGCTGCTACCATCTAATGCTTGCCCTCATTAGACTCCCCTCTGGAAGCGCTTTCTCTGCAAGCTGCAGATTCCCTCCTAACAGCAATCTTTAGGATAGGGTACTGAATTGTAACCTAACTGCGGCTAATAAGGCGATAATGGAAAAGAGAGTATCTACCGCAGGGAAGCTGCTACCATCAAATGTTTGCCCTCATTAGACTCCCCTCTGGAAGCGCTTTCACTGCAAGCTGCAGATTCCCTCCTAACAGCAAGCTTTAGGATAGGGTACTGAATTGTAACTCACTTTCGCCTAATAATGCGATTATGGCAAAGAGAGTATCTCCCACAGGGAAGCTGCTACCATCAAATGTTTGCCCTCGTTAGACTCCCCTCTGGAAGCGCTTTCACTGCAAGCTGCAGATTCCCTCCTAACAGCAAGCTTTAGGGTAGTGTACTGAATTGTAACTTACTTTCGCCTAATAATGTGATTTTGTAAAAGAGACTATCTCCCACAGGGAAGCTGCTACCATCAAATGTTGGCTCTCGTTAGATTCCTCTCTTGAAGGACTTTAACTGCAAACTGCAGATTCCCTCCTAACAGCAAGCTTTAGGATAGGGTACTGAATTGTAACTTACTTTCGCATAATAATGCGATTTTGGCAAAGAGAGTATCTCCCGCAAGGAAGCTGCTACCATCAAGTGTTTGCCCTCATTAGACTCCCCTCTGGAAGCGCTTTCACTGCAAGCTGCAGATTCCCTCCTAACAGCAAGCTTTAGGATAGGGTACTGAATTGTAACTTACTTTCGCCTAATAATGCGATTTTGGCAAAGAGAGTATCTCCCGCAGGGAAGCTGCTACCATCAAATGTTTGCCCTCATTAGACTCCCCTCTGGAAGCGCTTTCACTGCAAGCTGCAGATTCCCTCCTAACAGCAAGCTTTAGCATAGGGTACTGAATTGTATCTTAACTGCGGCTAATAAGGCGATTTTGGCAAAGAGAGTATCTCCCGCAGGGAAGCTGCTAACATCAAATGTTTTCCCTCATTAGACTCCCCTCTGGAAGCGCTTTCACTGCAAGCTGCAGATTCCCTCCTAACAGCAAGCTTTAGGATAGGGTACTGAATTGTAACTTAACTGCGGCTAATAATGCGATATTGGCAAAGAGAGTATCTCCCGCAGGGAAGCTGCTACCATCAAATGTTTGCCCTCGTTAGACTCCCCTCTGGAAGCGCTTTCACTGCAAGCTGCAGATTCCCTCCTAACAGCAAGCTTTAGGATAGGGTACTGAATTGTAACTTACTTTCGCCTAATACTGCGATTTTGGCAAAGAGAGTGTCTCCCGCAGGGAAGCTGCTACCATCAAATGTTTGCCCTCATTAGACTCCCCTCTGGAAGCGCTTTCACTGCAAGCTGCAGATTCCCTCATAACTGCTATCTTTAGGATAAGGTACTGAATTGTAACTTACTTTCGCCTAATAATGCGATTTTGGCAAAGAGAGTATCTCCCGCAGGAATGCTGCTACCATCAAATGCTTCCCCTCATTAGACTCCCCTCTGGAAGCGCTTTCACTGCAAGCTGCAGATTCCCTCCTAACAGCAAGCTTTAGGATAGGGTACTGAATTGTAACTTAACTGCGGCTAATAAGGCGATATTGGAAAAGAGAGTATCTCCCGCAGGGAAGCTGCTACCATCAAATGTTTGCCCTCATTAGACTCCCCTCTGGAAGCGCTTTCACTGCAAGCTGCAGATTCCCTCCTAACAGCAAGCTTTAGGATAAGGTACTGAATTGTAACTTACTTTCGCCTAATAATGCGATTTTGGCAAAGAGAGTATCTCCCGCAGGGAAGCTGCTACCATCAAATGTTTGCCCTCATTAGACTCCCCTCTGGAAGCGCTTTCACTGCAAGCTGCAGATTCCCTCCTAACAGCAAGCTTTAGGATAGGGTACTGAATTGTAACTTATCTGCGGCTACTGAGGAGATTTTGGCAAATAGAGTATCTCCAGCAGGGAAGCTGCTACCATCAAATGTTTGCCCTCATTAGACTCCCCTCTGGAAGCGCTTTCACTGCAAGCTGCAGATTCCCTCCTAACAGCAATCTTTAGGAAAGGGTACTGAATTGTAACTTACTTTCGCCTAATAATGCGATTTTATCAAAGAGACTTTCTCCCGCAGGGAAGCTGCTACCATCAAATGTTTGCCCTCATTAGACTCCCCTCTCGAAGTGCTTTCACTGCAAGCTGCAAATTCCCTCCTAACAGCAAGCTTTAGGATAGGGTACTGAATTGTATCTTAACTGCGGCTAATTATGCAAAATTGGAAAACAGATTATCTCCCGCAGGGAAGCTGCTACCATCAAATGCTGGCTCTCGTTAGATTCCTCTCTTGAAGCACTTTCACTGCAAGCTGCATATTCCCTCCTAATAGCAAGCTTTAGGATAGGGTACTGAATTGTAACTTACTTTCGCCTAATAATGCGATTATATCAAAGAGAGTATCTCCCACAGGGAAGCTGCTACCATCAAATGTTTGCCCTCGTTAGACTCCCCTCTGGAAGCGCTTTCACTGCAAGCTGCAGATTCCCTCCTAACAGCAAGCTTTAGGATAGGGTACTGAATTGTATCTTAACTGCGGATAATAAGGCAAAATTGGAAAAGAGATTATCTCCCGCAGGGAAGCTGCTACCATCAAATGTTTGCCCTCGTTAGACTCCCCTCTGGAAGCGCTTTCACTGCAAGCTGCAGATTCCCTCCTAACAGCAAGCTTTAGGATAGGGTACTGAATTGTATCTTAACTGCGGCTAATAATGCGATTTTGGCAAAGAGACTATCTCCCGCAGGGAAACTGCTACCATCAAATGTTTGCCCTCATTAGACTCCCCTCTGGAAGCGCTTTCACTGCAAGCTGCAGATTCCCTCCTAACAGCAAGCTTTAGGATAGGGTACTGAATTGTATCTTACTTTCGCCTAATAATGCGATTTTGGCAAAGAGAGTATCTCCCGCAGGGAAGCTGCTACCATCAAATGTTTGCCCTCATTAGACTCCCCTCTGGAAGCGCTTTCACTGCAAGCTGCAGATTCCCTCCTAACAGCAAGCTTTAGGATAGGGTACTGAATTGTAACGTACTTTCGCCTAATAATGCGATATTAGCAAAGAGACTTTCTCCCGCAGGGAAGCTGCTACCATCAAATGTTTGCCCTCATTAGACTCCCCTCTGGAAGCGCTTTCACTGCAAGCTGCAGATTCCCTCCTAACAGCAAGCTTTAGGATAGGGTCCTGAATTGTATCTTACTTTCGCCTAATAATGCGATTTTGGCAAAGAGAGTATGTCCCGCAGGGAAGCTGCTACCATAAAATGTTTGCCCTCGTTAGACTCCCCTCTGGAAGCGCTTTCACTGCAAGCTGCAGATTCCCTCCTAACAGCAAGCTTTAGGATAGGGTACTGAATTGTAACTTAACTGCGGCTAATAAGGCGATTTTGGCAAAGAGAGTATCTCCCGCAGGGAATCTGCTACCATCAAATGTTTGCCCTCGTTAGACTCCCCTCTGGAAGCGCTTTCACTGCAAGCTGCAGATTCCCTCCTAACAGCAAGCTTTAGGATAGTGTACTGAATTGAATCTTACTTTCCCATAATAATGAGATTTTGGCAAAGAGAGTATCTCCCGCAGGGAAGCAGCTACCATCAAATGTTTGCCCTCATTAGACTCCCCTCTGGAAGCGCTTTCACTGCAAGCTGCAGATTCCCTCCTAACAGCAAGCTTTAGGATAGGGTACTGAATTGTAACTTACTTTCGCCTAATAATGCGATTTTGGCAAAGAGAGTATCTCCCGCAGGGAAGCTGCTACCATCAAATGTTTGCCCTCATTAGACTCCCCTCTGGAAGCGCTTTCACTGCAAGCTGCAGATTCCCTCCTAACAGCAAGCTTTAGGATAGGGTACTGAATTATAACTTATCTGCGGCTAATAAGGCGATTTTGTAAAAGAGACTATCTCCAGCAGGGAAGTTGCTACCATCAAATGTTTGCCCTCATTAGACTCCCCTCTGGAAGCGCTTTCACTGCAAGCTGCAGATTCCCTCCTAACAGCAAGCTTTAGGATAGGGTACTGAATTGTAACTTACTTTCGCCTAATAATGCGATTTTAGCAAAGAGACTTTCTCCCGCAGGGAAGCTGCTACCATCAAATGTTTGCCCTCATTAGACTCCCCTCTGGAAGCGCTTTCACTGCAAGCTGCAGATTCCCTCCTAACAGCAAGCTTTAGGATAGGGTCCTGAATTGTATCTTACTTTCGCCTAATAATGCGATTTTGGCAAAGAGAGTATGTCCCGCAGGGAAGCTGCTACCATCAAATGTTTGCCCTCATTAGACTCCCCTCTGGAAGCGCTTTCACTGCAAGCTGCAGATTCCCTCCTAACAGCAAGCTTTAGGATAGGGTACTGAATTGTATCTTAACTGCGGCTAATTATGCAAAATTGGAAAACAGATTATCGCAGCAGGGAAGCTGCTACCATCAAATGTTTGCCCTCCTTAGACTCCCCTCTGGAAGCGCTTTCACTGCAAGCTGCAGATTCCCTCCTAACAGCAAGCTTTAGGATAGGGTACTGAATTGTAACTTAACTGCGGCTAATAATGCGATTTTGGCAAAGAGAGTATCTCCCGCAGGGAAGCTGCTACCATCAAATGTTTTCCCTCGTTAGACTCCCCTCTTGAAGCGCTTTCACTGCAAGCTGCAGATTCCCTCCTAACAGCAAGCTTTAGGATAGGGTACTGAAATGAATCTTACTTTCCCATAATAATGCGATTTTGGCAAAGAGAGTATCTCCCACAGGGAAGCTGCTACCATCAAATGTTTGCCCTCCTTAGACTCCCCTCTGGAAGCGCTTTCACTGCAAGCTGCAGATTCCCTCCTAACAGCAAGCTTTAGGATAGGGTACTGAATTGTAACTTAACTGCGGCTAATAATGCGATTTTGGCAAAGAGAGTATCTCCCGCAGGGAAGCTGCTACCATCAAATGTTTGCCCTCGTTAGACTCCCCTCTGGAAGCGCTTTCACTGCAAGCTGCAGATTCCCTCCTAACAGCAAGCTTTAGGATAGGGTACTGAATTATAACTTATCTGCGGCTAATAAGGCGATTTTGTAAAAGAGACTATCTACAGCAGGGAAGCTGCTACCATCAAATGTTTGCCCTCATTAGACTCCCCTCTGGAAGCGCTTTCACTGCAAGCTGCAGATTCCCTCCTAACAGCAAGCTTTAGGAAAGGGTACTGAATTGTATCTTACTTTCGACTAATAATGCGATTTTAGCAAAGAGACTTTCTCCCGCAGGGAAGCTGCTACCATCAAATGTTTGCCCTCCTTAGACTCCCCTCTGGAAGCGCTTTCACTGCAAGCTGCAGATTCCCTCCTAACAGCAAGCTTTAGGATAGGGTACTGAATTGTATCTTAACTGCGGCTAATTATGCAAAATTGGAAAACAGATTATCGCCGCAGGGAAGCTGCTACCATCAAATGCTGGCTCTTGTTAGATTCCTCTCTTGAAGCACTTTCACTGCAAGCTGCAGATTCCCTCCTAACAGCAAGCTTTAGGATAGGGTACTGAATTGTAACTTACTTTCGCCTAATAATGCGATTTTGGCAAAGAGAGTATCTCCCGCAAGGAAGCTGCTACCATCAAGTGTTTGCCCTCGTTAGACTCCCCTCTGGAAGCGCTTTCACTGCAAGCTGCAGATTCCCTCCTAACAGCAAGCTTTAGGATAGGGTACTGAATTGTAACTTAACTGCGGCTAATAATGCGATTTTGGAAAAGAGAGTATCTCCCGCAGGGAAGCTGCTACCATCAAATGTTTGCCCTCATTAGACTCCCCTCTGGAAGCGCTTTCACTGCAAGCTGCAGATTCCCTCATAACTGCTAGCTTTAGGATAGTGTGCTGAATTGTAACTTACTTTCGCCTAATAATGCGATTTTGGAAAAGAGACTATCTCCCGCAGGAATGCTGCTACCATCAAATGCTTCCCCTCATTAGACTCCCCTCTGGAAGCGCTTTCACTGCAAGCTGCAGATTCCCTCCTAACAGCAAGCTTTAGGATAGGGTACTGAATTGTAACTTACTTTCGCCTAATAATGCGATTTTGGCAAAGAGAGAATCTCCCGCAGGGAAGCTGCTACCATCAAATGTTTGCCCTCATTAGACTCCCCTCTGGAAGCGCTTTCACTGCAAGCTGCAGATTCCCTCCTAACAGCAAGCTTTAGGATAGGGTACTGAATTGTAACTTAACTGCGGCTAATAAGGCGATTTTGGGAAAGAGAATATCTCCCGCAGGGAAGCTGCTACCATCAAATGTTTGCCCTCATTAGACTCCCCTCTGGAAGCGCTTTCACTGCAAGCTGCAGATTCCCTCCTAACAGCAAGCTTTAGGATAGGGTACTGAATTGTAACTTAACTGCGGCTAATAAGGCGATTTTGGGAAAGAGAATATCTCCAGCAGGGAAGCTGCTACCATCAAATGTTTGCCCTCATTAGACTCCCCTCTGGAAGCGCTTTCACTGCAAGCTGCAGATTCCCTCCTAACAGCAAGCTTTAGGATAGGGTACTGAATTGTAACTTAACTGCGGCTAATAATGCGATTTTGGCAAAGAGACTATCTCCCGCACGGAAGCTGTTACCATCAAATGTTTGCCCTCATTAGACTCCCCTCTGGAAGCGCTTTCACTGCAAGCTGCAGATTCCCTCCTAACAGCAAGCTTTAGGATAGGGTACTGAATTGTAACTTACTTTCGCCTAATAAGTCGTTTTTATCAAAGAGATTATCTCCCACAGGGAAGCTGCTACCATCAAATGTTTGCCCTCGTTAGACTCCCCTCTGGAAGCGCTTTCACTGCAAGCTGCAGATTCCCTCCTAACAGCAAGCTTTAGGATAGGGTACTGAATTGTAACTTAACTGCGGCTAATAATGCGATTTTGGCAAAGAGAGTATCTCCCGCAGGGAAGCTGCTACCATCAAATGTTTGTCCTCATTAGACTCCCCTCTGGAAGCGCTTTCACTGCAAGCTGCAGATTCCCTCCTAACAGCAAGCTTTAGGATAGGGTACTGAATTGTAACTTAACTGCGGCTAATAAGGCGATTATGGCAAAGAGAGTATCTCCCGCAGGGAAGCTGCTAACATCAAATGTTTGCCCTCATTAGACTCCCCTCTGGAAGCGCTTTCACTGCAAGCTGCAGATTCCCTCCTAACAGCAAGTTTTAGGATAGGGTACTGAATTGTAACTTACTTTCGCCTAATAATGCGATTTTGGCAAAGAGACTATCTCCCGCAGGGAAGCTGCTACCATCAAACGTTTGCCCTCATTAGACTCCCCTCTGGAAGCGCTTTCACTGCAAGCTTCAGATTCCCTCCTAACAGCAAGATTTAGGATAGGGTACTGAATTGTAACTTAACTGCGGCTAATAAGGCGATTTTGGCAAAGAGACTATCTCCCGCAGGGAAGCTGTTACCATCAAATGTTTGCCCTCATTAGACTCCCCTCTGGAAGCGCTTTCACTGCAAGCTGCAGATTCCCTCCTAACAGCAAGCTTTAGGATAGGGTACTGAATTGTATCTTAACTGCGGCTAATAAGGCAAAATTGGAAAAGAGATTAAATCCCGCAGGGAAGCTGCTACCATCAAATGTTTGCCCTCGTTAGACTCCCCTCTGGAAGTGCTTTCACTGCAAGCTGCAGATTCCCTCCTAACAGCAAGCTTTAGGATAGGGTACTGAATTGTAACTTACTTTCGCCTAATAATGCGATTTTGGCAAAGAGAGTATCTCCCGCAGGGAAGCTGCTACCATCAAACGTTTGCCCTCGTTAGACTCCCCTCCGGAAGCGCTTTCACTGCAAGCTGCAGATTCCCTCCTAACAGCAAGCTTTAGGATAGGGTACTGAATTGAAACTTACTTTCGCATAATATTGCGATTTTGTCAAAGAGAGTATCTCCCGCAGGGAAGCTGCTACCATCAAATATTTGCCCTCCTTAGACTCCCCTCTGGAAGCGCTTTCACTGCAAGCTGCAGATTCCCTCCTAACAGCAAGCTTTAGGATAGGGTACTGAATTGTATCTTACTTTCGCCTAATAATGCGATTTTGGCAAAGAGACTATCTCCCGCAGGGAAGATGCTACCATCAAATGTTGTCCCTCATTAGACTCCCCTCTGGAAGCGCTTTCACTGCAAGCTGCAGATTCCCTCCTAACAGCAAGCTTTAGGATAGGGTACTGAATTGTAACTTACTTTCGCCTAATAATGCGATTTTGGCAAAGAGAGTATCTCCCGCAGGGAAGCTGCTACCATCAAACGTTTGCCCTCATTAGACTCCCCTCTGGAAGCGCTTTCACTGCAAGCTGCAGATTCCCTCCTAAAAGCAAGCTTTAGGATAGGGTACTGAATTGTATCTTAACTGCGTCTAATAAGGCAAAATTGGAAAAGAGATTATCTCCCGCAGGGAAGCTGCTACCATCAAATGTTTGCCCTCATTAGACTCCCCTCTGGAAGCGCTTTCACTGCAAGCTGCAGATTCCCTCCTAACAGCAAGCTTTAGGATAGGGTACTGAATTGTAACTTACTTTCGCCTAATAAGTCGTTTTTATCAAAGAGATTATCTCCCACAGGGAAGCTGCTACCATCAAATGTTTGCCCTCGTTAGACTCCCCTCTGGAAGCGCTTTCACTGCAAGCTGCAGATTCCCTCCTAACAGCAAGCTTTAGGATAGGGTACTGAATTGTAACTTAACTGCGGCTAATAATGCGATTTTGGCAAAGAGAGTATCTCCCGCAGGGAAGCTGCTACCATCAAATGTTTGTCCTCATTAGACTCCCCTCTGGAAGCGCTTTCACTGCAAGCTGCAGATTCCCTCCTAACAGCAAGCTTTAGGATAGGGTACTGAATTGTAACTTAACTGCGGCTAATAAGGCGATTATGGCAAAGAGAGTATCTCCCGCAGGGAAGCTGCTAACATCAAATGTTTGCCCTCATTAGACTCCCCTCTGGAAGCGCTTTCACTGCAAGCTGCAGATTCCCTCCTAACAGCAAGCTTTAGGATAGGGTACTGAATTGTAACTTACTTTCGCCTAATAATGCGATTTTGGCAAAGAGACTATCTCCCGCAGGGAAGCTTCTACCATCAAACGTTTGCCCTCATTAGACTCCCCTCTGGAAGCGCTTTCACTGCAAGCTGCAGATTCCCTCCTAACAGCAAGATTTAGGATAGGGTACTGAATTGTAACTTAACTGCGGCTAATAAGGCGATTTTGGCAAAGAGAATATCTCCCGCAGGGAAGCTGTTACCATCAAATGTTTGCCCTCATTAGGCTCCCCTCTGGAAGCGCTTTCACTGCAAGCTGCAGATTCCCTCCTAACAGCAAGCTTTAGGATAGGGTACTGAATTGAAACTTACTTTCGCATAATATTGCGATTTTGTCAAAGAGAGTATCTCCCGCAGGGAAGCTGCTACCATCAAATATTTGCCCTCATTAGACTCCCCTCTGGAAGCGCTTTCACTGCAAGCTGCAGATTCCCTCCTAACAGCAAGCTTTAGGATAGGGTACTGAATTGTAACTTATCTGCGGCTAATAAGGCGATTTTGGCAAAGAGAATATCTCCCGCAGGGAAGCTGCTACCATCAAATGTTTGCCCTCCTTAGACTCCCCTCTGGAAGCGCTTTCAATGCAAGCTGCAGATTCCCTCCTAATAGCAAGCTTTAGGATAGGGTACTGAATTGTAACTTACTTTCGCCTAATAATGCGATTTTGGCAAAGAGAGTATCTCCCGCAGGGAAGCTGCTAACATCAAATGTTTGCCCTCATTAGACTCCCCTCTGGAAGCGCTTTCACTGCAAGCTGCAGATTCCCTCCTAACAGCAAGCTTTAGGATAGGGTACTGAATTGTAACTTACTTTCGCCTAATAATGCGATTTTGGCAAAGAGACTATCTCCCGCAGGGAAGCTGCTACCATCAAATGTTGTCCCTCATTAGACTCCCCTCTGGAAGCGCTTTCACTGCAAGCTGCAGATTCCCTCCTAACAGCAAGCTTTAGGATAGGGTACTGAATTGTAACTTACTTTCGCCTAATAATGCGATTTTGGCAAAGAGAGTATCTCCCGCAGGGAAGCTGCTACCATCAAATGTTTGCCCTCATTAGACTCCCCTCTGGAAGCGCTTTCACTGCAAGCTGCAGATTCCCTCCTAAAAGCAAGCTTTAGGATAGGGTACTGAATTGTATCTTAACTGCGTCTAATAAGGCAAAATTGGAAAAGAGATTATCTCCCGCAGGGAAGCTGCTACCATCAAATGTTTGCCCTCGTTATACTCCCCTCTGGAAGCGCTTTCACTGCAAGCTGCAGATTCCCTCCTAACAGCAAGCTTTAGGATAGGGTACTGAATTGTAACTTACTTTCGCCTAATAATGCGATTTTGGCAAAGAGAATATCTCCCGCAGGGAAGCTGCTACCATCAAATGTTTGCCCTCATTAGACTCCCCTCTGGAAGCGCTTTGACTGCAAGCTGCAGATTCCCTCCTAACAGCAAGCTTTAGGATAGGGTACAGAATTGTAACTTACTTTCGCCTAATAATGCGATTTTGGCAGAGAGAGTATCTCCCGCAGGGAAGCTGCTACCATCAAATGTTTGCCCTCATTAGACTCCCCTCTGGAAGCACTTTCACTGCAAGCTGCAGATTCCCTCCTAACAGCAAGCTTTAGGATAGGGTACTGAATTGTAACTTACTTTCGCCTAATAATGCGATTTTGGCAAAGAGAGTATCTCCCGCAGGGAAGCTGCTACCATCAAATGTTTGCCCTCGTTAGACTCCCCTCTGGAAGCGCTTTCACTGCAAGCTGCAGATTCCCTCCTAACAGCAAGCTTTAGGATAGGGTACTGAATTGTAACTTTTCTGCGGCTAATAAGGCGATTTTGGGAAAGAGAATATCTCCCGCAGGGAAGCTGCTACCATCAAATGATTGCCCTCATTAGACTCCCCTCTGGAAGCGCTTTCACTGCAAGCTGCAGATTCCCTCCTAACAGCAAGCTTTAGGATAGGGTACTGAATTGTATCTTAACTGCGGCTAATAAGGCAAAATTGGAAAAGAGATTATATCCCGCAGGGAAGCTGCTACCATCAAACGTTTGCGCTCGTTAGACACCCCTCCGGAAGCGCTTTCACTGCAAGCTGCAGATTCCCTCCTAACAGCAAGCTTTAGGATAGGGTACTGAATTGTAACTTAACTGGGGCTAATAATGCGATTTTGGCAAAGAGAGTATCTCCCGCAGGGTAGCTGCTACCATCAAATGTTTGCCCTCATTAGACTCCCCTCTGGAAGCGCTTTCACTGCAAGCTGCAGATTCCCTCCTAACAGCAAGCTTTAGGATAGGGTACTGAATTGTAACTTACTTTCGCCTAATAATGCGATTTTGGCAAAGAGAATATCTCCCGCAGGGAAGCTGCTACCATCAAATGTTTGCCCTCCTTAGACTCCCCTCTGGAAGCGCTTTCACTGCAAGCTGCAGATTCCCTCCTAACAGCAAGCTTTAGGATAGAGTACTGAATTGTAACTTACTTTCGCCTAATAATGCGATTTTGGCAAAGAGAGTATCTCCCGCAGGGAAGCTGCTACCATCAAATGTTTGCCCTCATTAGACTCCCCTCTGGAAGCGCTTTCACTGCAAGCTGCAGATTCCCTCCTAACAGCAAGCTTTAGGATAGGGTACTGAATTGTAACTTATCTGCGGCTAATAAGGCGATTTTGGGAAAGAGAATATCTCCCGCAGGGAAGCTGCTACCATCAAATGTTTGCCCTCATTAGACTCCCCTCTGGAAGTGCTTTCACTGCAAGCTGCAGATTCCCTCCTAACAGCAAGCTTTAGAATAGGGTACTGAATTGTATCTTAACTGCGGCTAATAATGCGATTTTGGCAAAGAGAGTATCTCCCGCAGGGAAGCTGCTACCATCAAATGTTTGCCCTCATTAGACTCCCCTCTGGAAGCGCTTTCACTGCAAGCTGCAGATTCCCTCCTAACAGCAAGCTTTAGGATAGGGTACTGAATTGTAACTTAACTGCGGCTAATAAGGCGATTTTGGCAAAGAGAGTATCTCCCGCAGGGAAGCTGCTACCATCAAATGATTGCCCTCATTAGACTCCCCTCTGGAAGCGCTTTCACTGCAAGCTGCAGATTCCCTCCTAACAGCAAGCTTTAGGATAGGGTACTGAATTGAACTTATCTGCGGCTAATAAGGCGATTTTGGGAAAGAGAATATCTCCCGCAGGGAAGCTGCTACCATCAAATGTTTGCCCTCATTAGACTCCCCTCTGGAAGCGCTTTCACTGCAAGCTGCAGATTCCCTCCTAACAGCAAGCTTTAGGATAGGGTACTGAATTGTAACTTATCTGCGGCTAATAAGGCGATTTTGGGAAAGAGAATATCTCCCGCAGGGAAGCTGCTACCATCAAATGTTTGCCCTCATTAGACTCCCCTCTGGAAGCGCTTTCACTGCAAGCTGCAGATTCCCTCCTAACAGCAAGCTTTAGGATAGGGTCCTGAATTGTATCTTACTTTCACCTAATAATGCGATTTTGGCAAAGAGAGTATCTCCCGCAGGGAAGCTGCTACCATCAAATGTTTGCCCTCGTTAGACTCCCCTCTGGAAGCGCTTTCACTGCAAGCTGCAGATTCCCTCCTAACAGCAAGCCTTAGGATAGGGTACTGAATTGTAATTTACTTTCGCCTAATAATGCGATTTTGGCAAAGAGAGTATCTCCCGCAGGGAAGCTGCTACCATCAAATGTTTGCCCTCATTAGACTCCCCTCTGGAAGCGCTTTCACTGCAAGCTGCAGATTCCCTCCTAACAGCAAGCTTTAGGATAGGGTACTGAATTGTAACTTAACTGCGGCTAATAAGGGGATTTTGGCAAAGAGAGTATCTCCCGCAGGGAAGCTGCTACCATCAAATGTTTGCCCTCATTAGACTCCCCTCTGGAAGCGCTTTCACCGCAAGCTGCAGATTCCCTCCTAACAGCAAGCTTTAGCATAGGGTACTGAATTGTAACTTAACTGCGGCTAATAAGGCGATTTTGGGAAAGAGAATATCTCCTGCAGGGAAGCTGTTACCATCAAATGTTTGCCATCATTAGACTCCCCTCTGGAAGCGCTTTCACTGCAAGCTGCAGATTCCCTCCTAACAGCAAGCTTTAGGATAGGGTACTGAATTGTATCTTAACTGCGGCTAATAAGGCAAAATTGGAAAAGAGATTATATCCAGCAGGGAAGCTGCTACCATCAAATGTTTGCCCTCGTTAGACTCCCCTCTGGAAGTGCTTTCACTGCAAGCTGCAGATTCCCTCCTAACAGCAAGCTTTAGGATAGGGTACTGAATTGTAACTTAATTTCGCCTAATAATGCGATTTTGGCAAAGAGAGTATCTCCCGCAGGGAAGCTGCTACCATCAAACGTTTGCCCTCGTTAGACTCCCCTCTGGAAGCGCTTTCACTGCAAGCTGCAGATTCCCTCCTAACAGCAAGCTTTAGGATAGGGTACTGAATTGAAACTTACTTTCGCATAATATTGCGATTTTGTCAAAGAGAGTATCTCCCGCAGGGAAGCTGCTACCATCAAATGTTTGCCCTCATTAGACTCCCCTCTGGAAGCGCTTTCACTGCAAGCTGCAGATTCCCTCCTAACAGCAAGCTTTAGGATAGTGTACTGAATTGTAACTTATCTGCGGCTAATAAGGCGATTTTGGCAAAGAGAATATCTCCCGCAGGGAAGCTGCTACCATCAAATGTTTGCCCTCATTAGACTCCCCTCTGGAAGCGCTTTCAATGCAAGCTGCAGATTCCCTCCTAACAGCAAGCTTTAGGATAGGGTACTGAATTGTAACTTACTTTCGCCTAATAATGCGATTTTGGCAAAGAGAGTATCTCCCGCAGGGAAGCTGCTAACATCAATTGTTTGCCCTCATTAGACTCCCCTCTGGAAGCGCTTTCACTGCAAGCTGCAGATTCCCTCCTAACAGCAAGCTTTAGGATAGGGTACTGAATTGTAACTTACTTTCGCCTAATAATGCGATTTTGGCAAAGAGAGTATCTACCGCAGGGAAGCTGCTACCATCAAACGTTTGCCCTCATTAGACTCCCCTCTGGAAGCGCTTTCACTGCAAGCTGCAGATTCCCTCCTAACAGCAAGCTTTAGGATAGGGTCCTGAATTGTATCTTAACTGCGTCTAATAAGGCAAAATTGGAAAAGAGATTATCTCCCGCAGGGAAGCTGCTACCATCAAATGTTTGCCTTCGTTAGACTCCCCTCTGGAAGCGCTTTCACTGCAAGCTGCAGATTCCCTCCTAACCGCAAGCTTTAGGATAGGGTACTGAATTGTAACTTACTTTCGCCTAATAATGCGATTTTGGCAAAGAGAGTATCTCCCGCAGGGAAGCTGCTACCATCAAATGTTTGCCCTCATTAGACTCCCCTCTGGAAGCGCTTTCACTGCAAGCTGCAGATTCCCTCCTAACAGCAAGCTTTAGGATAGGGTACTGAATTGTAACTTACTTTCGCCTAATAATGCGATTTTTGCAAAGAGAATATCTCCCGCAGGGAATCTGCTACCATCAAATGTTTGCCGTCATTAGAGTCCCCTCTGGAAGCGCTTTGACTGCAAGCTGCAGATTCCCTCCTAACATCAAGCTTTAGGATAGGGTACTGAATTGTAACTTACTTTCGCCTAATAATGCGATTTTGGCAGAGAGAGTATCTCCCGCAGGGAAGCTGCTACCATCAAATGTTTGCCCTCATTAGACTCCCCTCTGGAAGCGCTTTCACTGCAAGCTGCAGATTCCCTCCTAACAGCAAGCTTTAGGATAGGGTACTGAATTGTAACTTACTTTCGCCTAATAATGCGATTTTGGCAAATAGAGTATCTCCCGCAGGGAAGCTGCTACCATCAAATGTTTGCCCTCATTAGACTCCCCTCTGGAAGCGCTTTCACTGCAAGCTGCAGATTCCCTCCTAACAGCAAGCTTTAGGATAGGGTACTGAATTGTAACTTATCTGCGGCTAATAAGGCGATTTTGGGAAAGAGAATATCTCCCGCAGGGAAGCTGCTACCATCAAATGTTTGCCCTCATTAGACTCCCCTCTGGAAGCGCTTTCACTGCAAGCTGCAGATTCCCTCCTAACAGCAAGCTTTAGGATAGGGTACTGAATTGTAACTTACTTTCGCCTAATAATGCGATTTTGGCAAAGAGACTATCTCCCGCAGGGAAGATGCTACCATCAAATGTTTGCCCTCATTAGACTCCCCTCTGGAAGCGCTTTCACTGCAAGCTGCAGATTCCCTCCTAACAGCAAGCTTTAGGATAGGGTACTGAATTGTAACTTACTTTCGCCTAATAATGCGATTTTGGCAAAGAGAGTATCTACCGCAGGGAAGCTGCTACCATCAAACGTTTGCCCTCATTAGACTCCCCTCTGGAAGCGCTTTCACTGCAAGCTGCAGATTCCCTCCTAACAGCAAGCTTTAGGATAGGGTACTGAATTGTATCTTAACTGTGTCTAATAAGGCAAAATTGGAAAAGAGATTATCTCCCGCAGGGAAGCTGCTACCATCAAATGTTTGCCCTCATTAGACTCCCCTCTGGAAGCGCTTTCACTGCAAGCTGCAGATTCCCTCCTAACAGCAAGCTTTAGGATAGGGTACTGAATTGTAACTTACTTTCGCCTAATAATGCGATTTTGGCAAAGAGAATATCTCCCGCAGGGAAGCTGCTACCATCAAATGTTTGCCCTCATTAGACTCCCCTCTGGAAGCGCTTTGACTGCAAGCTGCAGATTCCCTCCTAACAGCAAGCTTTAGGATAGGGTACTGAATTGTAACTTACTTTCGCCTAATAAAGCGATTTTGGCAAAGAGAGTATCTCCCGCAGGGAAGCTGCTACCATCAAATGTTTGCCCTCATTAGACTCCCCTCTGGAAGCGCTTTCACTGCAAGCTGCAGATTCCCTCCTAACAGCAAGCTTTAGGATAGGGTACTGAATTGTAACTTACTTTCGCCTAATAATGCGATTTTGGCAAAGAGAGTATCTCCCGCAGGGAAGCTGCTACCATCAAATGTTTGCCCTCATTAGACTCCCCTCTGGAAGCGCTTTCACTGCAAGCTGCAGATTCCCTCCAAACAGCAAGCTTTAGGATAGGGTACTGAATTGTAACTTATCTGCGGCTAATAAGGCGATTTTGGGAAAGAGAATATCTCCCGCAGGGAAGCTGCTACCATCAAATGTTTGCCCTCATTAGACTCCCCTCTGGAAGCGCTTTCACTGCAAGCTGCAGATTCCCTCCTAACAGCAAGCTTTAGGATAGGGTACTGAATTGTAACTTAACTGCGGCTAATAAGGCGATTTTGGCAAAGAGAGTATCTCCCGCAGGGAAGCTGCTACCATCAAATGTTTGCCCTCATTAGACTCCCCTCTGGAAGCGCTTTCACTGCAAGCTGCAGATTCCCTCCTAACAGCAAGCTTTAGGATAGGGTCCTGAATTGTAACTTACTTTCGCCTAATAATGCGATTTTGTCAAAGAGAGTATCTCCCGCAGGGAAGCTGCTACCATCAAATGTTTGCCCTCCTTAGACTCCCCTCTGGAAGCGCTTTCACTGCAAGCTGCAGATTCCCTCCTAACAGCAAGCTTTAGGATAGGGTACTGAATTGTAACTTAACTGCGGCTAATAAGGCGATTTTGGCAAAGAGAATATCTCCCGCAGGGAAGCTGCTACCATCAAATGTTTGCCCTCATTAGACTCCCCTCTGGAAGCGCTTTCACTGCAAGCTGCAGATTCCCTCCTAACAGCAAGCTTTAGGATAGGGTACTGAATTGTAACTTACTTTCGCCTAATAATGCGATTTTGGCAGAGAGAGTATCTCCCGCAGGGAAGCTGCTACCATCAAATGTTTGCCCTCATTAGACTCCCCTCTGGAAGCGCTTTCACTGCAAGCTGCAGATTCCCTCCTAACAGCAAGCTTTAGGATAGGGTACTGAATTGTAACTTACTTTCGCATAATATTGCGATTTTGGCAAAGAGAGTATCTCCCGCAGGGAAGCTGCTACCATCAAATGTTTGCCCTCATTAGACTCCCCTCTGGAAGCGCTTTCACTGCAAGCTGCAGATTCCCTCCTAACAGCAAGCTTTAGGATAGGGTACTGAATTGTAACTTATCTGCGGCTAATAAGGCGATTTTGGCAAAGAGAGTATCTCCCTCAGGGAAGCTGCTACCATCAAATGTTTGCCCTCATTAGACTCCCCTCTGGAAGCGCTTTCACTGCAAGCTGCAGATTCCCTCCTAACAGCAAGCTTTAGCATAGGGTACTGAATTGTAACTTAACTGCGGCTAATAAGGCGATTTTGGCAAAGAGAATATCTCCCGCAGGGAAGCTGTTACCATCAAATGATTGCCCTCATTAGACTCCCCTCTGGAAGCGCTTTCACTGCAAGCTGCAGATTCCCTCCTAACAGCAAGCTTTAGGATAGTGTCCTGAATTGTAACTTACTTTCGCATAATAATGCGATTTTGGCAAAGAGAGTATCTCCCGCAGGGAAGCTGCTACCATCAAATGTTTGCCCTCATTAGACTCCCCTCTGGAAGCGCTTTCACTGCAAGCTGCAGATTCCCTCCTAACAGCAAGCTTTAGGATAGGGTACTGAATTGTAACTTATCTGCGGCTAATAAGGCGATTTTGGGAAAGAGAATATCTCCCGCAGGGAAGCTGCTACCATCAAATGTTTGCCCTCATTAGACTCCCCTCTGGAAGCGCTTTCACTGCAAGCTGCAGATTCCCTCCTAACAGCAAGCTTTAGGATAGGGTACTGAATTGTAACTTACTTTCGCCTAATAATGCGATTTTGGCAAAAAGAATATCTCCCGCAGGGAAGCTGCTACCATCAAACGTTTGCCCTCGTTAGACTCCCCTCCGGAAGCGCTTTCACTGCAAGCTGCAGATTCCCTCCTAACAGCAAGCTTTAGGATAGGGTACTGAATTGTAACTTAATTTCGCCTAATAATGCGATTTTGGCAAAGAGAGTATCTCCCGCAGGGAAGCTGCTACCATCAAATCTTTGCCCTCATTAGACTCCCCTCTGGAAGCGCTTTCACTGCAAGCTGCAGATTCCCTCCTAACAGCAAGCTTTAGGATAGGGTACTGAATTGTAACTTATCTGCGGCTAATAAGGCGATTTTGGCAAAGAGAATATCTCCCGCAGGGAAGCTGCTACCATCAAATATTTGCCCTCATTAGACTCCCCTCTGGAAGCGCTTTCACTGCAAGCTGCAGATTCCCTCCTAACAGCAAGCTTTAGGATAGGGTACTGAATTGTAACTTATCTGCGGCTAATAAGGCGATTTTGGGAAAGAGAATATCTCCCGCAGGGAAGCTGCTACCATCAAATGTTTGCCCTCATTAGACTCCCCTCTGGAAGCGCTTTCACTGCAAGCTGCAGATTCCCTCCTAACAGCAAGCTTTAGGATAGGGTACTGAATTGTATCTTAACTGCGGAAAATAAGGCAAAATTGGAAAAGAGATTATATCCCGCAGGGAAGCTGCTACCATCAAATGTTTGCCCTCGTTAGACTCCCCTCTGGAAGTGCTTTCACTGCAAGCTGAAGATTCCCTCCTAACAGCAAGCTTTAGGATAGGGTACTGAATTGTAACTTAATTTCGCCTAATAATGCGATTTTGGCAAAGAGAGTATCTCCCGCAGGGAAGCTGCTAACATCAAATGTTAGCCCTCCTTAGACTCCCCTCTGGAAGCGCTTTCACTGCCAGCTGCAGATCCCTTCCTAACAGCAAGCGTAAGGATAGGGTGCTGAATTGTAACTTACTTTCGCCTAATAATGCGATTTTGGCAAAGAGACTATCTCCCGCAGGGAAGATGCTACCATCAAATGTTTGCCCTCATTAGACTCCCCTCTGGAAGCGCTTTCACTGCAAGCTGCAGATTCCCTCCTAACAGCAAGCTTTAGGATAGGGTACTGAATTGTAACTTACTTTCGCCTAATAATGCGATTTTGGCAAAGAGAGTATCTACCGCAGGGAAGCTGCTACCATCAAAAGTTTGCCCTCATTAGACTCCCCTCTGGAAGCGCTTTCACTGCAAGCTGCAGATTCCCTCCTAACAGCAAGCTTTAGGATAGGGTACTGAATTGTATCTTAACTGCGTCTAATAAGGCAGAATTGGAAAAGAGATTATCTCCCGCAGGGAAGCTGCTACCATCAAATGTTTGCCCTCGTTAGACTCCCCTCTGGAAGCGCTTTCACTGCAAGCTGCAGATTCCCTCCTAACAGCAAGCTTTAGGATAGGGTACTGAATTGTAACTTACTTTCGCCTAATAATGCGATTTTGGCAAAGAGAGTATTTCCCGCAGGGAAGCTGCTACCATCAAATCTTTGCCCTCATTAGACTCCCCTCTGGAAGCGCTTTCACTGCAAGCTGCAGATTCCCTCCTAACAGCAAGCTTTAGGATAGGGTACTGAATTGTAACTTACTTTCGCCTTATAATGCGATTTTGGCAAAGAGAGTATCTCCCGCAGGGAAGCTGCTACCATCAAATGTTTGCCCTCATTAGACTCCCCTCTGGAAGCGCTTTCACTGCAATCTGCAGATTCCCTCCTAACAGCAAGCTTTAGGATAGGGTACTGAATTGTAAATTATTTACGCCTAATAATGCGATTTTGGCAAAGAGACTATCTCCCGCAGGGAAGCTGCTACCATCAAATCTTTGCCCTCATTAGACTCTCCTCTGGGAGCGCTTTCACTGCAAGCTGCAGATTCCCTCCTAACAGCAAGCTTTAGGATAGGGTACTGAATTGTACCTTAACTGCGGCTAATAAGGCGATTTTGGCAAAGAGACTATCTACCGCAGGGAACCTGTTACCATCAAATGTTTGCCCTCATTAGACTCCCCTCTGGAAGCGCTTTCCCTGCAAGCTGCAGATTCCCTCCGAACAGCAAGCTTTAGGATAGGGTACTGAATTGTAACTTACTTTCGCATTATAATGCGATTTTGGCAAGAGAATATCTCCCGCAGGGAAGCTGCTACCATCAAATGTTTGCCCTCATTAGACTCCCCTCTGGAAGCGCTTTCACTGCAAGCTGCAGATTCCCTCCTAACAGCAAGCTTTAGGATAGTGTAATGAATTGTATCTTACTTTCGCCTAATAATGCGATTTTGGCAAAGAGAGTATCTCCCGCAGGGAAGCTGCTACCATCAAATGTTTGCCCTCATTAGACTCCCCTCTGGAAGCGCTTTCACTGCAAGCTGCAGATTCCCTCCTAACAGCAAGCTTTAGGATAGGGTACTGAATTGTAACTTACTTTCGCCTAATAATGCGATTTTGGCAAAGAGAGTATCTCCCGCAGGGAAGCTGCTACCATCAAATCTTTGCCCTCATTAGACTCCCCTCTGGAAGCGCTTTCACTGCAAGCTGCAGATTCCCTCCTAACAGCAAGCTTTAGGATAGGGTACTGAATTGTAACTTACTTTCGCCTAATAATGCGATTTTGGCAAAGAGAGTATCTCCCGCAGGGAAGCTGCTACCATCAAATCTTTGCCCTCATTAGACTCCCCTCTGGAAGCGCTTTCACTGCAAGCTGCAGATTCCCTCCTAACAGCAAGCTTTAGGATAGGGTACTGAATTGTACCTTAACTGCGGCTAATAAGGCGATTTTGGCAAAGAGACTATCTACCGCAGGGAACCTGTTACCATCAAATGTTTGCCCTCATTAGACTCCCCTCTGGAAGCGCTTTCACTGCAAGCTGCAGATTCCCTCCTAACAGCAAGCTTTAGGATAGGGTACTGAATTGTAACTTACTTTCGCCTAATAATGCGATTTTGGCAAAGAGAGTATCTCCCGCAGGGAAGCTGCTACCGTCAAATATTTGCCCTCATTAGACTCTCCTCTGGAAGCGCTTTCACTGCAAGCTGCAGATTCCCTCCGAACAGCAAGCTTTAGGATAGGGTACTGAATTGTAACTTACTTTCGCATTATAATGCGATATTGGCAAAGAGAATATCTCCCGCAGGGAAGCTGCTACCATCAAATGTTTGCCCTCATTAGACTCCCCTCTGGAAGCGCTTTCACTGCAAGCTGCAGATTCCCTCCTAACAGCAAGCTTTAGGATAGGGTACTGAATTGTAACTTACTTTCGCCTAATAATGCGATTTTGGCAAAGAGAATATCTCCCGCAGGGAAGCTGCTACCATCAAATGTTTGCCCTCATTAGACTCCCCTCTGGAAACGCTTTCACTGCAAGCTGCAGATTCCCTCCTAACAGCAAGCTTTAGGATAGGGTACTGAATTGTAACTTAACTGCGGCTAATAAGGAGATTTTGGCAGAGAGATTATCTCCCGCAGGGAAGCTGCTACTATCAAATATTTGCCCTCGTCAGACTCCCCTCTGGAAGCGCTTTCACTGCAAGCTGCAGATTCCCTCCTAACAGCAAGCTTTAGGATAGGGTACTGAATTGTAACTTACTTTCGCCTAATAATGCGATTTTGGCAAAGAGAGAATCTCCCGCAGGGAAGCTGCTACCATCAAATATTTGCCCTCATTAGACTCTCCTCTGGAAGCGCTTTCACTGCAAGCTGCAGATTCCCTCCTAACAGCAAGCTTTAGGATAGGGTACTGAATTGTAACTTACTTTCGCCTAATAATGCGATTTTGGCAAAGAGAGTATCTGCCGCAGGGAAGCTGCTACCATCAAATGTTTGCCTTCATTAGACTCCCCTCTGGAAGCGCTTTCACTGCAAGCTGCAGATTCCCTCCTAACAGCAAGCTTTAGGATAGGGTACTGAATTGTAACTTACTTTCGCCTAATAATGCGATTTTGGCAAAGAGAGTATCTGCCGCAGGGAAGCTGCTACCATCAAATGTTTGCCCTCATTAGACTCCCCTCTGGAAGCGCTTTCACTGCAAGCTGCAGGTTCCCTCCTAACAGCAAGCTTTAGGATAGGGTACTGAATTGTAACTTACTTTCGCCTAATAATGCGATTTTGGCAAAGAGAGTATCTCCCGCAGGGAAGCTGCTACCATCAAATGTTTGCCCTCATTAGACTCCCCTCTGGAAGCGCTTTCACTGCAAGCTGCAGATTCCCTCCTAACAGCAAGCTTTAGGATAGGGTACTGAATTGTACCTTAACTGCGGCTAATAAGGCGATTTTGGCAAAGAGACTATCTACCGCAGGGAACCTGTTACCATCAAATGTTTGCCCTCATTAGACTCCCCTCTGGAAGCGCTTTCACTGCAAGCTGCAGGTTCCCTCCTAACAGCAAGCTTTAGGATAGGGTACTGAATTGTAACTTACTTTCGCCTAATAATGCGATTTTGGCAAAGAGAGTATCTCCCGCAGGGAAGCTGCTACCGTCAAATATTTGCCCTCATTAGACTCTCCTCTGGAAGCGCTTTCACTGCAAGCTGCAGATTCCCTCCGAACAGCAAGCTTTAGGATAGGGTACTGAATTGTAACTTACTTTCGCATTATAATGCGATATTGGCAAAGAGAATATCTCCCGCAGGGAAGCTGCTACCATCAAATGTTTGCCCTCATTATACTCCCCTCTGGAAGCGCTTTCACTGCAAGCTGCAGATTCCCTCCTAACAGCAAGCTTTAGGATAGGGTACTGAATTGTAACTTACTTTCGCCTAATAATGCGATTTTGGCAAAGAGAATATCTCCCGCAGGGAAGCTGCTACCATCAAATGTTTGCCCTCATTAGACTCCCCTCTGGAAACGCTTTCACTGCAAGCTGCAGATTCCCTCCTAACAGCAAGCTTTAGGATAGGGTACTGAATTGTAACTTAACTGCGGCTAATAAGGCGATTTTGGCAGAGAGATTATCTCCCGCAGGGAAGCTGCTACTATCAAATATTTGCCCTCGTCAGACTCCCCTCTGGAAGCGCTTTCACTGCAAGCTGCAGATTCCCTCCTAACAGCAAGCTTTAGGATAGGGTACTGAATTGTAACTTACTTTCGCCTAATAATGCGATTTTGGCAAAGAGAGAATCTCCCGCAGGGAAGCTGCTACCATCAAATATTTGCCCTCATTAGACTCTCCTCTGGAAGCGCTTTCACTGCAAGCTGCAGATTCCCTCCTAACAGCAAGCTTTAGGATAGGGTACTGAATTGTAACTTACTTTCGCCTAATAATGCGATTTTGGCAAAGAGAGTATCTGCCGCAGGGAAGCTGCTACCATCAAATGTTTGCCTTCATTAGACTCCCCTCTGGAAGCGCTTTCACTGCAAGCTGCAGATTCCCTCCTAACAGCAAGCTTTAGGATAGGGTACTGAATTGTAACTTACTTTCGCCTAATAATGCGATTTTGGCAAAGAGAGTATCTGCCGCAGGGAAGCTGCTACCATCAAATGTTTGCCCTCATTAGACTCCCCTCTGGAAGCGCTTTCACTGCAAGCTGCAGGTTCCCTCCTAACAGCAAGCTTTAGGATAGGGTACTGAATTGTAACTTACTTTCGCCTAATAATGCGATTTTGGCAAAGAGAGTATCTCCCGCAGGGAAGCTGCTACCATCAAATGTTTGCCCTCATTAGACTCCCCTCTGGAAGCGCTTTCACTGCAAGCTGCAGATTCCCTCCTAACAGCAAGCTTTAGGATAGTGTACTGAATTGTAACTTACTTTCGCCTAATAATGCGATTTTGGCAAAGAGAATATCTCCCGCACGGAAGCTGCTACCATCAAATGTTTGCCCTCATTAGACTCCCCTCTGGAAGCGCTTTCACTGCAAGCTGCAGATTCCCTCCTAACAGCAAGCTTTAGGATAGGGTACTGAATTGTAATTTACTTTCGCATAATAATGCGATTTTGGCAAAGAGAGTATCTCCCGCAGGGAAGCTGCTACCATCAAATGTTTGCCCTCATTAGACTCCCCTCTGGAAGCGCTTTCACTGCAAGCTGCAGATTCCCTCCTAACAGCAAGCTTTAGGATAGGGTACTGAATTGTAAATTATTTTCGCCTAATAATGCGATTTTGGCAAAGAGACTATCTCCCGCAGGGAAGCTGCTACCATCAAATCTTTGCCCTCATTAGACTCCCCTCTGGAAGCGCTTTCACTGCAAGCTGCAGATTCCCTCCTAACAGCAAGTTTTAGGATAGTGTACTGAATTGTACCTTAACTGCGGCTAATAAGGCGATTTTGGCAAAGAGAGTATCTCCCGCAGGGAAGCTGCTACCATCAAATGTTTGCCCTCATTAGACTCCCCTCTGGAAGCGCTTTCACTGCAAGCTGCAGATTCCCTCCTAACAGCAAGCTTTAGGATAGGGTACTGAATTGTAACTTACTTTCGCCTAATAATGCGATATTGGCAAAGAGAGAATCTCCCGCAGGGAAGCTGCTACCATCAAATCTTTGCCCTCATTAGACTCCCCTCTGGAAGCGCTTTCACTGCAAGCTGCAGATTCCCTCCTAACAGCAAGCTTTAGGATAGGGTACTGAATTGTAACTTACTTTCGCCTAATAATGCGATTTTGGCAAAGAGAGTATCTCCCGCAGGGAAGCTGCTACCATCAAATGTTTGCCCTCATTAGACTCCCCTCTGGAAGCGCTTTCACTGCAAGCTGCAGATTCCCTCCTAACAGCAAGCTTTAGGATAGGGTACTGAATTGTAACTTACTTTCGCCTAATAATGCGATTTTGGCAAAGAGAGTATATCCCGCAGGGAAGCTGCTACCATCAAATGTTTGCCCTCATTAGACTCCCCTCTGGAAACGCTTTCACTGCAAGCTGCAGATTCCCTCCTAACAGCAAGCTTTAGGATAGGGTACTGAATTGTAACTTAACTGCGGCTAATAAGGCGATTTTGGCAAAGAGAGTATCTCCCGCAGGGAAGCTGCTACCATCAAATGTTTGCCCTCATTATACTCCCCTCTGGAAGCGCTTTCACTGCAAGCTGCAGATTCCCTCCTAACAGCAAGCTTTAGGATAGGGTACTGAATTGTAACTTACTTTCGCCTAATAATGCGATTTTGGCAAAGAGAGTATCTCCCGCAGGGAAGCTGCTACCATCAAATGTTTGCCCTCATTAGACTCCCCTCTGGAAGCGCTTTCACTGCAAGCTGCAGATTCCCTCCTAACAGCAAGCTTTAGGATAGGGTACTGAATTGTAACTTACTTTCGCCTAATAATGCGATTTTGGCAAAGAGAGTATCTCCCGCAGGGAAGCTGCTACCATCAAATGTTTGCCCTCGTTAGACTCCCCTCTGGAAGCGCTTTCACTGCAAGCTGCAGATTCCCTCCTAACAGCAAGCTTTAGGATAGGGTACTGAATTGTAACTTACTTTCGCCTAATAATGCGATTTTGGCAAAGAGAATATCTCCCGCACGGAAGCTGCTACCATCAAATGTTTGCCTTCATTAGACTCCCCTCTGGAAGCGCTTTCACTGCAAGCTGCAGATTCCCTCCTAACAGCAAGCTTTAGGATAGGGTACTGAATTGTAATTTACTTTCGCATAATAATGCGATTTTGGCAAAGAGAGTATCTCCCGCAGGGAAGCTGCTACCATCAAATCTTTGCCCTCATTAGACTCCCCTCTGGAAGCGCTTTCACTGCAATCTGCAGATTCCCTCCTAACAGCAAGCTTTAGGATAGGGTACTGAATTGTATCTTAACTGCGGCTAAAAAGGCGATTTTGGCAAAGAGAGTATCTCCCGCAGGGAAGCTGCTACCATCAAATCTTTGCCCTCATTAGACTCCCCTCTGGAAGCACTTTCACTGCAAGCTGCAGATTCCCTCCTAACAGCAAGCTTTAGGATAGGGTACTGAATTGTAACTTACTTTCGCCTAATAATGCGATTTTGGCAAAGGGAGTATCTCCCGCAGGGAAGCTGCTACCATCAAATGTTTGCCCTCATTAGACTCCCCTCTGGAAGCGCTTTCACTGCAAGCTGCAGATTCCCTCCTAACAGCAAGCTTTAGGATAGTGTACTGAATTGTAACTTAACTGCGGCTAATAAGGCGATTTTGGCAAAGAGAGTATCTCCCGCAGGGAAGCTGATACCATCAAATGTTTGCCCTCATTAGACTCCCCTCTGGAAGCGCTTTCACTGGAAGCTGCAGATTCCCTCCTAACAGCAAGCTTTAGGATAGGGTACTGAATTGTAACTTACTTTCGCCTAATAATGCGATTTTGGCAAAGAGAGAATCTCCCGCAGGGAAGCTGCTACCATCAAATATTTGCCCTCATTAGACTCCCCTCTGGAAGCGCTTTCACAGCAAGCTGCAGATTCCCTCCTAACAGCAAGCTTTAGGATAAGGTACTGAATTGAAACTTACTTTCGCCTAACAATGCGATTTTTGCAAAGAGATTATCTCCCGCACGGAAGCTGCTACCATCAAATGTTTGCCCTCATTAGACTCCCCTCTGGAAGCGCTTTCACTGCAAGCTGCAGATTCCCTCCTAACAGCAAGCTTTAGGATAGGGTACTGAATTGTATCTTAACTGCGGCTAAAAAGGCGATTTTGGCAAAGAGAGTATCTCCCACAGGGAAGCTGCTACCATCAAATCTTTGCCCTCATTAGACTCCCCTCTGGAAGCACTTTCACTGCAAGCTGCAGATTCCCTCCTAACAGCAAGCTTTAGGATAGGGTACTGAATTGTAACTTACTTTCGCCTAATAATGCGATTTTGGCAAAGAGACTATCTCCCGCAGGGAAGCTGCTACCATCAAATGTTTGCCCTCATTAGACTCCCCTCTGGAAGCGCTTTCACTGCAAGCTGCAGATTCCCTCCTAACAGCAAGCTTTAGGATAGGGTACTGAATTGTAACTTAACTGCGGCTAATAAGGCGATTTTGGCAAAGAGAGTATCTCCCGCAGGGAAGCTGCTACCATCAAATGTTTGCCCTCATTAGACTCCCCTCTGGAAGCGCTTTCACTGCAAGCTGCAGATTCCCTCCTAACAGCAAGCTTTAGGATAAGGTACTGAATTGTAACTTACTTTCGCCTAATAATGCGATTTTGGCAAAGAGAGTATCTCCCGCAGGGAAGCTGCTACCATCAAATGTTTGCCTTCATTAGACTCCCCTCTGGAAGCGCTTTCACTGCAAGCTGCAGATTCCCTCCTAACAGCAAGCTTTAGGATAGGGTACTGAATTGTATCTTACTTTCGCCTAATAATGCGATTTTGGCAAAGAGATTATCTCCCGCACGGAAGCTGCTACCATCAAATGTTTGCCCTCATTAGACTCCCCTCTGGAAGCGCTTTCACTGCAAGCTGCAGATTCCCTCCTAACAGCAAGCTTTAGGATAGGGTACTGAATTGTAATTACTTTCCCATAATAATGCAATTTTGGAAAAGAGAGTATTTGCCGCAGGGAAGCTGCTACCATCAAATGTTTGCCCTCATTAGACTCCCCTCTGGAAGCGCTTTCACTGCAAGCTGCAGATGCCCTCCTAACAGCAAGCTTTAGGATAGGGTACTGAATTGTAACTTACTTTCGCCTAATAATGCGATTTTGGCAAAGAGAGTATCTCCCGCAGGGAAGCTGCTACCATCAAATGTTTGCCCTCATTAGACTCCCCTCTGGAAGCGCTTTCACTGCAAGCTGCAGATTCCCTCCTAACAGCAAGCTTTAGGATAGGGTACTGAATTGTAACTTAACTGCGGCTAATAATACGATTTTGGCAAAGAGAGTATCTCCCGCAGGGAAGCTGCTACATTCAAATGTTTGCCCTCATTAGACTCCCCTCTGGAAGCGCTTTCACTGCAAGCTGCAGATTCCCTCCTAACAGCAAGCTTTAGGATTGGGTGCTGAATTGTAACTTACTTTCGCCTAATAATGCGATTTTGGCAAAGAGAGTATCTCCCGCAGGGAAGCTGCTACCATCAAATGTTTGCCCTCATTAGACTCCCCTCTGGAAACGCTTTCACTGCAAGCTGCAGATTCCCTCCTAACAGCAAGCTTTAGGATAGGGTACTGAATTGTAACTTACTTTCGCCTAATAATGCGATTTTGGCAAAGAGAGTATCTCCCGCAGGGAAGCTGCTACCATCAAATGTTTGCCCTCATTAGACTCCCCTCTGGAAGCGCTTTCACTGCAAGCTGCAGATTCCCTCCTAACAGCAAGCTTTAGGATAGGGTACTGAATTGTAACTTACTTTCGCCTAATAATGCGATTTTGGCAAAGAGAGTATCACCCGCAGGGAAGCTGCTACCATCAAATGTTTGCCCTCATTAGACTCCCCTCTGGAAGCGCTTTCACTGCAAGCTGCAGATTCCCTCCTAACAGCAAGCTTTAGGATAGGGTACTGAATTGTAACTTACTTTCGCCTAATAATGCGATTATGGCAAAGAGAGAATCTCCCGCAGGGAAGCTGCTACCATCAAATGTTTGCCCTCCTTAGACTCCCCTCTGGAAGCGCTTTCACTGCAAGCTGCAGATTCCCTCCTAACAGCAAGCTTTAGGATAGGGTACTGAATTGTAACTTACTTTCGCCTAATAATGCGATTTTGACAAAGAGAGTATCTCCCGCAGGGAAGCTCCTACCATCAAATGTTTGCCCTCATTAGACTCCCCTCTGGAAGCGCTTTCACTGCAAGCTGCAGATTCCCTCCTAACAGCAAGCTTTAGGATAGGGTACTGAATTGTATCTTACTTTAGTCTAATAATGCGATTTTGGCAAAGAGAGTATCTCCCGCAGGGAAGCTGCTACCATCAAATGTTTGCCCTCATTAGACTCCCCTCTGGAAACGCTTTCACTGCAAGCTGCAGATTCCCTCCTAACAGCAAGCTTTAGGATAGGGTACTGAATTGTAACTTAACTGCGGCTAATAATACGATTTTGGCAAAGAGATTATCTCCCGCAGGGAAGCTGCTACCATCAAATGTTTGCCCTCATTAGACTCCCCTCTGGAAGCGCTTTCACTGCAAGCTTCAGATTCCCTCCTAACAGCAAGCTTTAGGATAGTGTACTGAATTGTAACTTACTTTCGCCTAAGAATGCGATTTTGGCAAAGAGAGAATCTCCCGCACGGAAGCTGCTACCATCAAATATTTACCCTCATTAGACTCCCCTCTGGAAGCGCTTTCACTGCAAGCTGCAGATTCCCTCCTAACAGCAAGCTTTAGTATAGTGTACTGAATTGTAACTTACTTTCGCCTAATAATGCGATTATGGCAAAGAGAGTATCTCCCGCAGGGAAGCTGCTACCATCAAATGTTTGCCCTCATTAGACTCCCCTCTGGAAGCGCTTTCACTGCAAGCTGCAGATTCCCTCCTAACAGCAAGCTTTAGGATAGGGTACTGAATTGTAACTTACTTTCGCCTAATAATGCGATTTTTTCAAAGAGAGTATCTCCCGCAGGGAAGCTGCTACCATCAAATATTTGCCCTCATTAGACTCCCCTCTGGAAGCGCTTTCACTGCAAGCTGCAGATTCCCTCCTAACAGCAAGCTTTAGGATAGGGTACTGAATTGTAACTTACTTTCGCCTAATAATGCGATTTTGGCAAAGAGAGTATCTCCCGCAGGGAAGCTGCTACCATCAAATGTTTGCCCTCAGTAGACTCCCCTCTGGAAGCGCTTTCACTGCAAGCTGCAGATTCCCTCCTAACAGCAAGCTTTAGGATAGGGTACTGAATTGTATCTTACTTTCGCCTAATAATGCGATTATGGCAAAGAGAGTATCTCCCGCAGGGAAGCTGCTACCATCAAATGTTTGCCCTCATTAGACTCCCCTCTGGAAGCGCTTTCACTGCAAGCTGCAGATTACCTCCTAACAGCAAGCTGTAGGACAGTGTACTGAATTGTAAATTAACTGCGGCAAATAAAGCGATATTGGCAAAGAGAATATCTCCCGCAGGGAAGCTGCTACCATCAAATGTTTGCCCTCATTAGACTCCCCTCTGGAAGCGCTTTCACTGCAAGCTGCAGATTCCCTCCTAACAGCAAGCTTTAGGATAGGGTACTGAATTGTAACTTAACTGCGGCTAATAAGGCGATTTTGGCAAAGAGAATATCTCCCGCAGGGAAGCTGCTACCATCAAATATTTCCCTCATTAGACTCCCCTCTGGAAGCGCTTTCACTGCAAGCTGCAGATACCCTCCTAACTGCAAGCTGTAGAACAGTGTACTGAATTGTAAATTAACTGCGTCTAATAAGGCGATTTTGGCAAAGAGAGTATCTCCCGCAGGGAAGCTGCTACCATCAAATGTTTGCCCTCATTAGACTCCCCTCTGGAAGCGCTTTCACTGCAAGCTGCAGATTCCCTCCTAACAGCAAGCTTTAGGATAGGGTACTGAATTGTAACTTAACTGCGGCTAATAAGGCGATTTTGGCAAAGAGAGTATCTCCCGCAGGGAAGCTGTTACCATCAAATGTTTGCCCTCATTAGACTCCCCTCTGGAAGCGCTTTCACAGCAAGCTGCAGATTCCCTCCTAACAGCAAGCTTTAGGATAGGGTACTGAATTGTAACTTACTTTCGCCTAATAATGCGATTTTGGCAAAGAGAGAATCTCCCGCAGGGAAGCTGCTACCATCAAATGTTTGCCCTCATTAGACTCTCCTCTGGAAGCGCTTTGACTGCAAGCTGCAGATTCCCTCCTAACAGCAAGCTTTAGGATAGGGTACTGAATTGTAACTTACTTTCGCCTAATAATGCGATTTTGGCAAAGAGGGTATCTCCCGCAGGGAAGCTGCTACCATCAAATGTTTGCCCTCATGAGACTCCCCTCTGGAAGCGCTTTCACTGCAAGCTGCAGATTGCCTCCTAACAGCAAGCTTTAGGATAGGGTACTGAATTGTAACTTAATAGCGGCTAAAGAGGAGATTTTGGCAAAGAGAATATCTCCCGCAGGGAAGCTGCTACCATCAAATGTTTGCCCTCATTAGACTCTCCTCTGGAAGCGCTTTCACTGCAAGCTACAGATTCCATCCTAACAGCAAGCTTTAGGATAGGGTACTGAATTGTAATGTAACTGCGGCTAATAATGCGATTTTCGCAAAGAGAATATCTCCCGCAGGGAAGCTGTTACCATCAAATCTTTGTCCTCATTAGACTCCCCTCTGGAAGCGCTTTCACTGCAAGCTGCAGATTCCCTCCTAACAGCAAGCTGTAGGACAGTGTACTGAATTGTAACTTAACTGCGGCTAATAATGCGATTTTGACAAAGAGAGTACCTCCCGCACGGAAGCTGCTACCATCAAATGTTTGCCCTCATTAGACTCCCCTCTGGAAGCGCTTTCACTGCAAGCTGCAGATTCCCTCCTAACAGCAAGCTTTAGGATAGGGTACTGAATTGTAACTTAACTACGTCTAATAAGGCGATTTTGGCAAAGAGAATACCTCCCGCAGGGAAGCTGCTACTATCAAATATTTGCCCTCATTAGACTCCCCTCTGGAAGCGCTTTCACTGTAAGCTGCAGATTCCCTCCTAACAGCAAGCTTTAGGATAGGGTACTGAATTGTAACTTACTTTCGCCTAATAATGCGATTTTGGCAAAGAGACTATCTCCCGCAGGGAAGCTGCTACCATCAAATCTTTGTCCTCATTAGACTCCCCTCTGGAAGCGCTTTCACTGCAAGCTGCAGATTCCCTCCTAACAGCAAGCTGTAGGACAGTGTACTGAATTGTAACTTAACTGCGGCTAATAATGCGATTTTGGCAAAGAGACTATCTCCCGCAGGGAAGCTGCTACCATCAAATGTTTGCCCTCATTAGACTCCCCTCTGGAAGCGCTTTCACTGCAAGCTGCAGATTCCCTCCTAACAGCAAGCTTTAGGATAGGGTACTGAATTGTAACTTACTTTCGCCTAATAATGCGATTTTGGCAATAAGAGTATCTCCCGCAGGGAAGCTGCTACCATCAAATGTTTGCCGTCATTAGACTCCCCTCTGGAAGCGCTTTCACAGCAAGCTGCAGATTCCCTCCTAACAGCAAGCTTTAGGATAGGGTCCTGAATTGTATCTTACTTTTGCCTAATAATGCGATTTTGGCAAAGAGAGTATCTCCCGCAGGGAAGCTGCTACCATCAAATGTTTGCCCTCATTAGACTCCCCTCTGGAAGCGCTTTCACAGCAAGCTGCAGATTCCCTCCTAACAGCAAGCTTTAGGATAGGGTACTGAATTGTAACTTAACTGCGGCTAATAAGGCGATTTTGGCAAAGAGACTATCTCCCGCAGGGAAGCTGTTACCATCAAATGTTTGCCCTCATTAGACTCCCCTCTGGAAGCGCTTTCACAGCAAGCTTCAGATTCCCTCCTAACAGCAAGCTTTAGGATAGTGTACTGAATTGTAACTTACTTTCGCCTAATAATGCGATTTTGGCAAAGAGAGAATCTCCCGCAGGGAAGCTGCTACCATCAAATGTTTGCCCTCATTAGACTCTCCTCTGGAAGCGCTTTGACTGCAAGCTGCAGATTCCCTCCTAACAGCAAGCTTTAGGATAGGGTACTGAATTGTAACTTACTTTCGCCTAATAATGCGATTTTGGCAAAGAGACTATCTCCCGCAGGGAAGCTGCTACCATCAAATGTTTGCCCTCATTAGACTCCCCTCTGGAAGCGCTTTCACTGCAAGCTGCAGATTCCCTCCTAACAGCAAGCTTTAGGATAGGGTACTGAATTGTAACTTAACTGCGGCTAAAGAGGCGATTTTGGCAAAGAGAATATCTCCCGCAGGGAAGCTGCTACCATCAAATGTTTGCCCTCATTAGACTCTCCTCTGGAAGCGCTTTCACTGCAAGCTACAGATTCCATCCTAACAGCAAGCTTTAGGATAGTGTACTGAATTGTAATGTAACTGCGGCTAATAATGCGATTTTGACAAAGAGAGTACCTCCCGCACGGAAGCTGCTACCATCAAATGTTTGCCCTCATTAGACTCCCCTCTGGAAGCGCTTTCACTGCAAGCTGCAGATTCCCTCCTAACAGCAAGCTTCAGGATAGGGTACTGAATTGTAACTAAACTACGTCTAATAAGGCGATTTTGGCAAAGAGAATATCTCCCGCAGGGAAGCTGCTACTATCAAATATTTGCCCTCATTAGATTCCCCTCTGGAAGCGCTTTCACTGCAAGCTGCAGATTCCCTCCTAACAGCAAGCTTTAGGATAGGGTACTGAATTGTAACTTACTTTCACCTAATAATGCGATTTTGGAAAAGAGAGTATCTCCCGCAGGGAAGCTGCTACCATCAAATGTTTGCCCTCATTAGACTCCCCTCTGGAAGCGCTTTCACTGCAAGCTGCAGATTCCCTCCTAACAGCAAGCTTTAGGATAGGGTACTGAATTGTAACTTACTTTCGCCTAATAATGCGATTATGGCAAAGAGAGTATCTCCCGCAGGGAAGCTGCTACCATCAAATGTTTGCCCTCATTAGACTCCCCTCTGGAAGCGCTTTCACTGCAAGCTGCAGATTCCCTCCTAACAGCAAGCTTTAGGATAGGGTACTGAATTGTAACTTACTTTCACCTAATAATGCGATTTTGGCAAAGAGAGTATCTCCCGTAGGGAAGCTGCTACCATGAAATGTTTGCCCTCATTAGACTCCCCTCTGGAAGCGCTTTCACAGCAAGCTGCAGATTCCCTCCTAACAGCAAGCTTTAGGAGAGGGTACTGAATTGTAACTTAACTGCGGCTAATAAGGCGATTTTGGCAAAGAGAATATCTCTCGCAGGGAAGGTGCTACCATCAAATGTTTGCCCTCATTAGACTCCCCTCTGAAAGCGCTTTCACTGCAAGCTGCAGATTCCCTCCTAACAGCAAGCTTTAGGATAGGGTACTGAATTGTATCTTAACTGCGGCTAAAAAGGCGATTTTGGCAAAGAGAATATCTCCCGCAGGGAAGCTGCTACCATCAAATGTTTGCCCTCATTAGACTCCCCTCTGGAAGCGCTTTCACTGCAAGCTGCAGATTCCCTCCTAACAGCAAGCTGTAGGACAGTGTACTGAATGGTATCTTAACTGCGGCTAATAATGCGATTTTGGCAAAAGAGTATCTCCCGCAGGAAAGCTGCTGCCATCAAATCTTTGCCCTCATTAGACTCCCCTCTGGAAGCGCTTTCACTGCAAGCGGCAGATTCCCTCCTAACAGCAAGCTTTAGGATAGGGTACTGAATTGTAACTTAACTGCGGCTAATAATGCGATTTTGGCAAAGAGAGTATCTCCCGCAGGGAAGCTGCTACCATCAAATGTTTGCCCTCATTAGACTCCCCTCTGGAAGCGCTTTCACTGCAAGCTGCAGATTCCCTCCTAACAGCAAGCTTTAGGATAGGGTACTGAATTGTAACTTAACTGCGGCTAATAATGCGATTTTGGCAAAGAGAATATCTCCCGCAGGGAAGCTGCTACCATCAAATGTTTGCCCTCAGTAGACTCCCCTCTGGAAGCGCTTTCACTGCAAGCTGCAGATTCCCTCCTAACAGCAAGCTTTAGGATAGGGTACTGAATTGTAACTTACTTTCGCCTAATAATGCGATTTTGGCAAAGAGACTATCTCCCGCAGGGAAGCTGCTACCATCAAATGTTTGCCCTCATTAGACTCCCCTCTGGAAGCGCTTTCACTGCAAGCTGCAGATTCCCTCCTAACAGCAAGCTTTAGGATAGGGTACTGAATTGTAACTTACTTTCGCCTAATAATGCGATTTTGGCAAAGAGAGTATCTCCCGCAGGGAAGCTGCTACCATCAAATGTTTGCCCTCATTAGACTCCCCTCTGGAAGCGCTTTCACTGCAAGCTGCAGATTCCCTCCTAACAGCAAGCTTTAGGATAGGGTACTGAATTGTAACTTACTTTCGCCTAATAAGGCGATTATGGCAAAGAGAGTATCTCCCGCAGGGAAGGTGCTACCATCAAATGTTTGCCCTCATTAGACTCCCCTCTGGAAGCGCTTTCACTGCAAGCTGCAGATTCCCTCCTAACAGCAAGCTTTAGGATAGGGCTCTGAATTGTAACTTACTTTCGCCTAATAATGCGATTTTGGCAAAGAGACTATCTCCCACAGGGAAGCTGATACCATCAAATATTTGCCCTCATTAGACTCCCCTCTGGAAGCGCTTTCATTGCAAACTGCAGATTCCCTCCTAACAGCAAGCTTTAGGATAGTGTACTGAATTGTATCTTAACTGCGGCTAATAATGCGATTTTGGCAAAGAGAGTATCTCCCGCAGGGAAGCTGCTACCATCAAATGTTTGCCCTCATTAGACTCCCCTCTGGAAGCGCTTTCACTGCAAGCTGCAGATTCCCTCCTAACAGCAAGCTTTAGGATAGGGTACAGAATTGTAACTTACTTTCGCCTAATAATGCGATTTTGGCAAAGAGAGTATCTCCCGCAGGGAAGCTGCTACCATCAAATGTTTGCCCTCATTAGACTCCCCTCTGGAAGCGCTTTCACAGCAAGCTGCAGATTCCCTCCTAACAGCAAGCTTTAGGATAGGGTACTGAATTGTAACTTAACTGCGGCTAATAAGGCGATTTTGGCAAAGAGAATATCTCTATCAGGGAAGCTGCTACCATCAAATGTTTGCCCTCATTAGACTCCCCTCTGGAAGCGCTTTCACTGCAAGCTGCAGATTCCCTCCTAACAGCAAGCTTTAGGATAGGGTACTGAATTTTTACTTTCTTTCGCATAATAATGCGATTGTGGCAAAGAGACTATCTCCTGCAGGGAAGCTGATACCATCAAATATTTGCCCTCATTAGACTCCCCTCTGGAAGCGCTTTCACTGCAAGCTGCAGATTCCCTCCTAACAGCAAGCTTTAGGATAGGGTACTGAATTGTAACTTACTTTCGCCTAACAATGCGATTTTGGCAAAGAGACTATCTCCCGCAGGGAAGCTGCTACCATAAAATGTTTGCCCTCATTAGACTCCCCTCTGGAAGCGATTCACTGCAAGCTGCAGATTCCCTCCTAACAGCAAGCTTTAGGATAGGGTACTGAATTGTAAATTAAGTGCGGCTAAAAAGGCGATTTTGGCAAAGAGAGTATCTCCCGCAGGGAAGCTGCTACCATCAAATGTTTGCCCTCATTAGACTCCCCTCTGGAAGCGCTTTCACTGCAAGCTGCAGATTCCCTCCTAACTGCAAGCTGTAGGACAGTGTACTGAATTGTAACTTAACTGCGTCTAATAAGGCGATTTTGGAAAAGAGAAAATCTCCCGCAGGGAAGCTGCTACTATCAAATATTTGCCCTCATTAGACTCCCCTCTGGAAGCACTTTCACTGCAAGCTGCAGATTCCCTCCTAACAGCAAGCTTTATGATAGGGTACTGAATTGTAACTTACTTTCGCCTAATAATGCGATTTTGGCAAAGAGAGTATCTCCCGCAGGGAAGCTGCTACCATCAAATGTTTGCCCTCATTAGACTCCCCTCTGGAAGCGCTTTCACTGCAAGCTGCAGATTCCCTCCTAACAGCAAGCTTTAGGATAGGGTACTGAATTGTAACTTACTTTCGCCTAATAAGGCGATTTTGGCAAAGAGACTATCTCCCGCAGGGAAGCTGCTACCATCAAATGTTTGCCCTCGTTAGACTCCCCTCTGGAAGCGCTTTCACTGCAAGCTGCAGATTCCCTCCTAACAGCAAGCTTTAGGATAGGGTACTGAATTGTAACTTACTTTCGCCTAATAATGCATTTTTAGCAAAGAGAGTATCTCCCGCAGGGAAGCTGCTACCATCAAATGTTTGCCCTCATTAGACTCTCCTCTGGAAGCGCTTTCACTGCAAGCTGCAGATTCCCTCCTAACAGCAAGCTTTAGGATAGGGTACTGAATTGTAACTTAAGTGCGGCTAATAAGGCGATTTTGGCAAAGAGACTATCTCCCGCAGGGAAGATGTTACCATCATTATATACGGGACAAGAATACGGGACAAGGGCAAAGAGGGGCGAATAAATGCGCAGAATACGGGACAAGGGCAAAGAGGGGCGGACAAGGGCAAAGAGGGGCGGACAAGGGCAAAGAGGGGCGGACAAGGGCAAAGAGGGGCGGACAAGGGCGAAGCGGGGCGGACAAGGGCAAAGCGGGGCGCACAAGGGCAAAGCGGGGCGCACAAGGGCAAAGCGGGGCGCACAAGGGCAAAGCGGGGCGCACAAGGGCAAACAGGGTTGGAGAAGTGTGGAGAGTACGGGACAAGTGCAAAGAGGGGCGGACAAGTGCGGAGAATACAGGACAAGGGCAAAGAAGGGCGGACAGGAGCAAAGAGGGGTAGAGAAGTACAAAGAATATCAGACAAGGGCAAAGAGGGGTAGACAAAGGGCAAAGAGTGGCGGACAATTGCAAAGAGGTGCAGAGAAGTGCAGAGAATACGGGACAAGGGCAAAGAGGGGCAGAGAAGTGCAAAGAGGGGTGGACAAGTGCAAACAGGGGCGTACCAGGGCAAAGAGGGTCGGACATGTTCAAAGAAGGGTGGACAAGTGCAAAGAGGGGCGGACAACTGCAGAGAATACGGGACAAGTGCAAAGAGGGGCGGACAAGGGCAAAGAGGGGCGGACAAGGGCAAAGAGGGGCGGACAAAAGCAAATAGGGGTGGACAATGGCAAAGAGGGGCGGAGAATTGCGGAGAATACGGGACCAAGGCAAAGAGGGGCGGAGAAGGGCAAAGAGGGGCGGAGAAGGGCAAAGAGGGGCGGAGAAGGGCAAAGAGGAGCGGAGAAGGGCAAAGAGGGGCGGAGAATACGGGACAAGGTTAAAGAGTGGCGGACAAGGTCAAAGAGGGGTGGAGAAGGGCAAAGAGGGGCGGAGAAGGGGAAAGAGGTTCGAAGAAGTGCGGAGAATACGAGACAACGGCAAAGAGGGGCGGACAAGGGCTAAGAGTTGCGGAAAAGGGCAAAAAGGGGCGCACAAGTGTAAACAGCGGCGCAGAAGCGCAAAGAGGGGTACACAAGTGCAAAGAGGGGAGGACAAGTTCAAAGAGGGACGGACAAGGGCAAAGAGGGTTGGACAATGGCAAAGAGGGTTGGACAATGGCAAAGAGGGGCGAAGAATACGGGACAAGGGAAAAGAGGGTCGGATAAGGGAAAGAGGGGCAGGTAAGTGTAAAGAGGGGCGGACAAGTGCGGAGAATACGGGACAAGAGCAAAGAGGGGCGGAGAAGGGCGGAGAATTCGGGACAAGGGCAAAAAAGGGCGGACAAGTGCAGAGAGGGGCAGAGAATTGCTTAGAATACGGGACAAGGGCAAAGAGGTGCGGACAAAGGCAAAGAATGGTGGACAAGGACAAAGAGGGGAGGATAAGGGCAAAGAGGGGCTGACAAGTGTAAAGAGGGTCGGACAAAGGCAAAGAGGGGCGGACAAGTGCAAACAGGGACGAACAAGTGAAAAGAGGGGCGGACAAGTGCAAAGAGGGGCGGAGAAGGGCAAAGAAGGGGCGGAGAATTGCGGAGAACACTGGACAAGTGCAAAGATGTTTGGACAAGTGCAAAGAGGGGCGGAGAAGGGCAAAGAGGGGCGGACAATTGCAAAGTGGGGAGGATAAGGGCAAAAAGTGTCAGAGAAGTGCGGAGAATACGGGACAAGGTCAAAGAGGGGCGGAAAAGGGCAAACAGGGGCGGACAAGGGCAAACAGGGGCGGACAAGGGCAAAGAGGGGCGGACAAGGGCAAAGAGGGGCGGACAAGGGCAAAGAGGGGCGGACAAGGGCAAAGAGGGGCGGACAAGGGCAATGACGGGCGGACAAGGGCAAAGAGGGGCGGACAAGGGCAAAGAGGGGCGGAGAAGTGCGGAGAATACGGGACAAGGGCAAACAGGGTCGGACAACGGCAAAGAGGGACGGACAAGGGCAAAGAGGGCAGACAAGGGCAAAAAGGGTGGACCAGGCCAAAGAGGGGCGGACAAGAGCAAAGAGGGGCGGAGAAGTGCCGAAAATACGGGAGAAGTGCAAAGAGGGTCGGACAGGTGCAAAGAGATTCGGACAAGGTCAAGGAGGGGCGGAGAAGGGCAAAGAGGGGCGGACAAGGGCAAAGAGGGGCGGACAAGGGCAAAGAGGGGCGGACAAGGGCAAAGAGGGGCGGACAAGGGCAAAGAGGGGCGGACAAGGGCAAACAGGGGCGGACAAGGGCAAAGAGGGGCGGACAAGGGCAAAGAGGGGCGGACAAGGGCAAAGAGGGGCGGACAAGGGCAAAGAGGGGCGGACAAGGGCAAAGAGGGGCGGACAAGGGCAAAGAGGGGCGGAGAAATGCAGAGAATATGGGACAAGGGCAAAGAGGGGCGGAGAAGTGCAAAGAGCGGCGCAAAAGGGCAAAGAGTGGCGGACAAGTGTAAGGATGTGTGGACCAGGGGAAAGAGGGAAGGACAAGGGCAAAAAGGGGCGGAGAAGTGCAAAGAGGAGCGGACAAAAGCAAAGACGGGCGGACAAGTGCAAAGAGGGGCGGACCAGTGTAAAGAGGGGCGGACAAGTGCAAATAAGGGCGGACAAGGGCAAAGAGGGTCGGATAAGGATAAAGCGGTGCGGAGAAGGGCTGAGAACAAGGGAAAAGGTCAAAGAGGGTCGGACAAATGGAAAGAGGGTCGGACAAGGGCAAAGAGGGGCGGACACGGACAAGGGCTAAGGTGTGCTGACAAGAGCGAAGAGGGGCGGACCAGGGCAAAGAGGGGCGGACCAGGGCAAAGAGGGGCGGACCAGGGCAAAGAGGGGCGGACCAGGGCAAAGAGGGGCGGACCAGGGCAAAGAGGGGCGGACCAGGGCAAAGAGGGGCGGACCAGGGCAAAGAGGGGCGGACCAGGGCAAAGAGGGGCGGACCAGGGCAAAGAGGGGCGGACCAGGGCAAAGAGGGGCGGACCAGGGCAAAGAGGGGCGGACCAGGGCAAAGAGGGGCGGACCAGGGCAAAGAGGGGCGGACCAGGGCAAAGAGGGGCGGACCAGGGCAAAGAGGGGCGGACCAGGGCAAAGAGGGGCGGACCAGGGCAAAGAGGGGCGGACCAGGGCAAAGAGGGGCGGACCAGGGCAAAGAGGGGCGGACCAGGGCAAAGAGGGGCGGACCAGGGCAAAGAGGGGCGGACCAGGGCAAAGAGGGGCGGACCAGGGCAAAGAGGGGCGGACCAGGGCAAAGAGGGGCGGACCAGGGCAAAGAGGGGCGGACCAGGGCAAAGAGGGGCGGACCAGGGCAAAGAGGGGCGGACCAGGGCAAAGAGGGGCGGACCAGGGCAAAGAGGGGCGGACCAGGGCAAAGAGGGGCGGACCAGGGCAAAGAGGGGCGGACCAGGGCAAAGAGGGGCGGACCAGGGCAAAGAGGGGCGGACCAGGGCAAAGAGGGGCGGACCAGGGCAAAGAGGGGCGGACCAGGGCAAAGAGGGGCGGACCAGGGCAAAGAGGGGCGGACCAGGGCAAAGAGGGGCGGACCAGGGCAAAGAGGGGCGGACCAGGGCAAAGAGGGGCGGACCAGGGCAAAGAGGGGCGGACCAGGGCAAAGAGGGGCGGACCAGGGCAAAGAGGGGCGGACCAGGGCAAAGAGGGGCGGACCAGGGCAAAGAGGGGCGGACCAGGGCAAAGAGGGGCGGACCAGGGCAAAGAGGGGCGGACCAGGGCAAAGAGGGGCGGACCAGGGCAAAGAGGGGCGGACCAGGGCAAAGAGGGGCGGACCAGGGCAAAGAGGGGCGGACCAGGGCAAAGAGGGGCGGACCAGGGCAAAGAGGGGCGGACCAGGGCAAAGAGGGGCGGACCAGGGCAAAGAGGGGCGGACCAGGGCAAAGAGGGGCGGACCAGGGCAAAGAGGGGCGGACCAGGGCAAAGAGGGGCGGACCAGGGCAAAGAGGGGCGGACCAGGGCAAAGAGGGGCGGACCAGGGCAAAGAGGGGCGGACCAGGGCAAAGAGGGGCGGACCAGGGCAAAGAGGGGCGGACCAGGGCAAAGAGGGGCGGACCAGGGCAAAGAGGGGCGGACCAGGGCAAAGAGGGGCGGACCAGGGCAAAGAGGGGCGGACCAGGGCAAAGAGGGGCGGACCAGGGCAAAGAGGGGCGGACCAGGGCAAAGAGGGGCGGACCAGGGCAAAGAGGGGCGGACCAGGGCAAAGAGGGGCGGACCAGGGCAAAGAGGGGCGGACCAGGGCAAAGAGGGGCGGACCAGGGCAAAGAGGGGCGGACCAGGGCAAAGAGGGGCGGACCAGGGCAAAGAGGGGCGGACCAGGGCAAAGAGGGGCGGACCAGGGCAAAGAGGGGCGGACCAGGGCAAAGAGGGGCGGACCAGGGCAAAGAGGGGCGGACCAGGGCAAAGAGGGGCGGACCAGGGCAAAGAGGGGCGGACCAGGGCAAAGAGGGGCGGACCAGGGCAAAGAGGGGCGGACCAGGGCAAAGAGGGGCGGACCAGGGCAAAGAGGGGCGGACCAGGGCAAAGAGGGGCGGACCAGGGCAAAGAGGGGCGGACCAGGGCAAAGAGGGGCGGACCAGGGCAAAGAGGGGCGGAGAAGTGCGGAAAACACGGGACAAGGGAAAAGAGGGGCAGACTAGGGCAAAGAGAGACAGACAAATGTCATGGAGGGGCGGAGAAGAGCAAAAAAGTGTGGACAATGGCAAAGAGGGGCGCACAAGGGCAAAGAAGCGCGGACAATGGCAAAGAGGGTCGGAGAAGTGCAATGAGGGGCGGACCAGAGCAAAGAGGTGCGGAGAAGTGCGGAAAATACGGGACAAGTGCAAAGAGGGGCGGACAAGGCCAAAGAGGGTCAGACAAGGCCAAAGAGTATCAGACAAGGGCAAAGAGGGGCGGACAAGGGCAAAGAGGGACGGACAAGGGCAAAGAGGGACGGACAAGTGCTGAGAATACGGGAAAAGGGCAAAGAGGGGCGGACAAGGGCAAAGAGGGGCGGACAAGGGCAAAGAGGGGCGGACAAGGGCAAAGAGGGGCGGACAAGGGCAAAGAGGGGCGGACAAGGGCAAAGAGGGGCGGACAAGGGCAAAGAGGGGCGGACAAGGGCAAAGAGGGGCGGACAAGGGCAAAGAGGGGCGGACAAGGGCAAAGAGGGGCGGACAAGGGCAAAGAGGGGCGGACAAGGGCAAAGAGGGGCGGACAAGGGCAAAGAGGGGCGGACAAGGGCAAAGAGGGGCGGACAAGGGCAAAGAGGGGCGGACAAGGGCAAAGAGGGGCGGACAAGGGCAAAGAGGGGCGGACAAGGGCAAAGAGGGGCGGACAAGGGCAAAGAGGGGCGGACAAGGGCAAAGAGGGGCGGACAAGGGCAAAGAGGGGCGGACAAGGGCAAAGAGGGGCGGACAAGGGCAAAGAGGGGCGGAGAAGTGCGGAGAATACGGGAGAAGATCAAAGAGGGGCGGAGAAATGCGGAGAATACGGGACAAGGGCAAAGGGGGCTGACAAGGGCAAAGAGGGGCGGACAAAGGCAAAGAGGTGCGGACAGGGGGAAAGAGGGGCGGAGAAGTGCAGAGAATACGGGAGAAGGGCAAAGAGGGGCGGACAAGTGCAAAGAGGGTAGGACGAGTGCAAAGAGTGTCGGTCAAGGGCAAAGAGGGACAGAGAAGGGAGGAGAATATGGACAGGTGTAAGGAGGGGCGGACAAGGGAAAGAGGGTTCGACAAGGGCAAAGACGGGCGGACAAGGGCAAAGAGTGACGGAGAATTGAGGAGAAAACGGGACAAGGGCAAAGAGGGTCAGACCAGTGCAAAGAGGGGAGGACAAGAGAAAAGAGAGCGGAGAATTGAGGAGAATACGGGACAAGGGCCAATAGGGGCGGAGAAGGGCAAAGAGGGGCGGAGAAGGGCCAAGAGGGGCGGAGAAGGGCCAATAGGGGCGGAGAAGGGCAAAGAGGGGCGGAGAAGGGCAAAGAGGGGCGGAGAAGGGCCAAGAGGGGCGGAGAAGGGCAAAGAGGGGCGGAGAAGGGCAAAGAGGGGCGGAGAAGGGCAAAGAGGGGCGGAGAAGGGCAAAGAGGGGCGGAGAAGGGCAAAGAGGGGCGGAGAAGGGCAAAGAGGGGCGGAGAAGGGCAAAGAGGGGCGGAGAAGGGCAAAGAGGGGCGGACCAGGGCAAAGAGGGGCGGAGAAGGGCAAAGAGGGGCGGAGAAGGGCAAAGAGGGGCGGAGAAGGGCAAAGAGGGGCGGAGAAGGGCAAAGAGGGGCGGAGAAGGGCAAAGAGGGGCGGAGAAGGGCAAAGAGGGGCGGAGAAGGGCAAAGAGGGGCGGACCAGGGCAAAGAGGGGCGGACCAGGGCAAAGAGGGGCGGACCAGGGCAAAGAGGGGCGGACCAGGGCAAAGAGGGGCGGAGAAGGGCAAAGAGGGGCGGACCAGGGCAAAGAGGGGCGGACCAGGGCAAAGAGGGGCGGACCAGGGCAAAGAGGGGCGGACCAGGGCAAAGAGGGGCGGACCAGGGCAAAGAGGGGCGGACCAGGGCAAAGAGGGGCGGACCAGGGCAAAGAGGGGCGGACCAGGGCAAAGAGGGGCGGACCAGGGCAAAGAGGGGCGGACCAGGGCAAAGAGGGGCGGACCAGGGCAAAGAGGGGCGGACCAGGGCAAAGAGGGGCGGAGAATTGCTGAGAATACGGGAAAAGGGCAAAGAGGGGCGGAGAAGGGCAAAGAGGGGCGGAGAAGGGCAAAGAGGGGCGGAGAAGGGCAAAGAGGGGCGGAGAAGGGCAAAGAGGGGCGGAGAAGGGCAAAGAGGGGCGGAGAAGGGCAAAGAGGGGCGGAGAAGGGCAAAGAGGGGCGGAGAAGGGCAAAGAGGGGCGGAGAAGGGCAAAGAGGGGCGGAGAAGGGCAAAGAGGGGCGGAGAAGGGCAAAGAGGGGCGGAGAAGGGCAAAGAGGGGCGAGAAGGGCAAAGAGGGGCGGAGAAGGGCAAAGAGGGGCGGAGAAGGGCAAAGAGGGGCGGAGAAGGGCAAAGAGGGGCGGAGAAGGGCAAAGAGGGGCGGAGAAGGGCAAAGAGGGGCGGAGAAGGGCAAAGAGGGGCGGAGAAGGGCAAAGAGGGGCGGAGAAGGCAAAGAGGGGCGGAGAAGGGCAAAGAGGGGCGGAGAAGGGCAAAGAGGGGCGGAGAAGGGCAAAGAGGGGCGGAGAAGGGCAAAGAGGGGCGGAGAAGGGCAAAGAGGGGCGGAGAAGGGCAAAGAGGGGCGGAGAAGGGCAAAGAGGGGCGGAGAAGGGCAAAGAGGGGCGGAGAAGGGCAAAGAGGGGGGCGGAGAAGGGCAAAGAGGGGCGGAGAAGGGCAAAGAGGGGCGGAGAAGGGCAAAGAGGGGCGGAGAAGGGCAAAGAGGGGCGGAGAAGGGCAAAGAGGGGCGGAGAAGGGCAAAGAGGGGCGGAGAAGGGCAAAGAGGGGCGGAGAAGGGCAAAGAGGGGCGGAGAAGGGCAAAGAGGGGCGGAGAAGTGCGGAGAATACGGGAGAAGAGCAAAGAGGGGCGGAGAAATGCGGAGAATACGGGACAAGGGCAAAGGGGGCTGACAAGGGCAAAGAGGGGCGGACAAGGGCAAAGAGGGGCGGACAAGGGCAAAGAGGGGCGGACAAGGGCAAAGAGGGGCGGACAAGGGCAAAGAGGGGCGGACAAGGGCAAAGAGGGGCGGACAAGGGCAAAGAGGGGCGGACAAGGCAAAGAGGGGGCGGACAAGGGCAAAGAGGGGCGGACAAGGGCAAAGAGGGGCGGAGAAGTGCGGAGAATATGGGACAAGTGCAAAGAAGGGCGGATAAGGGCAAAGACGGGCGGACAAGTGCAAAGAGGGGCGGAGAATTGAGGAGAATACGGGACAAGGGCCAATAGGGGTGGAGAATTGTAAAGAGGGGCGGAGAAGGGCAAAGAGGGGCGGAGAAGGGCAAAGAGGGGCGGAGAAGGGCAAAGAGGGGCGGAGAAGGGCAAAGAGGGGCGGAGAAGGGCAAAGAGGGGCGGAGAAGGGCAAAGAGGGGCGGAGAAGGGCAAAGAGGGGCGGAGAAGGGCAAAGAGGGGCGGAGAAGGGCAAAGAGGGGCGGAGAAGGGCAAAGAGGGGCGGAGAAGGGCAAAGAGGGGCGGAGAAGGGCAAAGAGGGGCGGAGAAGGGCAAAGAGGGGCGGAGAAGGGCAAAGAGGGGCGGAGAAGGGCAAAGAGGGGCGGAGAAGGGCAAAGAGGGGCGGAGAAGGGCAAAGAGGGGCGGAGAAGGGCACAGAGGGGCGGAGAAGGGCACAGAGGGGCGGAGAAGGGCACAGAGGGGCGGAGAAGGGCACAGAGGGGCGGAGAAGGGCACAGAGGGGCGGAGAAGGGCACAGAGGGGCGGAGAAGGGCACAGAGGGGCGGACCAGGGCACAGAGGGGCGGACCAGGGCACAGAGGGGCGGACCAGGGCACAGAGGGGCGGACCAGGGCACAGAGGGGCGGACCAGGGCACAGAGGGGCGGACCAGGGCACAGAGGGGCGGACCAGGGCACAGAGGGGCGGACCAGGGCAAAGAGGGGCGGACCAGGGCAAAGAGGGGCGGACCAGGGCAAAGAGGGGCGGACCAGGGCAAAGAGGGGCGGACCAGGGCAAAGAGGGGCGGACCAGGGCAAAGAGGGGCGGACCAGGGCAAAGAGGGGCGGACCAGGGCAAAGAGGGGCGGACCAGGGCAAAGAGGGGCGGACCAGGGCAAAGAGGGGCGGACCAGGGCAAAGAGGGGCGGACCAGGGCAAAGAGGGGCGGACCAGGGCAAAGAGGGGCGGACAAAATCAAAGAGGGTCGGAGAAGTGCGGAAAACACGGGACAAGGGAAAAGAAGGGCAGACAAGGGCAAAGAGAGACAGACAAATGTCATGGAGGGGCGGAGAATAGCAAAGAGGGGCGGACAATGACAAAGAGGGGCGCACAAGGGCAAAGAACCGCGGACAATGGCAAAGAGGGGCGGAGAAGTGCAATGAGGGGCGGACCAGAGCAAAGAGGGGCGGAGAAGTGCAATGAGGGGCGGACCAGAGCAAAGAGGTGCGGAGAAGTGCTGAAAATACGGGACAAGTGCAAAGAGGGGCGGACCAGGGCAAAGAGGGGCGGACCAGGGCAAAGAGGGGCGGACCAGGGCAAAGAGGGGCGGACCAGGGCAAAGAGGGGCGGACCAGGGCAAAGAGGGGCGGACCAGGGCAAAGAGGGGCGGACCAGGGCAAAGAGGGGCGGACCAGGGCAAAGAGGGGCGGACCAGGGCAAAGAGGGGCGGACCAGGGCAAAGAGGGGCGGACCAGGGCAAAGAGGGGCGGACCAGGGCAAAGAGGGGCGGAGAAGTGCGGAAAATACGGGACAAGGGAAAAGAGGGGCGGACCAGGGCAAAGAGGGGCGGACCAGGGCAAAGAGGGGCGGACCAGGGCAAAGAGGGGCGGACCAGGGCAAAGAGGGGCGGACCAGGGCAAAGAGGGGCGGACCAGGGCAAAGAGGGGCGGACCAGGGCAAAGAGGGGCGGAGAAGTGCGGAAAATACGGGACAAGGGAAAAGAGGGGCAGACAAGGGCAAAGAGAGTCAGACAAATGTCATGGAGGGGCGGACAATGGCAAAGAGGGGCGCACAAGGGCAAAGAAGCGCGGACAATGGCAAAGAGGGGCGGACAATGGCAATGAGGGGTGGACCAGAGCAAAGAGGTGCGGAGAAGTGCGGAAAATACGGGACAAGGGCAAAGAGGGGCGGACAAGGGCAAAGAGGGGCGGACAAGGGCAAAGAGGGGCGGACAAGGGCAAAGAGGGGCGGACAAGGGCAAAGAGGGGCGGACAAGGGCAAAGAGGGGCGGACAAGGGCAAAGAGGGGCGGACAAGGGCAAAGAGGGGCGGACAAGGGCAAAGAGGGGCGGACAAGGGCAAAGAGGGGCGGACAAGGGCAAAGAGGGGCGGACAAGGGCAAAGAGGGGCGGACAAGGGCAAAGAGGGGCGGACAAGGGCAAAGAGGGGCGGACAAGGGCAAAGAGGGGCGGACAAGGGCAAAGAGGGGCGGACAAGGGCAAAGAGGGGCGGACAAGGGCAAAGAGGGGCGGACAAGGGCAAAGAGGGGCGGACAAGGGCAAAGAGGGGCGGACAAGGGCAAAGAGGGGCGGACAAGGGCAAAGAGGGGCGGACAAGGGCAAAGAGGGGCGGACAAGGGCAAAGAGGGGCGGACAAGGGCAAAGAGGGGCGGACAAGGGCAAAGAGGGGCGGACAAGGGCAAAGAGGGGCGGACAAGGGCAAAGAGGGGCGGACAAGGGCAAAGAGGGGCGGACAAGGGCAAAGAGGGGCGGACAAGGGCAAAGAGGGGCGGACAAGGGCAAAGAGGGGCGGACAAGGGCAAAGAGGGGCGGACAAGGGCAAAGAGGGGCGGACAAGGGCAAAGAGGGGCGGACAAGGGCAAAGAGGGGCGGACAAGGGCAAAGAGGGGCGGACAAGGGCAAAGAGGGGCGGACAAGGGCAAAGAGGGGCGGACAAGGGCAAAGAGGGGCGGACAAGGGCAAAGAGGGGCGGACAAGGGCAAAGAGGGGCGGACAAGGGCAAAGAGGGGCGGACAAGGGCAAAGAGGGGCGGACAAGGGCAAAGAGGGGCGGACAAGGGCAAAGAGGGGCGGACAAGGGCAAAGAGGGGCGGACAAGGGCAAAGAGGGGCGGACAAGGGCAAAGAGGGGCGGACAAGGGCAAAGAGGGGCGGACAAGGGCAAAGAGGGGCGGACAAGGGCAAAGAGGGGCGGACAAGGGCAAAGAGGGGCGGACAAGGGCAAAGAGGGGCGGACAAGGGCAAAGAGGGGCGGACAAGGGCAAAGAGGGGCGGACAAGGGCAAAGAGGGGCGGACAAGTTCGGAGAATAAGGGACAAGGTCAAAGAGGGGCGGACACGGGCCCAGAGAATACGGGACACGGGCCCAGAGAATACGGGACACGGGCCCAGAGAATACGGGACACGGGCCCAGAGAATACGGGACACGGGCCCAGAGAATACGGGACACGGGCCCAGAGAATACGGGACACGGGCCCAGAGAATACGGGACACGGCCACAGAGGGGCGGACAAGTGCGGATAATACGGGACAAGGCCACAGAGTGGCGGACAATGGCGGAGAACACGGGACAAGGCCACAGAGTGGCGGACAATGGCGGAGAACACGGGACAAGGCCACAGATTGGCGGACAAGGGCGGAGAACATGGGACAAGGGCACAGAGGGGCGGACAAGGGCGGAGAACACGGGACAAGGGCACAGAGGGGCGGACAAGGGCGGAGAACACGGGACAAGGGCACAGAGGGGCGGACAAGGGCGGAGAACACAGGACAGGGGCCCAAGTCGGGACGGGAGGGGCCCAAGTCGGGCCGGGCAAGTGCGGAAAATACCGGACAAGTGCGGATAATACGGGACAAAGCCACAGAGGGGCGGACAAGGGCGGAGAACACGGGACAAGGCCACAGAGGGGCGGACAAGGGCGGAGAACACAGGACAAGGGCACAGAGGGGCGGACAAGGGCGGAGAACACAGGACAAGGGCCCAAGTCGGGCTGGGAGGGGCCCAAGTCGGGCCGGGCAAGTGCGGAAAATACCGGACAAGGGCGGATAATACGGGACAAGGCCACAGAGGGGCGGACAAGGGCGGAGAACATGGGACAAGGCCACAGAGGGGCGGACAAGGGCGGAGGACACGGGACAAGGGCCCAAGTCGGGCCGGGAGGGGCCCGAGTCGGGCCAGGCAAGTGCGGAAAATACCGGACAAGGGTAAGAGCAGGGCCGCAGGGGGGTAAGAGCAGGGCCGCAGGGGGGTACGAGCAGGGCCGCAGGGGGGTACGAGCAGGGCCGCAGGGGGGTACGAGCAGGGCCGCAGGGGGGTACGAGCAGGGCCGCAGGGGGGTACGAGCAGGGCCGCAGGGGGTGGAGGTGCAGTTCAGTCTCAACTCAGTACCTTATATTAAACGTTCTGTTAGTCGAGCTTAACCAGCTTGAAGTGAAAGTACTTCCGGAGAAGACTCTACTGAGAGCCAGCATTTGATTGTAGCAGATTCCCCGCAGTCCTTGTGCTGAACAGTATGAAATTTCAAAGTGACACTTTAACCGCCATTCTGATGTTACTGTACACAAGCCGAGACTGAACATTCTACAAGCCTTGCTTTGCACTGAAAGCACTCTAAGAGAAGACATTCAGAAACAGCAGCATTCCATGCTAGCATCTTCCCTGCGGGAGACACTCTCTTTTCCCAAATCGCCTTATTAGGCGAAAGTAAGTCACAATTCAGTACCCTATACTAAACCGTTCTGTTAGACATTCTTCTGCAGCTTGCAGTGAAGGCGCTTCCAGAGAAGACTCTAACAAAAGCCAGAATTTGATCATAGCAGCTTCCCTACAGTACTTCTCTGCATCCCCTCCATGGTTTCAGAGACTAGCAGAAACTACCACACTTAGGGCTGCTAGCTCTCCAAAGTAATGGATGCCCCTAGACTGCATGGTCTAGTCACATTAAAACATTAAGATAAGAACCGGGCCGCTATACCTTGGCTGACTGTTATCACCTCCTCCATGCACCAGGCAGAGCAGCTTGAACTGGACACAAATACACACGGAACACTAACACACAAGACCGATGTCGTGAACCGAGGACAAAAGAAGATTTGCAGCAACATGGAGGACTCTTGGACCACGCTTGCCAATGGGCAAGGCAATGGACAGGGCTCTGAGGAAGAACCTACGGTAGCCCTGGAAAAGCAAAGATGGTTCCAAAGAGATGTGGCTGCAACTGGCAAGATGAACGGGCAAGAAACCCTTTTAAAGTCCTAAAGATGCAGAGGATGGATGGAACAAGTCCCAGAACAGGGATCCAACAAAACGGAAGACTAACTATCCTGGATAATAAGGCCGGCTGCAAGGCTGCAGCAGAAGACAACTGACCGGATGCTTCCAAAACACAAGAGCGATCCACGCTTTAAAAATGTGAAGAAAGAAAAGCAGTGCCCCATCGACACTGCTTTGATCAGTACGAGCATTTGGGACCCTAGACATGGTGCCCAAGGCACATCCGGCATGCCTCGAGTACAAAAGAGGACATCAAGACCTGCAGAAAATTTCAGACACAGCACAGTGACTACACAAACTAGATAACAACAGATACAGGCTGGAACTGCCCTGCCCATGCAGGGTTTGGGCTGAGAAGTACGCCCCTCTGCCTTCACCTGCCCAAAGAGGACTCTCCCTGCACAGCCTAGGCTACCTTCAAAACCCCTCCCTGCTATCCCAAACCCGCCTCCCGCTTCCCAAATCTGGTCCCTCAACTTAGCTTTCAGAGGGCCACGAATGAAGCTGTCCTTGGCCAAAGCAGCTCAAATCACATCAGCTAACAGAAATAATCCTGCAGTCACTGGGTTCCTCTTCAGCATCTGCAAGGAAAACAAGGAGAAAAACACAGTGCCAAAACACGAGAACGATCCCGGCTTTAGGAGCACGATGCAAGAAAAGCAGTGCCCAATCGACAGTGCATTGATGGGTACAAGCATTCAGGACCCTAGATATGGTGCTCGAGGCATGTCCGGCATGCTGTAAAGGATCCCTCATTACAATGGTATGTGGCCAAGACTGGGATGATGTACGTGAGAGGATCACCTTTTAAATGTCTAAAGACACAAGATGCGTGGAAGAAGTCTTAGGCCTACAGGGATCCTTGAAAATATAAGACTAGCGATTGTGGCCACCAACACAGTCTGCAAGGTCACAGGAAAAGATGGCTGACTAGAAACTTTGAAAATGTGAAGCCAATCCACACTTAGGTTATGATGCAAGAAGAACAGTGCCTAATTGGCATTGTACCCATGAGTACAGGCATTCAAGACCCTCGAGATGCTGCTCAAGTCATATGCTGCATTCCTTTAAAGCAAAGGGGACATCAAGGCTTAAGAAACATGAAAGAGAAACAGAATATAAAGCACACAGCACAGACAAGCTGGAACGGCCCTACCTGGAACATGCTAGCTTTGGGCTGAGAAGTAACACCCTCCAGCTCTCCATGCCCAAAGGGGACATGTCCTGCACAGCCCTCTCCCCTAGGCTACTTTTAAAACCCCTCCCTGCCATCCCCAGCCTTCTCCCCTCTGTCACACCCCACCCCTGCCCCCGTCCCTCAACTTAGCTTTCAGACCACCAGGAGGCTTCCTCAGCAGAAAAAGAACTCCAAGAGCATCAGCTCCCTGGGATGATCCTACAGTTGCCAGGTTCCACTTGGCCATCTGTAAGAAAACCAATGAGAAAACTAAAATAGTGCCAACAGCCAGCATTGCACTGATCAATGTCAGCACCTTACATGACAACTTGCTCTGCCTAACTGCCATGTTCTTCCACTCACTTGCTCCACAGCAGTTCTTATGTCAGATGCTGCAGCTGTTATCACCCAGGGTAATTAAATTAAGAGAATTACTCACACCTGTGAGAAGTCTGCCCCATGCTCCTTCTCCCTACTACCCAGCTCATCTCAAATGCTCTTCCCATTCCCAAGGTGGCCCACACAGTGCCTGCCAAACCAAAAGTAAATACTATGTTGCCAAATAATACTTTGCTCTTCTAGACATACTCAACTTCCTCCTCACCATCAGCCCCACAATGATGAGAAAAAGCCTGACTACCTCACCGGCACCCCAAAATTCTCTGCTGTCTGCTTACTTCTCCTCTCCTCCTCACCACTTAAGTTGTAGGACCAGTAGTGGTGATACCCAGGACAAAAGAAAGATGAGCCATGGAGATCCTAATTCTAGGAAGTTACCAGACTTTAGTCACAGGAGTAAACAAGAAGAACTTGAAAAAGAATATTCTTATCAAAACCCAGTAAAGATTATTAACACAGAAGACATAAAAACACAGGACACTCACCACACAGCAATGGAGACTGGAATTACAGAGGCAGTCAGCCAATGAAAAACTCGCAACAGTGGGATTTGACTGCTCTAAGACCTAAGTTGGAAACTCAATGACCGTAAAAAAACACAATGGATAACAGGGACAAGGTAACAACCGCTGTAAGCAATAACAAAGCAAACCTCACTGGTAAGTTCAGGAAAAATCCAAAACTCTACTAAATAAGGGAGGCTTGTGTGCCCACAGACCAGATGAAAAAGAGTTGCTCAGCTGCTAACTGTTACGAGCCAAAACAATATCCAATCTCTTCCCTGAGAAATGCAAGGGAAACAAGCAGCAGAATCCTGCACTGTAGATAGGCAGTGAGTCCATATGTTTAAGTAACAAGGTGTCTGATATTCATAGGATCACCCGGTTGGAAAAGACCCATTAGATCATTGAGTCCAACCATTCCTATCAATCACTAAACCACGTCCCTCAGCACTTCGGCCACCCGTCCTTTAAACACCTCCAGGGAAGGTGACTCTACCACCTCCTTGGGCAGCCTTTGCCCATCCCTAATAACCCTTTCAGTGAAATATTTTTTCCTGATGTACAGCCTGAACCTTCCCTGGCAGAGCTTGAGGCTATTCCCTCTTGTCCTGTCCCCTGTCACTTTGGAGAGGTGGCCAGCTCCCTTATCTCCACAACCTCCTTTCAGCAATGAGGTCTCCCCTCAGCCTCCTCTTCTCCAGGCTAAACACCCCCAGCCCTCTCAGCCACTCCTCATAAGGCTTATTCACCAGCCCCCTCACCAGCTACAGTACTCTTCTCTGGACATTCAGATGGATGGAGACAGGATGGATGCAAAGAAGTTGGTTGAGGAACACAATAAGTAGAAAGTATAAGGGAGCAGAGATCTCACAGCCCTAGAGATTACATTTCTTAGGGTAACTAATGCTTTTCAACTTGTGTCTCAACCTCATTGTTACCTCGTTGGCTACAGAGAGACTAGAACAACAGACACCTGAATGGCACTTGCATCTGACCACCAAACTGACCCAAGAAAGACTGATGAACCCATCTCCCTTTCCCCAAACCATTAAAGCCCTTTTCTACCCCTGAAGTATCAGAGAAGGAACCCTGCTCCTTCTTAACAGAACCTGTCCTATATTTTAACCCCACTGACCCTTCTGTGTTGCTGTTCCTTGGGAGCTGGGCTCCTGAGCCCTTCCCAAGGCTCCCCTGGCCCCTTCTATCTTCCACCAACCCACAGACTCAACTTCCTACCACAGGCCAACAAGACTCATTCCAGGTTATTATCACCCACAAGATGCCCATTACAAACTGCAGAGCCCCTAGGGCCAATACATCATGCCACACAGAATGAGGAACAACAACAAATCATCCCATAACTAAAAACTCGAGGCAAAGCACCCAGAAAAAAAACAAAGAAGGAAAACAAACCATTAAAACATCTTGCCCCCTCCAACACCCAATCAAAAATTACTGACAAAAAAGCCCCATAGTTACAGCTGTATGTGCTGCTTTGCCTGGACTCTTCCAAAGCTCATACCTCCTCCAACAGATGCCTCTGCTTCTTTAGAGGATCAGAAAAAAAAAAAAAATCAAAAAAAAAGCCAAAAAACACCACTTACCCAACTAGCCTAAAATATATAATGAATTGAAACAGCAGCAAAACTCTAACCTCAAGGATAAACCACAACCTAAATGACCTCCAGAGGCAAGGCCTGTAGCTTATATACCCCCTGGCCCTTCCCACCCACCACCTGTGACTGGGGTGTGGTGAAGCCCTCACAGGTATAAAGAGTGCCTGGGGAGCAGCTGTGTTTTATTAACTCTGCCTTACATTCTCAGCTAGAACAACACTACTATGTGTCTGAAAGCATCCTTACAAGAAATAACAGTATGCGTGCTGTCACTGCAACATTGCTAGTTGTGACAGTGATGGAACTAGGTAACGAACATTTTAGACCTGGACATTTTGTTCCTTTCATTTATCGTGCTGCTACAATTATTGTTCCTAGGTATCCCTATACCCCTACTCTTTAATTTTTCTGTGCTCTTTTCTCTCTCTTTTTTCCCCCAGTCTTCAATATCAGTTCTCTGTCCATACTTTTTTTCTCCTTTTCCATCTTTCTACCAATTTGCGTTCCTCATTCTGTTGATACTCCCCTTTGCTCCTCTTGCTGTTTCTGAATCTTTGTGCTACTCCCTCCCCTTTTTATAATCCTCTGTCTGTCTGTAGTGCTCCTAGTTCCTCTCAAAAAAGTCACCGCTTTTTTATGTACACACATGGCCTTATGAGAAACAGCTGAGAGGACTGGGGTTGTTTAGTCTGGAGAAAAGGAGGCTGAGGGGAGACTTCATTGCTCTCTACAATTACCTGAAAGGAGATTGTAGAGAGGAGGATGATGGCCATTTCTCCCAAGTGACAGCGGACAGGACAAGAGGGAATGGCCTCAAGCTCAACCAGGGGAATCTGCAGCTTGCAGTGAAAGCACTTGCAGAGGGAAGTCTAAAGAGGGCAAACATTTGATGGTAGCAGATTCCCTGCGGGAGATACTCTCTTTGCCAAAATCACTTTATTAGGCGAAAGTAAGTTACAATTCAGTACACTATCCTAAAGCTTGCTGTTAGGAGGGAATCTGCAGCTTGCAGTGAAAGTGCTTCAAGAGAGGACTCTAACGAGAGCCAGCATTTGATGGTAGCACCTTCCCTGCGGGAGATAGTCTCTTTTCCAAAATCGCATTATTAGGCGAAAGTAAGTTACAATTCAGTACCCTATCCTAAAGCTTGCTGTTAGGAGGGAATCTGCAGCTTGCAGTGAAAGCGCTTCCAGAGGGGAGTCTAATGAGGACAAACATTTGATGGTAGCAGCTTCCCTGCGGGAGATACTCTCTTTGCCAAAATCGCATTATTAGGCGAAAGTAAGTTACAACTCAGTACACTATCCTAAAGCTTGCTGTTAAGAGAGAATATGTGGCTTGCAGTGAAAGCGCTTCCAGAGGGGAGTCTAATGAGGGCAAACATTTGATGGTAGCAGCTTCCCTGCGGGAGATACTCTCTTTTCCAAAATCGCATTCTAAGCCGCAGTAAAGATACAATTCAGTACACTATCCTAAAGCTTGCTGTTAGGAGGGAATCTGCAGCTTGCAGTGAAAGCGCTTCCAGAGGGGAGTCTAATGAGGGCAAACATTTGATGGTACCTGCTTCCATGCGGGAGATACTCTCTTTTCCAAAATCGCATTATTAGGCGAAAGTAAGTTACACTTCAGTACACTATCCTAAAGCTTTCTGTTAGGAGGGAATCTGCAGCTTGCAGTGAATGCGCTTCCAGAGGGGAGTCTAATGAGGGCAAATGCTTCATGGCAGCAGCTTCCCTGCGGGAGATAATCTCTTTTCCAAAATCGCATTTTTAGGCGAAAGTAAGATACAATTCAGTACCCTATCCTACAGCTTGCTGTTAGGAGGGAATCTGCAGCTTCCTTCCCGCAGGGAAGCTGCTACCATCAAATGTTTGCCCTCGTTAGACTCCCCTCTGGAAGCGCTTTCTCTGCAAGCTGCAGATTCCCTCCTAACAGCAAGCTTTAGGATAGGGCACTGAATTGTAACTTAACTGCGGCTAAAAAGGCGATTATGAAAAAGAGAGTATCTACCGCAGGGAAGCTGCTACCATCAAATGTTTGTCCTCATTAGACTCCCCTCTGGAAGCGCTTTCACTGCAAGCTGCAGATTCCCTCCTAACAGCAAGCTTTAAGATAGGGTACTGAATTGTAACTTACTTTCGCCTAATAATGCGATTTTGGAAAAGAGACTATCTCCCGCAGGGAAGCTGCTACCATCAAATGTTTGCCCTCATTAGACTCCCCTCTGGAAGCGCTTTCACTGCAAGCTGCAGATTCCCTCCTAACAGCAAGCTTTAGGATAGGGTACTGTATTGTAACTTACTTTCGCCTAATGCGATATTGGTAAAGAGACTATCTCCCGCAGGGAAGCTGCTACCATCAAATGCTGGCTCTCGTTAGATTCCTCTCTTGAAGCACTTTCACTGCAAGCTGCAGATTCCCTCCTAACAGCAAGCTTTAGGATAGGGTACTGAATTGTAACTTACTTTCACCTAATAATGCGTTTTTAGCAAAGAGAGTATCTCCCGCAGAGAAGCTGCTACCATCAAATGTTTGCCCTGGTTAGACTCCCCTCTGGAAGCGCTTTGACTGCAAGCTGCAGATTCCCTCGTAACAGCAAGCTTTAGGATAGGGTACTGAATTGTAACTTACTTTCGCCTAATAATGCGATTATGGCAAAGAGACTATCTCCCGCAGGGAAGCTGCTACCATCAAATGTTTGCCCTCGTTAGACTCCCCTCTGGAAGCGCTTTCTCTGCAAGCTGCAGATTCCCTTATAACTGCTAGATTTAAGATAGGGTACTGAATTGTATCTTAACTGCGGCTAAAAAGGTGATTTTGGAAAAGAGAGTATCTCCCGCAAGGAAGCTGCTACCATCAAATATTTACCCTAATTAGACTCCCCTCTGGAAGCGCTTTCACTGCAAGCTGCAGATTCCCTCCTAACAGCAAGCTTTAGGATAGGGTACTGAATTGTAACTTACTTTCGCCTAATAATGCGATTTTGTCAAAGAGAGTATCTCCCGCAGGGAAGCTGCTACCATCAAATGCTGGCTCTCGTTAGATTCCTATCTTGAAGCACTTTCAATGCAAGCTGCAGATTCCCTCCTAACAGCAAGCTTTAGGATAGGGTACTGAACTGTATCTTAACTGCGGCTAATAAGGTGATTTTGGCAAAGAGACTATCTCCTGCAGGGAAGCTGCTACCATCAAATGTTTGCCCTCATTAGACTCCCCTCTGGAAGTGCTTTCACTGCAAGCTGCAGATTCCCTCCTAACAGCAAGCTTTAGGATAGGGTACTGAAATGTATCTTACTTTCGCCTAATAATGCGTTTTTAGCAAAGAGAGTATCTCCCGCAGGGAAGCTGCTACCATCAAATGTTTGCCCTCATTAGACTCCCCTCTGGAAGCACTTTCACTGCAAGCTGCAGATTCCCTCCTAACAGCAAGCTTTAGGATAGGGTGCTGAACTGTAACTTACTTTCGCCTAATAATGCGTTTTTTGGCAAAGAGAGTATCTCCCGCAGGGAAGCTGCTACAATCAAATGCTGGCTCTCGTTAAATTCCTCTCTTGAAGCACTTTCACTGCAAGCTGCAGATTCCCTCCTAACAGCAAGCTTTAGGATAGGGTACTGAATTGTAACTTACTTTCGCCTAATAATGCGATTTTGGCAAAGAGAGTATCTCCCGCAGGGAAGATGCTACCATCAAATGTTTGCCCTCATTAGACTCCCCTCTGGAAGCGCTTTCACTGCAAGCTGCAGATTCCCTCCTAACAGCAAGCTTTAGGATAGGGTACTGAATTGTAACTTACTTTCGCCTAATAATGCGATTTTGGCAAAGAGAGTATCTCCCGCAGGGAAGCTGCTACCATCAAATGTTTGCCCTCGTTAGACTCCCCTCTGGAAGCGCTTTCACTGCAAGCTGCAGATTCCCTCCTAACATCAAGCTTTAGGATAGGGTACTGAATTGTAACTTACTTTCGCCTAATAATGCGATTTTGGCAAAGAGAGTATCTCCCGCAGGGAAGCTGCTACCATCAAATGTTTGCCCTCATTAGACTCCCCTCTGGAAGCGCTTTCACTGCAAGCTGCAGATTCCCTCCTAACAGCAAGCTTTAGGATAGGGTACTGAATTGTAACTTACTTTCGCCTAATAATGCGATTTTGGAAAAGAGACTATCTCCCGCAGGGAAGCTGCTACCATCAAATATTTGCCCTCATTAGACTCTCCTCTGGAAGCACTTTCACTGCAAGCTGCAGATTCCCTCCTAACAGCAAGCTGTAGGACAGTGTACTGAATTGTATCTTAACTGCGGCTAATAATGCGATTTTGGAAAAGAGACTATCTCCCGCAGGGAAGCTGCTACCATCAAATGCTTGCCCTCATTAGACTCCCCTCTGGAAGCCCTTTCACAGCAAGCTGCAGATTCCCTCCTAACAGCAAGCTTTAGGATAGGGTACTGAATTGTAACTTACTTTCGCCTAATAATGCGATTTTGGCAAAGAGACTATCTCCCGCAGGGAAGCTGCTACCATCAAATGTTTGCCCTCATTAGACTCCCCTCTGGAACGCTTTCACTGCAAGCTGCAGATTCCCTCCTAACAGCAAGCTTTAGGATAGGGTACTGAATTGTAACTTACTTTCGCCTAATAATGCGATTTTTGCAAAGAGATTATCTCCCGCAGGGAAGCTGCTACATTCAAATGTTTGCCCTCATTAGACTCCCCTCTGGAAGCGCTTTCACTGCAAGCTGCAGATTCCCTCCTAACAGCAAGCTTTAGGATAGGGTACTGAATTGTAACTTACTTTCGCCTAATAATGCGATTTTGGCAAAGAGAGTATCTCCCGCAGGGAAGCTGCTACCATCAAATATTTGCCCTCATTAAACTCTCCTCTGGAAGCGCTTTCACTGCAAGCTGCAGATTCCCTCCTAACAGCAAGCTTTAGGATAGGGTACTGAATTGTAACTTACTTTCGCCTAATAACGCGATTTTGGCAAAGAGACTATCTCCCGCAGGGAAGCTGCTACCATCAAATGTTTGCCTTCATTAGACTCCCCTCTGGAAGCGCTTTCACTGCAAGCTGCAGATTTCCTCCTAACAGCAAGCTTTAGGATAGTGTACTGAATTGTAACTTACTTTCGCCTAATAATGCGATTTTGGCAAAGAGACTATCTCCCGCAGGGAAGCTGCTACCATCAAATGTTTGCCCTCATTAGACTCCCCTCTGGAAGCGCTTTCACTGCAAGCTGCAGATTCCCTCCTAACAGCAAGCTTTAGTATAGGGTACTGAATTGTAACTTCCTTTCGCCTAATAATGCGATTTTGGCAAAGAGAGTATCTCCAGCAGGGAAGCTGCTACCATCAAATGTTTGCCCTCATTAGACTCCCCTCTGGAAGCGCTTTCACTGCAAGCTGCAGATTCCCTCCTAAGAGCAAGCTTTAGGATAGGGTACTGAATTGTAACTTACTTTCGCCTAATAATGCGATTTTGGCAAAGAGAGTATCTCCCGCAGGGAAGCTGCTACCATCAAATGTTTGCCCTCATTAGACTCCCCTCTAGAAGCGCTTTCACTACAAGCTGAAGATTCCCTCCTAACAGCAAGCTTTAGGATAGGGTACTGAATTGTAACTTCCTTTCGCCTAATAATGCGATTTTGGCAAAGAGAGTATCTCCCGCAGGGAAGCTGCTACCATCAAATGTTTGCCCTCATTACACTCCCCTCTGGAAGCGCTTTCACTGCAAGCTGCAGATTCCCTCCTAACAGCAAGCTTTAGGATAGGGTACTGAATTGTAACTTACTTTCGCCTAATAATGCGATTTTGGCAAAGACAGTATATCACGCAGGGAAGCTGCTACCATCAAATGTTTGCCCTCATTAGACTCCCTTCTGGATGCGCTTTCACTGCAAGCTGCAGATTCCCTCCTAACAGCAAGCTTTAGGATAGGGTACTGAATTGAAACTTAACTGCGGCTAATAAGGCGATTCTGGGAAAGAGAATATCTCCCGCAGGGAAGCTGCTACCATCAAATGTTTGCCCTCATTAGACTCCCCTCTGGAAGCGCTTTCACTGCAAGCTGCAGATTCCCTCCTAACAGCAAGCTTTAGGATAGGGTACTGAATTGTAACTTACTTTCGCCTAATAATGCGATTTTGGCAAAGAGAGTGTCTCCCGCAAGGAAGCTGCTACCATCAAATATTTGCCCTAATTAGACTCCCCTCTGGAAGCGCTTTCACTGCAAGCTGCAGATTCCCTCCTAACAGCAAGCTTTAGGATAGGGTACTGAATTGTAACTTACTTTCGCCTAATAATGCGATTTTGGCAAAGAGAGTATCTCCCGCAGGGAAGCTGCTACCATCAAATGCTGGCTCTCGTTAGATTCCTATCTTGAAGCACTTTCAATGCAAGCTGCAGATTCCCTCCTAACAGCAAGCTTTAGGATAGGGTACTGAACTGTATCTTAACTGCGGCTAATAAGGTGATTTTGGCAAAGAGACTATCTCCTGCAGGGAAGCTGCTACCATCAAATGTTTGCCCTCATTAGACTCCCCTCTGGAAGTGCTTTCACTGCAAGCTGCAGATTCCCTCCTAACAGCAAGCTTTAGGATAGGGTACTGAAATGTATCTTACTTTCGCCTAATAATGCGTTTTTAGCAAAGAGAGTATCTCCCGCAGGGAAGCTGCTACCATCAAATGTTTGCCCTCATTAGACTCCCCTCTGGAAGCACTTTCACTGCAAGCTGCAGATTCCCTCCTAACAGCAAGCTTTAGGATAGGGTGCTGAATTGTAACTTACTTTCGCCTAATAATGCGTTTTTTGGCAAAGAGAGTATCTCCCGCAGGGAAGCTGCTACAATCAAATGCTGGCTCTCGTTAAATTCCTCTCTTGAAGCACTTTCACTGCAAGCTGCAGATTCCCTCCTAACAGCAAGCTTTAGGATAGGGTACTGAATTGTAACTTACTTTCGCCTAATAATGCGATTTTGGCAAAGAGAGTATCTCCCGCAGGGAAGATGCTACCATCAAATGTTTGCCCTCATTAGACTCCCCTCTGGAAGCGCTTTCACTGCAAGCTGCAGATTCCCTCCTAACAGCAAGCTTTAGGATAGGGTACTGAATTGTAACTTACTTTCGCCTAATAATGCGATTTTGGCAAAGAGAGTATCTCCCGCAGGGAAGCTGCTACCATCAAATGTTTGCCCTCGTTAGACTCCCCTCTGGAAGCGCTTTCACTGCAAGCTGCAGATTCCCTCCTAACATCAAGCTTTAGGATAGGGTACTGAATTGTAACTTACTTTCGCCTAATAATGCGATTTTGGCAAAGAGAGTATCTCCCGCAGGGAAGCTGCTACCATCAAATGTTTGCCCTCATTAGACTCCCCTCTGGAAGCGCTTTCACTGCAAGCTGCAGATTCCCTCCTAACAGCAAGCTTTAGGATAGGGTACTGAATTGTAACTTACTTTCGCCTAATAATGCGATTTTGGAAAAGAGACTATCTCCCGCAGGGAAGCTGCTACCATCAAATATTTGCCCTCATTAGACTCTCCTCTGGAAGCACTTTCACTGCAAGCTGCAGATTCCCTCCTAACAGCAAGCTGTAGGACAGTGTACTGAATTGTATCTTAACTGCGGCTAATAATGCGATTTTGGAAAAGAGACTATCTCCCGCAGGGAAGCTGCTACCATCAAATGCTTGCCCTCATTAGACTCCCCTCTGGAAGCCCTTTCACAGCAAGCTGCAGATTCCCTCCTAACAGCAAGCTTTAGGATAGGGTACTGAATTGTAACTTACTTTCGCCTAATAATGCGATTTTGGCAAAGAGACTATCTCCCGCAGGGAAGCTGCTACCATCAAATGTTTGCCCTCATTAGACTCCCCTCTGGAACGCTTTCACTGCAAGCTGCAGATTCCCTCCTAACAGCAAGCTTTAGGATAGGGTACTGAATTGTAACTTACTTTCGCCTAATAATGCGATTTTTGCAAAGAGATTATCTCCCGCAGGGAAGCTGCTACATTCAAATGTTTGCCCTCATTAGACTCCCCTCTGGAAGCGCTTTCACTGCAAGCTGCAGATTCCCTCCTAACAGCAAGCTTTAGGATATGGTACTGAATTGTAACTTACTTTCGCCTAATAATGCGATTTTGGCAAAGAGAGTATCTCCCGCAGGGAAGCTGCTACCATCAAATATTTGCCCTCATTAAACTCTCCTCTGGAAGCGCTTTCACTGCAAGCTGCAGATTCCCTCCTAACAGCAAGCTTTAGGATAGTGTACTGAATTGTAACTTACTTTCGCCTAATAATGCGATTTTGGCAAAGAGACTATCTCCCGCAGGGAAGCTGCTACCATCAAATGTTTGCCCTCATTAGACTCCCCTCTGGAAGCGCTTTCACTGCAAGCTGCAGATTCCCTCCTAACAGCAAGCTTTAGGATAGGGTACTGAATTGTAACTTCCTTTCGCCTAATAATGCGATTTTGGCAAAGAGAGTATCTCCAGCAGGGAAGCTGCTACCATCAAATGTTTGCCCTCATTAGACTCCCCTCTGGAAGCGCTTTCACTGCAAGCTGCAGATTCCCTCCTAAGAGCAAGCTTTAGGATAGGGTACTGAATTGTAACTTACTTTCGCCTAATAATGCGATTTTGGCAAAGAGAGTATCTCCCGCAGGGAAGCTGCTACCATCAAATGTTTGCCCTCATTAGACTCCCCTCTAGAAGCGCTTTCACTACAAGCTGAAGATTCCCTCCTAACAGCAAGCTTTAGGATAGGGTACTGAATTGTAACTTCCTTTCGCCTAATAATGCGATTTTGGCAAAGAGACTATCTCCCGCAGGGAAGCTGCTACCATCAAATGTTTGCCCTCATTACACTCCCCTCTGGAAGCGCTTTCACTGCAAGCTGCAGATTCCCTCCTAACAGCAAGCTTTAGGATAGGGTACTGAATTGTAACTTACTTTCGCCTAATAATGCGATTTTGGCAAAGACAGTATCTCACGCAGGGAAGCTGCTACCATCAAATGTTTGCCCTCATTACACTCCCTTCTGGATGCGCTTTCACTGCAAGCTGCAGATTCCCTCCTAACAGCAAGCTTTAGGATAGGGTACTGAATTGAAACTTAACTGCGGCTAATAAGGCGATTCTGGGAAAGAGAATATCTCCCGCAGGGAAGCTGCTACCATCAAATATTTGCCCTCATTAGACTCCCCTCTGGAAGCGCTTTCACTGCAAGCTGCAGATTCCCTCCTAACAGCAAGCTTTAGGATAGGGTACTGAATTTTAACTTACTTTCGCCTAATAATGCGATTTTGGCAAAGAGAGTATCTCCCGCAGGGAAGCTGCTACCATCTAATGCTTGCCCTCATTAGACACCCCTCTGGAAGCGCTTTCACTGCAAGCTGCAGATTCCCTCCTAACAGCAAGCTTTAGGATAGGGTACTGAATTGTAACTTAACTGCGGCTAATAATGCGATTTTGGCAAAGAGAGTATCTCCCGCAGGGAAGCTGCTACCATCAAATATTTGCCCTCATTAGACTCCCCTCTGGAAGCGCTTTCACTGCAAGCTGCAGATTCCCTCCTAACAGCAAGCTTTAGGATAGGGTACTGAATTGTGACTTACTTTCGCCTAATAATGCGATTTTGGCAAAGAGAGTATCTCCCGCAGGGAAGCTGCTACCATCAAATATTTGCCCTCATTAGACTCCCCTCTGGAAGCGCTTTCACTGCAAGCTGCAGATTCCCTCCTAACAGCAAGCTTTAGGATAGGGTACTGAATTGTATCTTCCTTTCGATTTATAATGCGATTTTGGCAAAGAGACTATCTCCCGCAGGGAATCTGCTACCATCAAATGTTTGCCCTCATTAGACTCCCCTCTGGAAGCGCTTTCACTGCAAGCTGCAGATTCCCTCCTAACAGCAAGCTTTAGGATAGGGTACTGAATTGTAACTTACTTTCACCTAATAATGCGATTTTGGCAAAGAGAGTATCTCCCGCAGGGAAGCTGCTACCATCAAATCTTTGCCCTCACTAGACTCCCCTCTGGAAGCGCTTTCACTGCAAGCTGCAGATTCCCTCCTAACAGCAAGCTTTAGGATAGGGTACTGAATTGTAACTTACTTTCGCCTAATAATGCGATTTTGGCAAAGAGAGTATCTCCCGCAGGGAAGCTGCTACCATCAAATGTTTGCCCTCATTAGACTCCCCTCTGGAAGCGCTTTCACTGGAAGCTGCAGATTCCCTCCTAACAGCAAGCTTTAGGATAGGGTACTGAATTGTAACTTACTTTCGCCTAATAATGCGATTTTGGCAAAGAGATTATCTCCCGCAGGGAAGCTACTACCATCAAATGTTTGCCCTCATTAGACTCCCCTCTGGAAGCGCTTTCACTGCAAGCTGCAGATTCCCTCCTAACAGCAAGCTTTAGGATATGGTGCTGAATTGTAACTTAACTGCGGCTATTAAGGAGATATTGGCAAAGAGACTATCTCCCGCAGAGAAGCTGTTACCATCAAATGTTTGCCCTCATTAGACTCCCCTCTGGAAGCGCTTTCACTGCAAGCTGCAGATTCCCTCCTAACAGCAACCTTTAGGATAAGGTACTGAATTGTAACTTACTTTTGCCTAATAATGCGATTTTGGAAAAGAAACTATCTCCCGCAGGGAAGCTGCTACCATCAAATGTTTGCCCTCATTAGACTCCCCTCTGGAAGCGCTTTCACTGCAAGCTGCAGATTCCCTCCTAACAGCAAGCTTTAGGATAGGGTACTGAATTGTAACTTACATTCGCCTAATAATGCGATTTTGGCAAAGAGAGTGTCTCCCGCAGGGAAGCTGCTACCATCAAGTGTTTTCCCTCATTAGACTCCCCTCTGGAAGCGCTTTCACTGCAAGCTGCAGATTCCCTCCTAACAGCAAGCTTTAGGATAGGGTACTGAATTGTATCTTAACTGCGGCTAATAATGCGATTTTGGCAAAGAGAGTATCTCCCGCAGGGAAGCTGCTACCATCAAATGTTTGCCCTCGTTAGACTCCCCTCTGGAAGCGCTTTCACTGCAAGCTGCAGATTCCCTCCTAACATCAAGCTTTAGGATAGGGTACTGAATTGTAACTTACTTTCGCCTAATAATGCGATTTTGGAAAAGAGAGTATCTCCCGCAGGGAAGCTGCTACATTCAAATGTTTGCCCTCATTAGACTCCCCTCTGGAAGCGCTTTCACTGCAAGCTGCAGATTCCCTCCTAACAGCAAGCTTTAGGATAGGGTACTGAATTGTAACTTACTTTCGATTAATAATGCGTTTTTAGCAAAGAGAGTATCTCCCGCAGGGAAGCTGCTACCATCAAATGTTTGCCCTCATTAGACTCCCCTCTGGAAGCGCTTTCACTGCAAGCTGCAGATTCCCTCCTAACAGCAAGCTTTAGCTTAGGGTACTGAATTGTAACTTACTTTCGCCTAATAATGCGATTTTGGCAAAGAGAGTATCTCCCGCAGGGAAGCTGCTACCATCAAATGTTTGCCCTCGTTAGACTCCCCTCTGGAAGCGCTTTCACTGCAAGCTGCAGATTCCCTCCTAACAGCAAGCTTTAGGATAGGGTACTGAATTGTAACTTACTTTCACCTAATAATGCGATTTTGGCAAAGAGAGTATCTCCCGCAGGGAAGCTGCTACCATCAAATCTTTGCCCTCACTAGACTCCCCTCTGGAAGCGCTTTCACTGCAAGCTGCAGATTCCCTCCTAACAGCAAGCTTTAGGATAGGGTACTGAATTGTAACTTACTTTCGCCTAATAATGCGATTTTGGCAAAGAGAGTATCTCCCGCAGGGAAGCTGCTACCATCAAATGTTTGCCCTCATTAGACTCCCCTCTGGAAGCGCTTTCACTGGAAGCTGCAGATTCCCTCCTAACAGCAAGCTTTAGGATAGGGTACTGAATTGTAACTTACTTTCGCCTAATAATGCGATTTTGGCAAAGAGAGTATCTCCCGCAGGGAAGCTACTACCATCAAATGTTTGCCCTCATTAGACTCCCCTCTGGAAGCTCTTTCACTGGAAGCTGCAGATTCCCTCCTAACAGCAAGCTTTAGGATATGGTACTGAATTGTAACTTAACTGCGGCTATTAAGGAGATATTGGCAAAGAGACTATCTCCCGCAGAGAAGCTGTTACCATCAAATGTTTGCCCTCATTAGACTCCCCTCTGGAAGCGCTTTCACTGCAAGCTGCAGATTCCCTCCTAACAGCAACCTTTAGGATAAGGTACTGAATTGTAACTTACTTTTGCCTAATAATGCGATTTTGGAAAAGAAACTATCTCCCGCAGGGAAGCTGCTACCATCAAATGTTTGCCCTCATTAGACTCCCCTCTGGAAGCGCTTTCACTGCAAGCTGCAGATTCCCTCCTAACAGCAAGCTTTAGGATAGTGTACTGAATTGTAACTTACTTTCGCCTAATAATGCGATTTTGGCAAAGAGAGTGTCTCCCGCAGGGAAGCTGCTACCATCAAATGCTTGCCCTCATTAGACTCCCCTCTGGAAGTGCTTTCACTGCAAGCTGCAGATTCCCTCCTAACAGCAAGCTTTAGGATAGGGTACTGAATTGTAACTTACTTTCACCTAATAATGCGATATTGTCAAAGAGAGTATCTCCCGCAGGGAAGCTGCTACCATCAAATCTTTGCCCTCACTAGACTCCCCTCTGGAAGCGCTTTCACTGCAAGCTGCAGATTCCCTCCTAACAGCAAGCTTTAGGATAGGGTACTGAATTGTAACTTACTTTCGCCTAATAATGCGATTTTGGCAAAGAGACTATCTCCCGCAAGGAAGCTGCTACCATCAAGTGTTTTCCCTCATTAGACTCCCCTCTGGAAGCGCTTTCACTGCAAGCTGCAGATTCCCTCCTAACAGCAAGCTTTAGGATAGGGTACTGAATTGTATCTTAACTGCGGCTAATAATGCGATTTTGGCAAAGAGAGTATCTCCCGCAGGGAAGCTGCTACCATCAAATGTTTGCCCTCGTTAGACTCCCCTCTGGAAGCGCTTTCACTGCAAGCTGCAGATTCCCTCCTAACATCAAGCTTTAGGATAGGGTACTGAATTGTAACTTACTTTCGCCTAATAATGCGATTTTGGAAAAGAGAGTATCTCCCGCAGGGAAGCTGCTACATTCAAATGTTTGCCCTCATTAGACTCCCCTCTGGAAGCGCTTTCACTGCAAGCTGCAGATTCCCTCCTAACAGCAAGCTTTAGGATAGGGTACTGAATTGTAACTTACTTTCGATTAATAATGCGTTTTTAGCAAAGAGAGTATCTCCCGCAGGGAAGCTGCTACCATCAAATGTTTGCCCTCATTAGACTCCCCTCTGGAAGCGCTTTCACTGCAAGCTGCAGATTCCCTCCTAACAGCAAGCTTTAGCTTAGGGTACTGAATTGTAACTTACTTTCGCCTAATAATGCGATTTTGGCAAAGAGAGTATCTCCCGCAGGGAAGCTGCTACCATCAAATGTTTGCCCTCGTTAGACTCCCCTCTGGAAGCGCTTTCACTGCAAGCTGCAGATTCCCTCCTAACAGCAAGCTTTAGGATAGGGTACTGAATTGTAACTTACTTTCGCCTAATAATGCGTTTTTAGCAAAGAGAGTATCTCCCGCAGGGAAGCTGCTACCATCAAATATTTTCCCTCGTTAGACTACCCTCTGGAAGCGCTTTCACTGCAAGCTGCAGATTCCCTCCTAACAGCAAGCTTTAGGATAGTGTGCTGAATTGTAACTTACTTTCGCCTAATAATGCGATTTTTGGCAAAGAGAGTATCTCCCGCAGGGAAGCTGCTACAATCAAATGCTGGCTCTCGTTACATTCCTCTCTTGAAGCACTTTCTCTGCAAGCTGCAGATTCCCTCCTAACAGCAAGATTTAGGATAGGGTAGTGAATTGTAACATAACTGCGGCTAATAATGCGATATTGGAAAAGAGAGTATCTCCCGCAGGGAAGCTGCTACCATCAAATGTTTGCCCTCATTAGACTCCCCTCTGGAAGCGCTTTCACTGCAAGCTGCAGATTCCCTCGTAACAGCAAGCTTTAGGATAGTGTACTGAATTGTAACTTACTTTCGCCTAATAATGCGATTATGGCAAAGAGAGTATCTCCCGCAGGGAAGCTGCTACCATCAAATGTTTGCCCTCATTAGACTCCCCTCTGGAAGCGCTTTCACTGCAAGCTGCAGATTCCCTCCTAACAGCAAGCTTTAGGATAGGGTACTGAATTGTATCTTACTTTCGCATAATAATGCGTTTTTAGCAAAGAGAGTATCTCCCACAGGGAAGCTGCTACCATCAAATGTTTGCCCTCGTTAGACTCCCCTCTGGAAGCGCTTTCACTGCAAGCTGCAGATTCCCTCCTAACACCAAGCTTTAGGATAGTGTACTGAATTGTAACTTACTTTCGCCTAATAATGCGATTTTGGCAAAGAGAGTGTCTCCCGCAGGGAAGCTGCTACCATCAAATGCTTGCCCTCATTAGACTCCCCTCTGGAAGTGCTTTCACTGCAAGCTGCAGATTCCCTCCTAACAGCAAGCTTTAGGATAGGGTACTGAATTGTAACTTACTTTCACCTAATAATGCGATATTGGCAAAGAGAGTATCTCCCGCAGGGAAGCTGCTACCATCAAATCTTTGCCCTCACTAGACTCCCCTCTGGAAGCGCTTTCACTGCAAGCTGCAGATTCCCTCCTAACAGCAAGCTTTAGGATAGGGTACTGAATTGTAACTTACTTTCGCCTAATAATGCGATTTTGGCAAAGAGAGTATCTCCCGCAGGGAAGCTGCTACCATCAAATGTTTGCCCTCATTACACTCCCTTCTGGATGCACTTTCACTGTAAGCTGCAGATTCCCTCCTAACAGCAAGCTTTAGGATAGGGTACTGAATTGTAAATTAACTGCGGCTAATAAGGCGATTTTGGCAAAGAGAATATCTCCCACAGGGAAGCTGCTACCATCAAATATTTGCCCTCATTAGACTCCCATCTGGAAGCGCTTTCACTGCAAGCTGCAGATTCCCTCCTAACAGCAAGCTTTAGGATAGGGTACTGAATTGTAACTTACTTTCGCCTAATAATGCGATTTTTGAAAAGAGACTATCTCCCGCAGGGAAGTTGCTACCATCAAATATTTGCCCTCATTAGACTCCCCTCTGGAAGCGCTTTCACTGCAAGCTGCAGATTCCCTCCTAACAGCAAGCTTTAGGATAGGGTACTGAATTGTATCTTACTTTCGCCTAATAATGCGATTTTGGCAAAGAGAGTATCTCCCGCAGGGAAGCTGCTACCATCAAATGTTTGCCCTCATTAGACTCCCCTCTGGAAGCGCTTTCACTGCAAGCTGCAGATTCCCTCCTAACAGCAAGCTTTAGGATAAGGTACTGAATTGTAACTTACTTTTGCCTAATAATGCGATTTTGGCAAAGAGACTATCTCCCGCAGGGAAGCTGCTACCATCAAATGTTTGCCCTCATTAGACTCCCCTCTGGAAGCGCTTTCACTGCAAGCTGCAGATTCCCTCCTAACAGCAAGCTTTAGGATAGGGTACTGAATTGTAACTTACTTTCGCCTAATAATGCGATTTTGACAAAGAGACTATCTCCCGCAAGGAAGCTGCTACCATCAAGTGTTTTCCCTCATTAGACTCCCCTCTGGAAGCGCTTTCACTGCAAGCTGCAGATTCCCTCCTAACAGCAAGCTTTAGGATAGGGTACTGAATTGTATCTTAACTGCGGCTAATAATGCGATTTTGGCAAAGAGAGTATCTCCCGCAGGGAAGCTGCTACCATCAAATGTTTGCCCTCGTTAGACTCCCCTCTGGAAGCGCTTTCACTGCAAGCTGCAGATTCCCTCCTAACATCAAGCTTTAGGATAGGGTACTGAATTGTAACTTACTTTCGCCTAATAATGCGATTTTGGAAAAGAGAGTATCTCCCGCAGGGAAGCTGCTACATTCAAATGTTTGCCCTCATTAGACTCCCCTCTGGAAGCGCTTTCACTGCAAGCTGCAGATTCCCTCCTAACAGCAAGCTTTAGGATAGGGTACTGAATTGTAACTTACTTTCGATTAATAATGCGTTTTTAGCAAAGAGAGTATCTCCCGCAGGGAAGCTGCTACCATCAAATGTTTGCCCTCATTAGACTCCCCTCTGGAAGCGCTTTCACTGCAAGCTGCAGATTCCCTCCTAACAGCAAGCTTTAGGATAGGGTGCTGAATTGAAACTTACTTTCGCCTAATAATGCGATTTTTGGCAAAGAGAGTATCTCCCGCAGGGAAGCTGCTACAATCAAATGCTGGCTCTCGTTACATTCCTCTCTTGAAGCACTTTCACTGCAAGCTGCAGATTCCCTCCTAACAGCAAGCTTTAGGATAGGGTGCTGAATTGTAACTTACTTTCGCCTAATAATGCGATTTTGGCAAAGAGAGTATCTCCCGCAGGGAAGCTGCTACCATCAAATGTTTCCCCTCATTAGACTCCCCTCTGGAAGCGCTTTCTCTGCAAGCTGCAGATTCCCTCCTAACAGCAAGCTTTAGGATAGGGTAGTGAATTGTAACATAACTGCGGCTAATAATGCGATATTGGAAAAGAGAGTATCTCCCGCAGGGAAGCTGCTACCATCAAATGTTTGCCCTCATTAGTCTCCCCTCTGGAAGCGCTTTCACTGCAAGCTGCAGATTCCCTCCTAACAGCAAGCTTTAGGATAGGGTACTGAATTGTAACTTACTTTCGCCTAATAATGCGATTTTGGCAAAGAGAGTATCTCCCACAGGGAAGCTGCTACCATCAAATGTTCGCTCTCAGTAGACTCCCCTCTGGAAGCGCTTTCACTGCAAGCTGCAGATTCCCTCCTAACAGCAAGCTTTAGGATAGTGTACTGAATTGTAACTTACTTTCGCCTAATAATGCGATTTTGGCAAAGAGACTATCTCCCGCAGGGAAGCTGCTACCATCAAATGTTTGCCCTCATTACACTCCCCTCTGGAAGCGCTTTCACTGCAAGCTGCAGATTCCCTCCTAACAGCAAGCTTTAGGAGAGGGTACTGAATTGTAACTTACTTTCGCCTAATAATGCGATTTTGGAAAAGAGACTATCTCCCGCAGGGAAGCTGCTACCATCAAATATTTGCCCTCATTAGACTCTCCTCTGGAAGCACTTTCACTGCAAGCTGCAGATTCCCTCCTAACAGCAAGCTGTAGGACAGTGTACTGAATTGTATCTTAACTGCGGCTAATAATGCGATTTTGGAAAAGAGACTATCTCCCGCAGGGAAGCTGCTACCATCAAATGCTTGCCCTCATTAGACTCCCCTCTGGAAGCCCTTTCACAGCAAGCTGCAGATTCACTCCTAACAGCAAGCTTTAGGATAGTGTACTGAATTGTAACTTACTTTCGACTAATAATGCGATTTTGGCAAAGAGAGTATCTCCCGCAGGGAAGCTGCTACCATCAAATGTTTGCCCTCATTAGACTCCCCTCTGGAACGCTTTCACTGCAAGCTGCAGATTCCCTCCTAACAGCAAGCTTTAGGATAAGGTACTGAATTGTAACTTACTTTCGCCTAAAAATGCGATTTTTGCAAAGAGATTATCTCCCGCAGGGAAGCTGCTACATTCAAATGTTTGCCCTCATTAGACTCCCCTCTGGAAGCGCTTTCACTGCAAGCTGCAGATTCCCTCCTAACAGCAAGCTTTAGGATATGGTACTGAATTGTAACTTACTTTCGCCTAATAATGCGATTTTGGCAAAGAGAGTATCTCCCGCAGGGAAGCTGCTACCATCAAATATTTGCCCTCATTAAACTCTCCTCTGGAAGCGCTTTCACTGCAAGCTGCAGATTCCCTCTTAACAGCAAGCTTTAGGATAGGGTACTGAATTGTAACTTACTTTCGCCTAATAATGCGATTTTGGCAAAGAGACTATCTCCCGCAGGGAAGCTGCTACCATCAAATGTTTGCCCTCATTAGACTCCCCTCTGGAAGCGCTTTCACTGCAAGCTGCAGATTTCCTCCTAACAGCAAGCTTTAGGATAGGGTACTGAATTGTATCTTACTTTCGCCTAATAATGCGATTTTGGCAAAGAGAGTATCTCCCGCAGGGAAGCTGCTACCATCAAATGTTTGCCCTCATTACACTCCCTTCTGGATGCGCTTTCACTGCAAGCTGCAGATTCCCTCCTAACAGCAAGCTTTAGGATAGGGTACTGAATTGAAACTTAACTGCGGCTAATAAGGGGATTTTGGCAAAGAGAGTATCTCCCGCAGGGAAGCTGCTACCATCAAATATTTGCCCTCATTAGACTCCCCTCTGGAAGCGCTTTCACTGCAAGCTGCAGATTCCCTCCTAACATCAAGCTTTAGGATAGGGTACTGAATTGTATCTTCCTTTCGATTTATAATGCGATTTTGGCAAAGAGACTATCTCCCGCAGGGAATCTGCTACCATCAAATGTTTGCCCTCATTAGACTCCCCTCTGGAAGCGCTTTCACTGCAAGCTGCAGATTCCCTCCTAACAGCAAGCTTTAGGATAGGGTACTGAATTGTAACTTACTTTCACCTAATAATGCGATTTTGTCAAAGAGAGTATCTCCCGCAGGGAAGCTGCTACCATCAAATCTTTGCCCTCACTAGACTCCCCTCTGGAAGCGCTTTCACTGCAAGCTGCAGATTCCCTCCTAACAGCAAGCTTTAGGAGAGGGTACTGAATTGTAACTTACTTTCGCCTAATAATGCGATTTTGGCAAAGAGAGTATCTCCCGCAGGGAAGCTGCTACCATCAAATGTTTGCCCTCATTAGACTCCCCTCTGGAAGCGCTTTCACTGCAAGCTGCAGATTCCCTCCTAACAGCAAGCTTTAGGATAGGGTACTGAATTGTAACTTACTTTCGCCTAATAATGCGATTTTGGCAAAGAGAGTATCTCCCGCAGGGAAGCTACTAACATCAAATGTTTGCCCTCATTAGACTCCCCTCTGGAAGCGCTTTCACTGGAAGCTGCAGATTCCCTCCTAACAGCAAGCTTTAGGATATGGTACTGAATTGTAACTTACTTTTGCCTAATAATGCGATTTTGGCAAAGAGACTATCTCCCGCAGGGAAGCTGTTACCATCAAATGTTTGCCCTCATTAGACTCCCCTCTGGAAGCGCTTTCACTGCAAGCTGCAGATTCCCTCCTAACAGCAAGCTTTAGGATATGGTACTGAATTGTAACTTACTTTCGCCTAATAATGCGATTTTGGCAAAGAGAGTATCTCCCGCAGGGAAGCTGCTACCATCAAATATTTGCCCTCATTAAACTCTCCTCTGGAAGCGCTTTCACTGCAAGCTGCAGATTCCCTCTTAACAGCAAGCTTTAGGATAGGGTACTGAATTGTAACTTACTTTCGCCTAATAATGCGATTTTGGCAAAGAGACTATCTCCCGCAGGGAAGCTGCTACCATCAAATGTTTGCCCTCATTAGACTCCCCTCTGGAAGCGCTTTCACTGCAAGCTGCAGATTTCCTCCTAACAGCAAGCTTTAGGATAGGGTACTGAATTGTATCTTACTTTCGCCTAATAATGCGATTTTGGCAAAGAGACTATCTCCCGCAGGGAAGCTGCTACCATCAAATGTTTGCCCTCATTACACTCCCTTCTGGATGCGCTTTCACTGCAAGCTGCAGATTCCCTCCTAACAGCAAGCTTTAGGGTAGGGTACTGAATTGAAACTTAACTGCGGCTAATAAGGGGATTTTGGCAAAGAGAGTATCTCCCGCAGGGAAGCTGCTACCATCAAATATTTGCCCTCATTAGACTCCCCTCTGGAAGCGCTTTCACTGCAAGCTGCAGATTCCCTCCTAACATCAAGCTTTAGGATAGGGTACTGAATTGTATCTTCCTTTCGATTTATAATGCGATTTTGGCAAAGAGACTATCTCCCGCAGGGAATCTGCTACCATCAAATGTTTGCCCTCATTAGACTCCCCTCTGGAAGCGCTTTCACTGCAAGCTGCAGATTCCCTCCTAACAGCAAGCTTTAGGATAGGGTACTGAATTGTAACTTACTTTCACCTAATAATGCGATTTTGTCAAAGAGAGTATCTCCCGCAGGGAAGCTGCTACCATCAAATCTTTGCCCTCACTAGACTCCCCTCTGGAAGCGCTTTCACTGCAAGCTGCAGATTCCCTCCTAACAGCAAGCTTTAGGATAGGGTACTGAATTGTAACTTACTTTCGCCTAATAATGCGATTTTGGCAAAGAGAGTATCTCCCGCAGGGAAGCTGCTACCATCAAATGTTTGCCCTCATTAGACTCCCCTCTGGAAGCGCTTTCACTGCAAGCTGCAGATTCCCTCCTAACAGCAAGCTTTAGGATAGGGTACTGAATTGTAACTTACTTTCGCCTAATAATGCGATTTTGGCAAAGAGAGTATCTCCCGCAGGGAAGCTACTAACATCAAATGTTTGCCCTCATTAGACTCCCCTCTGGAAGCGCTTTCACTGGAAGCTGCAGATTCCCTCCTAACAGCAAGCTTTAGGATATGGTACTGAATTGTAACTTACTTTTGCCTAATAATGCGATTTTGGCAAAGAGACTATCTCCCGCAGGGAAGCTGTTACCATCAAATGTTTGCCCTCATTAGACTCCCCTCTGGAAGCGCTTTCACTGCAAGCTGCAGATTCCCTCCTAACAGCAAGCTTTAGGATAAGGTACTGAATTGTAACTTACTTTTGCCTAATAATGCGATTTTGGAAAAGAAACTATCTCCCGCAGGGAAGCTGCTACCATCAAATGTTTGCCCTCATTAGACTCCCCTCTGGAAGCGCTTTCACTGCAAGCTGCAGATTCCCTCCTAACAGCAAGCTTTAGGATAGGGTACTGAATTGTAACTTACTTTCGCCTAATAATGCGATTTTTGCAAAGAGAGTGTCTCCCGCAGGGAAGCTGCTACCATCAAATGCTTGCCCTCATTAGACTCCCCTCTGGAAGTGCTTTCACTGCAAGCTGCAGATTCCCTCCTAACAGCAAGCTTTAGGATAGGGTACTGAATTGTAACTTACTTTCACCTAATAATGCGATATTGGCAAAGAGAGTATCTCCCGCAGGGAAGCTGCTACCATCAAATCTTTGCCCTCACTAGACTCCCCTCTGGAAGCGCTTTCACTGCAAGCTGCAGATTCCCTCCTAACAGCAAGCTTTAGGATAGGGTACTGAATTGTAACTTACTTTCGCCTAATAATGCGATTTTGGCAAAGAGAGTATCTCCCGCAGGGAAGCTGCTACCATCAAATGTTTGCCCTCATTACACTCCCTTCTGGATGCGCTTTCACTGTAAGCTGCAGATTCCCTCCTAACAGCAAGCTTTAGGATAGGGTACTGAATTGTAAATTAACTGCGGCTAACAAGGCGATTTTGGCAAAGAGAATATCTCCCACAGGGAAGCTGCTACCATCAAATATTTGCCCTCATTAGACTCCCATCTGGAAGAGCTTTCACTGCAAGCTGCAGATTCCCTCCTAACAGCAAGCTTTAGGATAGGGTACTGAATTGTAACTTACTTTCGCCTAATAATGCGATTTTTGAAAAGAGACTATCTCCCGCAGGGAAGTTGCTACCATCAAATATTTGCCCTCATTAGACTCCCCTCTGGAAGCGCTTTCACTGCAAGCTGCAGATTCCCTCCTAACAGCAAGCTTTAGGATAGGGTACTGAATTGTGACTTACTTTTGCCTAATAATGCGATTTTGGCAAAGAGACTATCTCCCGCAGGGAAGCTGCTACCATCAAATGTTTGCCCTCATTAGACTCCCCTCTGGAAGCGCTTTCACTGCAAGCTGCAGATTCCCTCCTAACAGCAAGCTTTAGGATAGGGTACTGAATTGTAACTTAACTGCGGCTATTAAGGAGATATTGGCAAAGAGACTATCTCCCGCAGGGAAGCTGCTACCATCAAATGTTTGCCCTCATTAGACTCCCCTCTGGAAGCGCTTTCACTGCAAGCTGCAGATTCCCTCCTAACAGCAAGCTTTAGGATAGGGTACTGAATTGTAACTTACTTTCGCCTAATAATGCGATATTGGCAAAGAGAGTATCTCCCGCAGGGAAGCTGCTACCATCAAATGCTTGCCCTCATTAGACTCCCCTCTGGAAGTGCTTTCACTGCAAGCTGCAGATTCCCTCCTAACAGCAAGCTTTAGGATAGGGTACTGAATTGTAACTTAGTTTCGCCTAATAATGCGATTTTGGCAAAGAGAGTGTCTCCCGCAGGGAAGCTGCTACCATCAAATGTTTGCCCTCATTACACTCCCCTCTGGAAGCGCTTTCACTGCAAGCTGCAGATTCCCTCCTAACAGCAAGCTTTAGGATAGGGTACTGAATTGTAATTTACTTTCGCCTAATAATGCGATTTTTGGCAAAGAGAGTATCTCCCGCAGGGAAGCTGCTACCATCAAATGTTTGCCCTCATTAGACTCCCCTCTGGAAGCGCTTTCACTGCAAGCTGCAGATTCCCTCCTAACAGCAAGCTTTAGGATAGTGTACTGAATTGTATCTTAACTGCGGCTAATAATGCGATTTTGGAAAAGAGACTATCTCCCGCAGGGAAGCTGCTACCATCAAAGGTTTGCCCTCATTAGACTCCCCTCTGGAAGCCCTTTCACAGCAAGCTGCAGATTCACTCCTAACAGCAAGCTTTAGGATAGTGTACTGAATTGTAACTTACTTTCGCCTAATAATGCGATTTTGGCAAAGAGACTATCTCCCGCAGGGAAGCTGCTACCATCAAATGTTTGCCCTCATTAGACTCCCCTCTGGAACGCTTTCACTGCAAGCTGCAGATTCCCTCCTAACAGCAAGCTTTAGGATAAGGTACTGAATTGTAACTTACTTTCGCCTAAAAATGCGATTTTTGCAAAGAGATTATCTCCCGCAGGGAAGCTGCTACATTCAAATGTTTGCCCTCATTAGACTCCCCTCTGGAAGCGCTTTCACTGCAAGCTGCAGATTCCCTCTTAACAGCAAGCTTTAGGATAGGGTACTGAATTGTAACTTACTTTCGCCTAATAATGCGATTTTGGCAAAGAGAGTATCTCCCGCAGGGAAGCTGCTACCATCAAATGTTTGCCCTCATTACACTCCCTTCTGGATGCGCTTTCACTGCAAGCTGCAGATTCCCTCCTAACAGCAAGCTTTAGGATAGGGTACTGAATTGAAACTTAACTGCGGCTAATAAGGCGATTCTGGGAAAGAGAATATCTCCCGCAGGGAAGCTGCTACCATCAAATATTTGCCCTCATTAGACTCCCCTCTGGAAGCGCTTTCACTGCAAGCTGCAGATTCCCTCCTAACAGCAAGCTTTAGGATAGGGTACTGAATTGTAACTTACTTTCGCTTAATAATGCGATTTTGGCAAAGAGAGTATCTCCCGCAGGGAAGCTGCTACCATCTAATGCTTGCCCTCATTAGACTCCCCTCTGGAAGCGCTTTCACTGCAAGCTGCAGATTCCCTCCTAACAGCAAGCTTTAGGATAGGGTACTGAATTGTAACTTAACTGCGGCTAATAAGGGGATTTTGGCAAAGAGAGTATCTCCCGCAGGGAAGCTGCTACCATCAAATCTTTGCCCTCACTAGACTCCCCTCTGGAAGCGCTTTCACTGCAAGCTGCAGATTCCCTCCTAACAGCAAGCTTTAGGATAGGGTACTGAATTGTAACTTACTTTCGCCTAATAATGCGATTTTGGCAAAGAGAGTATCTCCCGCAGGGAAGCTGCTACCATCAAATGTTTGCCCTCATTAGACTCCCCTCTGGAAGCGCTTTCACTGCAAGCTGCAGATTCCCTCCTAACAGCAAGCTTTAGGATAGGGTACTGAATTGTAACTTACTTTCGCATAATAATGCGATTTTGGCAAAGAGAGTATCTCCCGCAGGGAAGCTACTAACATCAAATGTTTGCCCTCATTAGACTCCCCTCTGGAAGCGCTTTCACTGGAAGCTGCAGATTCCCTCCTAACAGCAAGCTTTAGGATATGGTACTGAATTGTAACTTACTTTTGCCTAATAATGCGATTTTGGCAAAGAGACTATCTCCCGCAGGGAAGCTGTTACCATCAAATGTTTGCCCTCATTAGACTCCCCTCTGGAAGCGCTTTCACTGCAAGCTGCAGATTCCCTCCTAACAGCAAGCTTTAGTATAAGGTACTGAATTGTAACTTACTTTTGCCTAATAATGCGATTTTGGAAAAGAAACTATCTCCCGCAGGGAAGCTGCTACCATCAAATCTTTGCCCTCACTAGACTCCCCTCTGGAAGCGCTTTCACTGCAAGCTGCAGATTCCCTCCTAACAGCAAGCTTTAGGATAGGGTACTGAATTGTATCTTAACTGCGGCTAATAATGCGATTTTGGCAAAGAGAGTATCTCCCGCAGGGAAGCTGCTACCATCAAATGTTTGCCCTCGTTAGACTCCCCTCTGGAAGCGCTTTCACTGCAAGCTGCAGATTCCCTCCTAACATCAAGCTTTAGGATAGGGTACTGAATTGTAACTTACTTTCGCCTAATAATGCGATTTTGGAAAAGAGAGTATCTCCCGCAGGGAAGCTGCTACATTCAAATGTTTGCCCTCATTAGACTCCCCTCTGGAAGCGCTTTCACTGCAAGCTGCAGATTCCCTCCTAACAGCAAGCTTTAGGATAGGGTACTGAATTGTAACTTACTTTCGATTAATAATGCGTTTTTAGCAAAGAGAGTATCTCCCGCAGGGAAGCTGCTACCATCAAATGTTTGCCCTCATTAGACTCCCCTCTGGAAGCGCTTTCACTGCAAGCTGCAGATTCCCTCCTAACAGCAAGCTTTAGCTTAGGGTACTGAATTGTAACTTACTTTCGCCTAATAATGCGATTTTGGCAAAGAGAGTATCTCCCGCAGGGAAGCTGCTACCATCAAATGTTTGCCCTCGTTAGACTCCCCTCTGGAAGCGCTTTCACTGCAATCTGCAGATTCCCTCCTAACAGCAAGCTTTAGGATAGGGTACTGAATTGTAACTTACTTTCACCTAATAATGCGATTTTGGCAAAGAGAGTATCTCCCGCAGGGAAGCTGCTACCATCAAATCTTTGCCCTCACTAGACTCCCCTCTGGAAGCGCTTTCACTGCAAGCTGCAGATTCCCTCCTAACAGCAAGCTTTAGGATAGTGTACTGAATTGTAACTTACTTTCGCCTAATAATGCGATTTTGGCAAAGAGAGTATCTCCCGCAGGGAAGCTGCTACCATCAAATGTTTGCCCTCATTAGACTCCCCTCTGGAAGCGCTTTCACTGGAAGCTGCAGATTCCCTCCTAACAGCAAGCTTTAGGATAGGGTACTGAATTGTAACTTACTTTCGCCTAATAATGCGATTTTGGCAAAGAGAGTATCTCCCGCAGGGAAGCTACTACCATCAAATGTTTGCCCTCGTTAGACTCCCTTCTGGAAGCGCTTTCACTGCAAGCTGCAGATTCCCTCCTAACATCAAGCTTTAGGATAGGGTACTGAATTGTAACTTAACTGCGGCTATTAAGGAGATATTGGCAAAGAGACTATCTCCCGCAGAGAAGCTGTTACCATCAAATGTTTGCCCTCATTAGACTCCCCTCTGGAAGCACTTTCACTGCAAGCTGCAGATTCCCTCCTAACAGCAACCTTTAGGATAAGGTACTGAATTGTAACTTACTTTTACCTAATAATGCGATTTTGGAAAAGAGAGTATCTCCCGCAGGGAAGCTGCTACCATCAAATGTTTGCCCTCATTAGACTCCCCTCTGGAAGCGCTTTCACTGCAAGCTGCAGATTCCCTCCTAACAGCAAGCTTTAGGATAGTGTACTGAATTGTAACTTACTTTCGCCTAATAATGCGATTTTGGCAAAGAGAGTGTCTCCCGCAGGGAAGCTGCTACCATCAAATGCTTGCCCTCATTAGACTCCCCTCTGGAAGTGCTTTCACTGCAAGCTGCAGATTCCCTCCTAACAGCAAGCTTTAGGATAGGGTACTGAATTGTAACTTACTTTCACCTAATAATGCGATATTGTCAAAGAGAGTATCTCCCGCAGGGAAGCTGCTACCATCAAATCTTTGCCCTCACTAGACTCCCCTCTGGAAGCGCTTTCACTGCAAGCTGCAGATTCCCTCCTAACAGCAAGCTTTAGGATAGGGTACTGAATTGTAACTTACTTTCACCTAATAATGCGATTTTGGCAAAGAGACTATCTCCCGCAAGGAAGCTGCTACCATCAAGTGTTTTCCCTCATTAGACTCCCCTCTGGAAGCGCTTTCACTGCAAGCTGCAGATTCCCTCCTAACAGCAAGCTTTAGGATAGGGTACTGAATTGTATCTTAACTGCGGCTAATAATGCGATTTTGGCAAAGAGAGTATCTCCCGCAGGGAAGCTGCTACCATCAAATGTTTGCCCTCGTTAGACTCCCCTCTGGAAGCGCTTTCACTGCAAGCTGCAGATTCCCTCCTAACATCAAGCTTTAGGATAGGGTACTGAATTGTAACTTACTTTCGCCTAATAATGCGATTTTGGAAAAGAGAGTATCTCCCGCAGGGAAGCTGCTACCATCAAATGTTTGCCCTCATTAGACTCCCCTCTGGAAGCGCTTTCACTGCAAGCTGCAGATTCCCTCCTAACAGCAAGCTTTAGGATAGGGTACTGAATTGTAACTTACTTTCGATTAATAATGCGTTTTTAGCAAAGAGAGTATCTCCCGCAGGGAAGCTGCTACCATCAAATGTTTGCCCTCATTAGACTCCCCTCTGGAAGCGCTTTCACTGCAAGCTGCAGATTCCCTCCTAACAGCAAGCTTTAGCTTAGGGTACTGAATTGTAACTTACTTTCGCCTAATAATGCGATTTTGGCAAAGAGAGTATCTCCCGCAGGGAAGCTACTACCATCAAATGTTTGCCCTCATTAGACTCCCCTCTGGAAGCGCTTTCACTGCAAGCTGCAGATTCCCTCCTAACAGCAAGCTTTAGGATAGGGTACTGAATTGTAACTTACTTTCGCCTAATAATGCGTTTTTAGCAAAGAGAGTATCTCCCGCAGGGAAGCTGCTACCATCAAATGTTTTCCCTCGTTAGACTACCCTCTGGAAGCGCTTTCACTGCAAGCTGCAGATTCCCTCCTAACAGCAAGCTTTAGGATAGTGTGCTGAATTGTAACTTACTTTCGCCTAATAATGCGATTTTTGGCAAAGAGAGTATCTCCCGCAGGGAAGCTGCTACAATCAAATGCTGGCTCTCGTTACATTCCTCTCTTGAAGCACTTTCTCTGCAAGCTGCAGATTCCCTCCTAACAGCAAGCTTTAGGATAGGGTAGTGAATTGTAACATAACTGCGGCTAATAATGCGATATTGGAAAAGAGAGTATCTCCCGCAGGGAAGCTGCTACCATCAAATGTTTGCCCTCATTAGACTCCCCTCTGGAAGCGCTTTCACTGCAAGCTGCAGATTCCCTCGTAACAGCAAGCTTTAGGATAGTGTACTGAATTGTAACTTACTTTCGCCTAATAATGCGATTATGGCAAAGAGAGTATCTCCCGCAGGGAAGCTGCTACCATCAAATGTTTGCCCTCATTAGACTCCCCTCTGGAAGCGCTTTCACTGCAAGCTGCAGATTCCCTCCTAACAGCAAGCTTTAGGATAGGGTACTGAATTGTATCTTACTTTCGCATAATAATGCGTTTTTAGCAAAGAGAGTATCTCCCACAGGGAAGCTGCTACCATCAAATGTTTGCCCTCGTTAGACTCCCCTCTGGAAGCGCTTTCACTGCAAGCTGCAGATTCCCTCCTAACACCAAGCTTTAGGATAGTGTACTGAATTGTAACTTACTTTCGCCTAATAATGCGATTTTGGCAAAGAGAGTGTCTCCGGCAGGGAAGCTGCTACCATCAAATGCTTGCCCTCATTAGACTCCCCTCTGGAAGTGCTTTCACTGCAAGCTGCAGATTCCCTCCTAACAGCAAGCTTTAGGATAGGGTACTGAATTGTAACTTACTTTCACATAATAATGCGATATTTGCAAAGAGAGTATCTCCCGCAGGGAAGCTGCTACCATCAAATCTTTGCCCTCACTAGACTCCCCTCTGGAAGCGCTTTCACTGCAAGCTGCAGATTCCCTCCTAACAGCAAGCTTTAGGATAGGGTACTGAATTGTAACTTACTTTCGCCTAATAATGCGATTTTGGCAAAGAGAGTATCTCCCGCAGGGAAGCTGCTACCATCAAATGTTTGCCCTCATTACACTCCCTTCTGGATGCACTTTCACTGTAAGCTGCAGATTCCCTCCTAACAGCAAGCTTTAGGATAGGGTACTGAATTGTAAATTAACTGCGGCTAATAAGGCGATTTTGGCAAAGAGAATATCTCCCACAGGGAAGCTGCTACCATCAAATATTTGCCCTCATTAGACTCCCATCTGGAAGCGCTTTCACTGCAAGCTGCAGATTCCCTCCTAACAGCAAGCTTTAGGATAGTGTACTGAATTGTAACTTACTTTCGCCTAATAATGCGATTTTTGAAAAGAGACTATCTCCCGCAGGGAAGTTGCTACCATCAAATATTTGCCCTCATTAGACTTCCCTCTGGAAGCGCTTTCACTGCAAGCTGCAGATTCCCTCCTAACAGCAAGCTTTAGGATAGGGTACTGAATTGTATCTTACTTTCGCCTAATAATGCGATTTTGGCAAAGAGAGTATCTCCCGCAGGGAAGCTGCTACCATCAAATGTTTGCCCTCATTAGACTCCCCTCTGGAAGCGCTTTCACTGCAAGCTGCAGATTCCCTCCTAACAGCAAGCTTTAGGATAGGGTACTGAATTGTAACTTACTTTCGCCTAATAATGCGATTTTGGCAAAGAGAGTATCTCCCGCAGGGAAGCTACTACCATCAAATGTTTGCCCTCATTAGACTCCCCTCTGGAAGCGCTTTCACTGGAAGCTGCAGATTCCCTCCTAACAGCAAGCTTTAGGATAGGGTACTGAATTGTAACTTAACTGCGGCTATTAAGGAGATATTGGCAAAGAGACTATCTCCCGCAGGGAAGCTGTTACCATCAAATGTTTGCCCTCATTAGACTCCCCTCTGGAAGCGCTTTCACTGCAAGCTGCAGATTCCCTCCTAACAGCAAGCTTTAGGATAAGGTACTGAATTGTAACTTACTTTTGCCTAATAATGCGATTTTGGCAAAGAGACTATCTCCCGCAGGGAAGCTGCTACCATCAAATGTTTGCCCTCATTAGACTCCCCTCTGGAAGCGCTTTCACTGCAAGCTGCAGATTCCCTCCTAACAGCAAGCTTTAGGATAGGGTACTGAATTGTAACTTACTTTCGCCTAATAATGCGATTTTGACAAAGAGACTATCTCCCGCAAGGAAGCTGCTACCATCAAGTGTTTTCCCTCATTAGACTCCCCTCTGGAAGCGCTTTCACTGCAAGCTGCAGATTCCCTCCTAACAGCAAGCTTTAGGATAGGGTACTGAATTGTATCTTAACTGCGGCTAATAATGCGATTTTGGCAAAGAGAGTATCTCCCGCAGGGAAGCTGCTACCATCAAATGTTTGCCCTCGTTAGACTCCCCTCTGGAAGCGCTTTCACTGCAAGCTGCAGATTCCCTCCTAACATCAAGCTTTAGGATAGGGTACTGAATTGTAACTTACTTTCGCCTAATAATGCGATTTTGGAAAAGAGAGTATCTCCCGCAGGGAAGCTGCTACATTCAAATGTTTGCCCTCATTAGACTCCCCTCTGGAAGCGCTTTCACTGCAAGCTGCAGATTCCCTCCTAACAGCAAGCTTTAGGATAGGGTACTGAATTGTAACTTACTTTCGCCTAATAATGCGATTTTTGCAAAGAGAGTATCTCCCGCAGGGAAGCTGCTACCATCAAATGTTTGCCCTCATTAGACTCCCCTCTGGAAGCGCTTTCACTGCAAGCTGCAGATTCCCTCCTAACAGCAAGCTTTAGGATAGTGTACTGAATTGTAACTTACTTTCGCCTAATAATGCGATTTTGGCAAAGAGACTATCTCCCGCAGGGAAGCTGCTACCATCAAATGTTTGCCCTCATTACACTCCCCTCTGGAAGCGCTTTCACTGCAAGCTGCAGATTCCCTCCTAACAGCAAGCTTTAGGAGAGGGTACTGAATTGTAACTTACTTTCGCCGAATAATGCGATTTTGGCAAAGAGAGTATCTCCCGCAGGGAAGCTGCTACCATCAAATGTTTGCCCTCATTAGACTCCCCTCTGGAAGCGCTTTCACTGCAAGCTGCAGATGCCCTCCTAACAGCAAGCTTTAGGATAGGGTACTGAATTGTAACTTACTTTCGCCTAATAATGCGATTTTGGAAAAGAGACTATCTCCCGCAGGGAAGCTGCTACCATCAAATATTTGCCCTCATTAGACTCTCCTTTGGAAGCACTTTCACTGCAAGCTGCAGATTCCCTCCTAACAGCAAGCTGTAGGACAGTGTACTGAATTGTATCTTAACTGCGGCTAATAATGCGATTTTGGAAAAGAGACTATCTCCCGCAGGGAAGCTGCTACCATCAAATGCTTGCCCTCATTAGACTCCCCTCTGGAAGCCCTTTCACAGCAAGCTGCAGATTCACTCCTAACAGCAAGCTTTAGGATAGTGTACTGAATTGTAACTTACTTTCGCCTGATAATGCGATTTTGGCAAAGAGACTATCTCCCGCAGGGAAGCTGCTACCATCAAATGTTTGCCCTCATTAGACTCCCCTCTGGAACGCTTTCACTGCAAGCTGCAGATTCCCTCCTAACAGCAAGCTTTAGGATAAGGTACTGAATTGTAACTTACTTTCGCCTAAAAATGCGATTTTTGCAAAGAGATTATCTCCCGCAGGGAAGCTGCTACCATCAAATGTTTGCCCTCATTAGACTCCCCTCTGGAAGCGCTTTCACTGCAAGCTGCAGATTCCCTCCTAACAGCAAGCTTTAGGATAGGGTACTGAATTGTATCTTACTTTCGCATAATAATGCGTTTTTAGCAAAGAGAGTATCTCCCACAGGGAAGCTGCTACCATCAAATGTTTGCCCTCGTTAGACTCCCCTCTGGAAGCGCTTTCACTGCAAGCTGCAGATTCCCTCCTAACACCAAGCTTTAGGATAGTGTACTGAATTGTAACTTACTTTCGCCTAATAATGCGATTTTGGCAAAGAGAGTGTCTCCCGCAGGGAAGCTGCTACCATCAAATGCTTGCCCTCATTAGACTCCCCTCTGGAAGTGCTTTCACTGCAAGCTGCAGATTCCCTCCTAACAGCAAGCTTTAGGATAGGGTACTGAATTGTAAATTAACTGCGGCTAATAAGGCGATTTTGGCAAAGAGAATATCTCCCACAGGGAAGCTGCTACCATCAAATATTTGCCCTCATTAGACTCCCATCTGGAAGCGCTTTCACTGCAAGCTGCAGATTCCCTCCTAACAGCAAGCTTTAGGATAGGGTACTGAATTGTAACTTACTTTCGCCTAATAATGCGATTTTTGAAAAGAGACTATCTCCCGCAGGGAAGTTGCTACCATCAAATATTTGCCCTCATTAGACTCCCCTCTGGAAGCGCTTTCACTGCAAGCTGCAGATTCCCTCCTAACAGCAAGCTTTAGGATAGGGTACTGAATTGTATCTTACTTTCGCCTAATAATGCGATTTTGGCAAAGAGAGTATCTCCCGCAGGGAAGCTGCTACCATCAAATGTTTGCCCTCATTAGACTCCCCTCTGGAAGCGCTTTCACTGCAAGCTGCAGATTCCCTCCTAACAGCAAGCTTTAGGATAGGGTACTGAATTGTAACTTACTTTCGCCTAATAATGCGATTTTGGCAAAGAGAGTATCTCCCGCAGGGAAGCTACTACCATCAAATGTTTGCCCTCATTAGACTCCCCTCTGGAAGCGCTTTCACTGGAAGCTGCAGATTCCCTCCTAACAGCAAGCTTTAGGATAGGGTACTGAATTGTAACTTAACTGCGGCTATTAAGGAGATATTGGCAAAGAGACTATCTCCCGCAGGGAAGCTGTTACCATCAAATGTTTGCCCTCATTAGACTCCCCTCTGGAAGCGCTTTCACTGCAAGCTGCAGATTCCCTCCTAACAGCAAGCTTTAGGATAAGGTACTGAATTGTAACTTACTTTTGCCTAATAATGCGATTTTGGCAAAGAGACTATCTCCCGCAGGGAAGCTGCTACCATCAAATGTTTGCCCTCATTAGACTCCCCTCTGGAAGCGCTTTCACTGCAAGCTGCAGATTCCCTCCTAACAGCAAGCTTTAGGATAGGGTACTGAATTGTAACTTACTTTCGCCTAATAATGCGATTTTGACAAAGAGACTATCTCCCGCAAGGAAGCTGCTACCATCAAGTGTTTTCCCTCATTAGACTCCCCTCTGGAAGCGCTTTCACTGCAAGCTGCAGATTCCCTCCTAACAGCAAGCTTTAGGATAGGGTACTGAATTGTATCTTAACTGCGGCTAATAATGCGATTTTGGCAAAGAGAGTATCTCCCGCAGGGAAGCTGCTACCATCAAATGTTTGCCCTCGTTAGACTCCCCTCTGGAAGCGCTTTCACTGCAAGCTGCAGATTCCCTCCTAACATCAAGCTTTAGGATAGGGTACTGAATTGTAACTTACTTTCGCCTAATAATGCGATTTTGGAAAAGAGAGTATCTCCCGCAGGGAAGCTGCTACATTCAAATGTTTGCCCTCATTAGACTCCCCTCTGGAAGCGCTTTCACTGCAAGCTGCAGATTCCCTCCTAACAGCAAGCTTTAGGATAGGGTACTGAATTGTAACTTACTTTCGATTAATAATGCGTTTTTAGCAAAGAGAGTATCTCCCGCAGGGAAGCTGCTACCATCAAATGTTTGCCCTCATTAGACTCCCCTCTGGAAGCGCTTTCACTGCAAGCTGCAGATTCCCTCCTAACAGCAAGCTTTAGGATAGGGTGCTGAATTGAAACTTACTTTCGCCTAATAATGCGATTTTTGGCAAAGAGAGTATCTCCCGCAGGGAAGCTGCTACAATCAAATGCTGGCTCTCGTTACATTCCTCTCTTGAAGCACTTTCACTGCAAGCTGCAGATTCCCTCCTAACAGCAAGATTTAGGATAGGGTGCTGAATTGTAACTTACTTTCGCCTAATAATGCGATTTTGGCAAAGAGAGTATCTCCCACAGGGAAGCTGCTACCATCAAATGTTTCCCCTCATTAGACTCCCCTCTGGAAGCGCTTTCTCTGCAAGCTGCAGATTCCCTCCTAACAACAAGCTTTAGGATAGGGTAGTGAATTGTAACATAACTGCGGCTAATAATGCGATATTGGAAAAGAGAGTATCTCCCGCAGGGAAGCTGCTACCATCAAATGTTTGCCCTCATTAGTCTCCCCTCTGGAAGCGCTTTCACTGCAAGCTGCAGATTCCCTCCTAACAGCAAGCTTTAGGATAGGGTACTGAATTGTAACTTACTTTCGCCTAATAATGCGATTTTGGCAAAGAGAGTATCTCCCACAGGGAAGCTGCTACCATCAAATGTTCGCTCTCATTAGACTCCCCTCTGGAAGCGCTTTCACTGCAAGCTGCAGATTCCCTCCTAACAGCAAGCTTTAGGATAGTGTACTGAATTGTAACTTACTTTCGCCTAATAATGCGATTTTGGCAAAGAGACTATCTCCCGCAGGGAAGCTGCTACCATCAAATATTTGCCCTCATTAGACTCCCCTCTGGAAGCGCTTTCACTGCAAGCTGCAGATTCCCTCCTAACAGCAAGCTTTAGGAGAGGGTACTGAATTGTAACTTACTTTCGCCGAATAATGCGATTTTGGCAAAGAGAGTATCTCCCGCAGGGAAGCTGCTACCATCAAATGTTTGCCCTCATTAGACTCCCCTCTGGAAGCGCTTTCACTGCAAGCTGCAGATGCCCTCCTAACAGCAAGCTTTAGGATAGGGTACTGAATTGTAACTTACTTTCGCCTAATAATGCGATTTTGGAAAAGAGACTATCTCCCGCAGGGAAGCTGCTACCATCAAATATTTGCCCTCATTAGACTCTCCTTTGGAAGCACTTTCACTGCAAGCTGCAGATTCCCTCCTAACAGCAAGCTGTAGGACAGTGTACTGAATTGTATCTTAACTGCGGCTAATAATGCGATTCTGGAAAAGAGACTATCTCCCGCAGGGAAGCTGCTACCATCAAATGCTTGCCCTCATTAGACTCCCCTCTGGAAGCCCTTTCACAGCAAGCTGCAGATTCACTCCTAACAGCAAGCTTTAGGATAGTGTACTGAATTGTAACTTACTTTCGCCTGATAATGCGATTTTGGCAAAGAGACTATCTCCCGCAGGGAAGCTGCTACCATCAAATGTTTGCCCTCATTAGACTCCCCTCTGGAACGCTTTCACTGCAAGCTGCAGATTCCCTCCTAACAGCAAGCTTTAGGATAAGGTACTGAATTGTAACTTACTTTCGCCTAAAAATGCGATTTTTGCAAAGAGATTATCTCCCGCAGGGAAGCTGCTACATTCAAATGTTTGCCCTCATTAGACTCCCCTCTGGAAGCGCTTTCACTGCAAGCTGCAGATTCCCTCCTAACAGCAAGCTTTAGGATAGGGTACTGAATTGTATCTTACTTTCGCATAATAATGCGTTTTTAGCAAAGAGAGTATCTCCCATAGGGAAGCTGCTACCATCAAATGTTTGCCCTCGTTAGACTCCCCTCTGGAAGCGCTTTCACTGCAAGCTGCAGATTCCCTCCTAACACCAAGCTTTAGGATAGTGTACTGAATTGTAACTTACTTTCGCCTAATAATGCGATTTTGGCAAAGAGAGTGTCTCCCGCAGGGAAGCTGCTACCATCAAATGCTTGCCCTCATTAGACTCCCCTCTGGAAGTGCTTTCACTGCAAGCTGCAGATTCCCTCCTAACAGCAAGCTTTAGGATAGGGTACTGAATTGTAACTTACTTTCACCTAATAATGCGATATTGGCAAAGAGAGTATCTCCCGCAGGGAAGCTGCTACCATCAAATCTTTGCCCTCACTAGACTCCCCTCTGGAAGCGCTTTCACTGCAAGCTGCAGATTCCCTCCTAACAGCAAGCTTTAGGATAGGGTACTGAATTGTAACTTACTTTCGCCTAATAATGCGATTTTGGCAAAGAGAGTATCTCCCGCAGGGAAGCTGCTACCATCAAATGTTTGCCCTCATTACACTCCCTTCTGGATGCACTTTCACTGTAAGCTGCAGATTCCCTCCTAACAGCAAGCTTTAGGATAGGGTACTGAATTGTAAATTAACTGCGGCTAATAAGGCGATTTTGGCAAAGAGAATATCTCCCACAGGGAAGCTGCTACCATCAAATATTTGCCCTCATTAGACTCCCATCTGGAAGCGCTTTCACTGCAAGCTGCAGATTCCCTCCTAACAGCAAGCTTTAGGATAGGGTACTGAATTGTAACTTACTTTCGCCTAATAATGCGATTTTTGAAAAGAGACTATCTCCCGCAGGGAAGTTGCTACCATCAAATATTTGCCCTCATTAGACTCCCCTCTGGAAGCGCTTTCACTGCAAGCTGCAGATTCCCTCCTAACAGCAAGCTTTAGGATAGGGTACTGAATTGTATCTTACTTTCGCCTAATAATGCGATTTTGGCAAAGAGAGTATCTCCCGCAGGGAAGCTGCTACCATCAAATGTTTGCCCTCATTAGACTCCCCTCTGGAAGCGCTTTCACTGCAAGCTGCAGATTCCCTCCTAACAGCAAGCTTTAGGATAGGGTACTGAATTGTAACTTACTTTCGCCTAATAATGCGATTTTGGCAAAGAGAGTATCTCCCGCAGGGAAGCTACTACCATCAAATGTTTGCCCTCATTAGACTCCCCTCTGGAAGCGCTTTCACTGGAAGCTGCAGATTCCCTCCTAACAGCAAGCTTTAGGATAGGGTACTGAATTGTAACTTAACTGCGGCTATTAAGGAGATATTGGCAAAGAGACTATCTCCCGCAGGGAAGCTGTTACCATCAAATGTTTGCCCTCATTAGACTCCCCTCTGGAAGCGCTTTCACTGCAAGCTGCAGATTCCCTCCTAACAGCAAGCTTTAGGATAAGGTACTGAATTGTAACTTACTTTTGCCTAATAATGCGATTTTGGCAAAGAGACTATCTCCCGCAGGGAAGCTGCTACCATCAAATGTTTGCCCTCATTAGACTCCCCTCTGGAAGCGCTTTCACTGCAAGCTGCAGATTCCCTCCTAACAGCAAGCTTTAGGATAGGGTACTGAATTGTAACTTACTTTCGCCTAATAATGCGATTTTGACAAAGAGACTATCTCCCGCAAGGAAGCTGCTACCATCAAGTGTTTTCCCTCATTAGACTCCCCTCTGGAAGCGCTTTCACTGCAAGCTGCAGATTCCCTCCTAACAGCAAGCTTTAGGATAGGGTACTGAATTGTATCTTAACTGCGGCTAATAATGCGATTTTGGCAAAGAGAGTATCTCCCGCAGGGAAGCTGCTACCATCAAATGTTTGCCCTCGTTAGACTCCCCTCTGGAAGCGCTTTCACTGCAAGCTGCAGATTCCCTCCTAACATCAAGCTTTAGGATAGGGTACTGAATTGTAACTTACTTTCGCCTAATAATGCGATTTTGGAAAAGAGAGTATCTCCCGCAGGGAAGCTGCTACATTCAAATGTTTGCCCTCATTAGACTCCCCTCTGGAAGCGCTTTCACTGCAAGCTGCAGATTCCCTCCTAACAGCAAGCTTTAGGATAGGGTACTGAATTGTAACTTACTTTCGATTAATAATTCGTTTTTAGCAAAGAGAGTATCTCCCGCAGGGAAGCTGCTACCATCAAATGTTTGCCCTCATTAGACTCCCCTCTGGAAGCGCTTTCACTGCAAGCTGCAGATTCCCTCCTAACAGCAAGCTTTAGGATAGGGTGCTGAATTGAAACTTACTTTCGCCTAATAATGCGATTTTTGGCAAAGAGAGTATCTCCCGCAGGGAAGCTGCTACAATCAAATGCTGGCTCTCGTTACATTCCTCTCTTGAAGCACTTTCACTGCAAGCTGCAGATTCCCTCCTAACAGCAAGCTTTAGGATAGGGTGCTGAATTGTAACTTACTTTCGCCTAATAATGCGATTTTGGCAAAGAGAGTATCTCCCGCAGGGAAGCTGCTACCATCAAATGTTTCCCCTCATTAGACTCCCCTCTGGAAGCGCTTTCTCTGCAAGCTGCAGATTCCCTCCTAACAGCAAGCTTTAGGATAGGGTACTGAATGGTAACTTACTTTCGCCTAATAATGCGATTTTGGCAAAGAGAGTATCTCCCGCAGGGAAGCTGCTACCATCAAATGTTTGCCCTCATTAGTCTCCCCTCTGGAAGCGCTTTCACTGCAAGCTGCAGATTCCCTCCTAACAGCAAGCTTTAGGATAGGGTACTGAATTGTAACTTACTTTCGCCTAATAATGCGATTTTGGCAAAGAGAGTATCTCCCACAGGGAAGCTGCTACCATCAAATGTTCGCTCTCATTAGACTCCCCTCTGGAAGCGCTTTCACTGCAAGCTGCAGATTCCCTCCTAACAGCAAGCTTTAGGATAGTGTACTGAATTGTAACTTACTTTCGCCTAATAATGCGATTTTGGCAAAGAGACTATCTCCCGCAGGGAAGCTGCTACCATCAAATGTTTGCCCTCATTACACTCCCCTCTGGAAGCGCTTTCACTGCAAGCTGCAGATTCCCTCCTAACAGCAAGCTTTAGGAGAGGGTACTGAATTGTAACTTACTTTCGCATAATAATGCGATTTTGGCAAAGAGAGTATCTCCCGCAGGGAAGCTGCTACCATCAAATGTTTGCCCTCATTAGACTCCCCTCTGGAAGCGCTTTCACTGCAAGCTGCAGATTCCCTCCTAACAGCAAGCTTTAGGATAGGGTACTGAATTGTAACTTACTTTCGCCTAATAATGCGATTTTGGAAAAGAGACTATCTCCCGCAGGGAAGCTGCTACCATCAAATATTTGCCCTCATTAGACTCTCCTCTGGAAGCACTTTCACTGCAAGCTGCAGATTCCCTCCTAACAGCAAGCTGTAGGACAGTGTACTGAATAGTATCTTAACTGCGGCTAATAATGCGATTTTGGAAAAGAGACTATCTCCCGCAGGGAAGCTGCTACCATCAAATGTTTGCCCTCATTAGACTCCCCTCTGGAACGCTTTCACTGCAAGCTGCAGATTCCCTCCTAACAGCAAGCTTTAGGATAAGGTACTGAATTGTAACTTACTTTCGCCTAAAAATGCGGTTTTTGCAAAGAGATTATCTCCCGCAGGGAAGCTGCTACATTCAAATGTTTGCCCTCATTAGACTCCCCTCTGGAAGCGCTTTCACTGCAAGCTGCAGATTCCCTCCTAACAGCAAGCTTTAGGATATGGTACTGAATTGTAACTTACTTTCGCCTAATAATGCGATTTTGGCAAAGAGAGTATCTCCCGCAGGGAAGCTGCTACCATCAAATATTTGCCCTCATTAAACTCTCCTCTGGAAGCGCTTTCACTGCAAGCTGCAGATTCCCTCTTAACAGCAAGCTTTAGGATAGGGTACTGAATTGTAACTTACTTTCGCCTAATAATGCGATTTTGGCAAAGAGACTATCTCCCGCAGGGAAGCTGCTACCATCAAATGTTTGCCTTCATTAGACTCCCTTCTGGAAGCGCTTTCACTGCAAGCTGCAGATTTCCTCCTAACAGCAAGCTTTAGGATAGGGTACTGAATTGTAACTTACTTTCGCCTAATAATGCGATTTTGGCAAAGAGACTATCTCCCGCAGGGAAGCTGCTACCATCAAATGTTTGCCCTCATTAGACTCCCCTCTGGAAGCGCTTTCACTGCAAGCTGCAGATTCCCTCCTAACAGCAAGCTTTAGTATAGGGTACTGAATTGTAACTTCCTTTCGCCTAATAATGCGATTTTGGCAAAGAGAGTATCTCCCGCAGGGAAGCTGCTACCATCAAATGTTTGCCCTCATTACACTCCCTTCTGGATGCGCTTTCACTGCAAGCTGCAGATTCCCTCCTAACAGCAAGCTTTAGGATAGGGTACTGAATTGAAACTTAACTGCGGCTAATAAGGCGATTCTGGGAAAGAGAATATCTCCCGCAGGGAAGCTGCTACCATCAAATATTTGCCCTCATTAGACTCCCCTCTGGAAGCGCTTTCACTGCAAGCTGCAGATTCCCTCCTAACAGCAAGCTTTAGGATAGGGTACTGAATTGTAACTTACTTTCGCATAATAATGCGATTTTGGCAAAGAGAGTATCTCCCGCAGGGAAGCTGCTACCATCTAATGCTTGCCCTCATTAGACTCCCCTCTGGAAGCGCTTTCACTGCAAGCTGCAGATTCCCTCCTAACAGCAAGCTTTAGGATAGGGTACTGAATTGTAACTTAACTGCGGCTAATAAGGGGATTTTGGCAAAGAGAGTATCTCCCGCAGGGAAGCTGCTACCATCAAATATTTGCCCTCATTAGACTCCCCTCTGGAAGCGCTTTCACTGCAAGCTGCATATTCCCTCCTAACATCAAGCTTTAGGATAGGGTACTGAATTGTATCTTCCTTTCGATTTATAATGCGATTTTGGCAAAGAGACTATCTCCCGCAGGGAATCTGCTACCATCAAATGTTTGCCCTCATTAGACTCCCCTCTGGAAGCGCTTTCACTGCAAGCTGCAGATTCCCTCCTAACAGCAAGCTTTAGGATAGGGTACTGAATTGTAACTTACTTTCACCTAATAATGCGATTTTGGCAAAGAGAGTATCTCCCGCAGGGAAGCTGCTACCATCAAATCTTTGCCCTCACTAGACTCCCCTCTGGAAGCGCTTTCACTGCAAGCTGCAGATTCCCTCCTAACAGCAAGCTTTAGGATAGGGTACTGAATTGTAACTTACTTTCGCCTAATAATGCGATTTTGGCAAAGAGAGTATCTCCCGCAGGGAAGCTGCTACCATCAAATGTTTGCCCTCACTAGACTCCCCTCTGGAAGCGCTTTCACTGCAAGCTGCAGATTCCCTCCTAACAGCAAGCTTTAGGATAGGGTACTGAATTGTAACTTACTTTCGCCTAATAATGCGATTTTGGCAAAGAGAGTATCTCCCGCAGGGAAGCTGTTACCATCAAATGTTTGCCCTCATTAGACTCCCCTCTGGAAGCGCTTTCACTGCAAGCTGCAGATTCCCTCCTAACAGCAAGCTTTAGGATAAGGTACTGAATTGTAACTTACTTTTGCCTAATAATGCGATTTTGGAAAAGAAACTATCTCCCGCAGGGAAGCTGCTACCATCAAATGTTTGCCCTCATTAGACTCCCCTCTGGAAGCGCTTTCACTGCAAGCTGCAGATTCCCTCCTAACAGCAAGCTTTAGGATAGGGTACTGAATTGTAACTTACTTTCGCCTAATAATGCGATTTTGGCAAAGAGAGTGTCTCCCGCAGGGAAGCTGCTACCATCAAATGCTTGCCCTCATTAGACTCCCCTCTGGAAGTGCTTTCACTGCAAGCTGCAGATTCCCTCCTAACAGCAAGCTTTAGGATAGGGTACTGAATTGTAACTTACTTTCACCTAATAATGCGATATTGGCAAAGAGAGTATCTCCCGCAGGGAAGCTGCTACCATCAAATCTTTGCCCTCACTAGACTCCCCTCTGGAAGCGCTTTCACTGCAAGCTGCAGATTCCCTCCTAACAGCAAGCTTTAGGATAGGGTACTGAATTGTAACTTACTTTCGCCTAATAATGCGATTTTGGCAAAGAGAGTATCTCCCGCAGGGAAGCTGCTACCATCAAATGTTTGCCCTCATTACACTCCCTTCTGGATGCACTTTCACTGTAAGCTGCAGATTCCCTCCTAACAGCAAGCTTTAGGATAGGGTACTGAATTGTAAATTAACTGCGGCTAATAAGGCGATTTTGGCAAAGAGAATATCTCCCACAGGGAAGCTGCTACCATCAAATATTTGCCCTCATTAGACTCCCATCTGGAAGCGCTTTCACTGCAAGCTGCAGATTCCCTCCTAACAGCAAGCTTTAGGATAGGGTACTGAATTGTAACTTACTTTCGCCTAATAATGCGATTTTTGAAAAGAGACTATCTCCCGCAGGGAAGTTGCTACCATCAAATATTTGCCCTCATTAGACTCCCCTCTGGAAGCGCTTTCACTGCAAGCTGCAGATTCCCTCCTAACAGCAAGCTTTAGGATAGGGTACTGAATTGTAACTTACTTTTGCCTAATAATGCGATTTTGGCAAAGAGACTATCTCCCGCAGGGAAGCTGCTACCATCAAATGTTTGCCCTCATTAGACTCCCCTCTGGAAGCGCTTTCACTGCAAGCTGCAGATTCCCTCCTAACAGCAAGCTTTAGGATAGGGTACTGAATTGTAACTTAACTGCGGCTATTAAGGAGATATTGGCAAAGAGACTATCTCCCGCATGGAAGCTGCTACCATCAAATGTTTGCCCTCATTAGACTCCCCTCTGGAAGCGCTTTCACTGCAAGCTGCAGATTCCCTCCTAACAGCAAGCTTTAGGATAGTGTACTGAATTGTAACTTACTTTCGCCTAATAATGCGATTTTGGCAAAGAGAGTATCTCCCGCAGGGAAGCTGCTACCATCAAATCTTTGCCCTCACTAGACTCCCCTCTGGAAGCGCTTTCACTGCAAGCTGCAGATTCCCTCCTAACAGCAAGCTTTAGGATAGGGTACTGAATTGTAACTTACTTTCGCCTAATAATGCGATTTTGGCAAAGAGAGTATCTCCCGCAGGGAAGCTGCTACCATCAAATGTTTGCCCTCATTAGACTCCCCTCTGGAAGCGCTTTCACTGCAAGCTGCAGATTCCCTCCTAACAGCAAGCTTTAGGATAGGGTACTGAATTGTAACTTACTTTCGCCTAATAATGCGATTTTGGCAAAGAGAGTATCTCCCGCAGGGAAGCTACTAACATCAAATGTTTGCCCTCATTAGACTCCCCTCTGGAAGCGCTTTCACTGGAAGCTGCAGATTCCCTCCTAACAGCAAGCTTTAGGATATGGTACTGAATTGTAACTTACTTTTGCCTAATAATGCGATTTTGGCAAAGAGACTATCTCCCGCAGGGAAGCTGTTACCATCAAATGTTTGCCCTCATTAGACTCCCCTCTGGAAGCGCTTTCACTGCAAGCTGCAGATTCCCTCCTAACAGCAAGCTTTAGGATAAGGTACTGAATTGTAACTTACTTTTGCCTAATAATGCGATTTTGGAAAAGAAACTATCTCCCGCAGGGAAGCTGCTACCATCAAATGTTTGCCCTCATTAGACTCCCCTCTGGAAGCGCTTTCACTGCAAGCTGCAGATTCCCTCCTAACAGCAAGCTTTAGGATAGGGTACTGAATTGTAACTTACTTTCGCCTAATAATGCGATTTTGGCAAAGAGAGTGTCTCCCGCAGGGAAGCTGCTACCATCAAATGCTTGCCCTCATTAGACTCCCCTCTGGAAGTGCTTTCACTGCAAGCTGCAGATTCCCTCCTAACAGCAAGCTTTAGGATAGGGTACTGAATTGTAACTTACTTTCACCTAATAATGCGATATTGGCAAAGAGAGTATCTCCCGCAGGGAAGCTGCTACCATCAAATCTTTGCCCTCACTAGACTCCCCTCTGGAAGCGCTTTCACTGCAAGCTGCAGATTCCCTCCTAACAGCAAGCTTTAGGATAGGGTACTGAATTGTAACTTACTTTTGCCTAATAATGCGATTTTGGCAAAGAGAGTATCTCCCGCAGGGAAGCTGCTACCATCAAATGTTTGCCCTCATTACACTCCCTTCTGGATGCACTTTCACTGTAAGCTGCAGATTCCCTCCTAACAGCAAGCTTTAGGATAGGGTACTGAATTGTAAATTAACTGCGGCTAATAAGGCGATTTTGGCAAAGAGAATATCTCCCACAGGGAAGCTGCTACCATCAAATATTTGCCCTCATTAGACTCCCATCTGGAAGCGCTTTCACTGCAAGCTGCAGATTCCCTCCTAACAGCAAGCTTTAGGATAGGGTACTGAATTGTAACTTACTTTCGCCTAATAATGCGATTTTTGAAAAGAGACTATCTCCCGCAGGGAAGTTGCTACCATCAAATATTTGCCCTCATTAGACTCCCCTCTGGAAGCGCTTTCACTGCAAGCTGCAGATTCCCTCCTAACAGCAAGCTTTAGGATAGGGTACTGAATTGTAACTTAACTGCGGCTAATAAGGCGATATTGGCAAAGAGAGTATCTCCCGCAGGGAAGCTGCTACCATCAAATGTTTGCCCTCATTAGACTCCCCTCTGGAAGCGCTTTCACTGCAAGCTGCAGATTCCCTCCTAACAGCAAGCTTTAGGATAGGGTACTGAATTGTAATTTACTTTCGCCTAATAATGCGATTTTTGGCAAAGAGAGTATCTCCCGCAGGGAAGATGCTACCATCAAATGTTTGCCCTCATTAGACTCCCCTCTGGAAGCGCTTTCACTGCAAGCTGCAGATTCCCTCCTAACAGCAAGCTGTAGGACAGTATACTGAATTGTAGCTTAACTGCGGCTAATAAGGCGATTTTGGCAAAGAGAATATCTCCCGCAGGGAAGCTGCTACCATCAAATGCTTGCCCTCCTTAGACTCCCCTCTGGAAGCGCTTTCACTGCAAGCTGCAGATTCCCTCCTAACAGCAAGCTTTAGGATGGGGTACTGAATTGTAACTTACTTTCGCCTAATAATGCGATTATGGCAAAGAGAGTATCTCCCGCAGGGAAGCTGCTACCATCAAATGTTTGCCCTCATTAGACTCCCCTCTGGAAGCGCTTTCACTGCAAGCTGCAGATTCCCTCCTAACAGCAAGCTTTAGGATAGGGTACTGAATTGTAATTTACTTTCGCCTAATAATGCGATTTTTGGCAAAGAGAGTATCTCCCGCAGGGAAGCTGCTACCATCAAATGTTTGCCCTCATTAGACTCCCCTCTGGAAGCGCTTTCACTGCAAGCTGCAGATTCCCTCCTAACAGCAAGCTGTAGGATAGTGTACTGAATTGTATCTTAACTGCGGCTAATAATGCGATTTTGGAAAAGAGACTATCTCCCGCAGGGAAGCTGCTACCATCAAATGCTTGCCCTCATTAGACTCCCCTCTGGAAGCGCTTTCACAGCAAGCTGCAGATTCCCTCCTAACAGCAAGCTTTAGGATAGTGTACTGAATTGTAACTTACTTTCGCCTAATAATGCGATATTGGCAAAGAGAGTATCTCCCGCAGGGAAGCTCCTACCATCAAATGCTTGCCCTCATTAGACTCCCCTCTGGAAGTGCTTTCACTGCAAGCTGCAGATTCCCTCCTAACAGCAAGCTTTAGGATAGGGTACTGAATTGTAACTTAGTTTCGCCTAATAATGCGATTTTGGCAAAGAGAGTGTCTCCCGCAGGGAAGCTGCTACCATCAAATGTTTGCCCTCATTACACTCCCCTCTGGAAGCGCTTTCACTGCAAGCTGCAGATTCCCTCCTAACAGCAAGCTTTAGGATAGGGTACTGAATTGTAACTTAACTGCGGCTAATAAGGCGATATTGGCAAAGAGAGTATCTCCCGCAGGGAAGCTGCTACCATCAAATGTTTGCCCTCATTAGACTCCCCTCTGGAAGCGCTTTCACTGCAAGCTGCAGATTCCCTCCTAACAGCAAGCTTTAGGATAGGGTACTGAATTGTAATTTACTTTCGCCTAATAATGCGATTTTTGGCAAAGAGAGTATCTCCCGCAGGGAAGCTGCTACCATCAAATGTTTGCCCTCATTAGACTCCCCTCTGGAAGCGCTTTCACTGCAAGCTGCAGATTCCCTCCTAACAGCAAGCTGTAGGACAGTATACTGAATTGTAACTTAACTGCGGCTAATAAGGCGATTTTGGCAAAGAGAATATCTCCCGCAGGGAAGCTGCTACCATCAAATGCTTGCCCTCCTTAGACTCCCCTCTGGAAGCGCTTTCACTGCAAGCTGCAGATTCCCTCCTAACAGCAAGCTTTAGGATAGGGTACTGAATTGTAACTTACTTTCGCCTAATAATGCGATTTTGGCAAAGAGACTATCTCCCGCAGGGAAGCTGCTACCATCAAATATTTGCCTTCATTAGACTCTCCTCTGGAAGCGCTTTCACTGCAAGCTGCAGATTCCCTCCTAACAGCAAGCTGTAGGACAGTTTACTGAATTATATCTTAACTGCAGCTAATAATGCGATTTTGGAAAAGAGACTATCTCCCGCAGGGAAGCTCCTACCATCAAATGTTTGCCCTCATTAGACTCCCCTCTGGAAGCCCTTTCACTGCAAGCTGCAGATTCCCTCCTAACAGCAAGCTTTAGGATAGGGTACTGAATTGTAACTTACTTTCGCCTAATAATGCGATTTTGGCAAAGAGAGTATCTCCCGCAGGGAAGCTGCTACCATCAAATGTTTGCCCTCATTAGACTCCCCTCTGGAAGCGCTTTCACTGCAAGCTGCAGATTCCCTCCTAACAGCAAGCTTTAGGATAGGGTACTGAATTGTAACTTACTTTCGCCTAATAATGCGATTTTGGCAAAGAGACTATCTCCCGCAGGGAAGCTGTTACCATCAAATGTTTTCCCTCGTTAGACTACCCTCTGGAAGCGCTTTCACTGCAAGCTGCAGATTCCCTCCTAACAGCAAGTTTTAGGATAGGGTACTGAATTGTAACTTCCTTTCGCCTAATAATGCGATTTCGGCAAAGAGAGTATCTCCGGCAGGGAAGCTGCTACCATCAAATGTTTGCCCTCATTAGATTCCCCTCTGGAAGCGCTTTCACTGCAAGCTGCAGATTCCATCCTAACAGCAAGCTTTAGGATAGGGTACTGAATTGTAACTTACTTTCGCCTAATAATGCGATTCTGGCAAAGAGAGTATCTCCCGCAGGGAAGCTGCTACCATCAAATGTTTGCCCTCATTAGACTCCCCTCTGGAAGCGCTTTCACTGCAAGCTGCAGATTCCCTCCTAACAGCAAGCTTTAGGATAGGGTACTGAATTGTAACTTACTTTCGCCTAATAATGCGATTTTGGCAAAGAGAGTATCTCACGCAGGGAAGCTGCTACCATCAAATATTTGCCCTCATTACACTCCCTTCCGGATGCGCTTTCTCTGCAAGCTGCAGATTCCCTCCTAACAGCAAGCTTTAGGATTAGGTACTGAATTGTAACTTAACTGCGGCTAATAAGAAGATTTTGGCAAAGAGAATATCTCCCGCAGGGAAGCTGCTACATTCAAATGTTTGCCCTCATTAGACTCCCCTCTGGAAGCGCTTTCACTGCAAGCTGCAGATTCCCTCCTAACAGCAAGCTTTAGGATAGGGTACTGAATTGTAACTTCCTTTCGCCTAATAATTCGATTTTGGCAAAGAGAGTATCTCCCGCAGTGAAGCTGCTACCATCAAATGTTTGCCCTCATTAGACTCCCCTCTGGAAGCGCTTTCACTGCAAGCTGCAGATTCCCTCCTAACAGCAAGCTTTAGGATAGGGTACTGAATTGTTACTTTTTTTCGCCTAATAATGCGATTTTGGCAAAGAGAGTATCTCCCGCAGGGAAGCTGCTACCATCAAATGTTTGCCCTATTTAGACTCCCCTCTGGAAGCGCTTTCACTGGAAGTTGCAGATTCCCTCCTAACAGCAAGCTTTAGGATAGTGTACTGAATTGTAACTTACTTTCGCCTAATAATGCGATTATGGCAAAGAGAGTATCTCCCGCAGGGAAGCTGCTACCATCAAATATTTGCCCTCATTAGACTCTCCTCTGGAAGCGCATTCACTTCAAGCTGCAGATTCCCTCCTAACAGCAAGCTTTAGGATAGGGTACTGAATTGTAACTTCCTTTCGCCTAATAATGCGATTTTGGCAAAGAGACTATCTCCCGCAGGGAAGCTGCTACCATCAAATGTTTGCCCTCATTAGACTCCCCTCTGGAAGCGCTTTCACTGCAAGCTGCAGATTCCCTCCTAACAGCAAGCTTTAGGATAGGGTACTGAATTGTAACTTACTTTCGCCTAATAATGCGATTTTGGCAAAGAGAGTATCTCCCACAGGGAAGCTGCTACCATCAAATGTTTGCCCTCGTTAGACTCCCCTCTGGAAGCGCTTTCACTGCAAGCTGCAGATTCCCTCCTAACAGCAAGCTTTAGGATAGGGTAGTGAATTGTAACTTAACTGCGGCTAATAATGCGATTTTGGCAAAGAGAATATCTCCCGCAGGGAAGCTGCTACCATCAAATGTTTGCCCTCATTAGACTCCCCTCTGGAAGCGCTTTCACTGCAAGCTGCAGATTCCCTCCTAACAGCAAGCTGTAGGACAGTATACTGAATTGTAACTTAACTGCGGCTAATAAGGCGATTTTGGCAAAGAGAATATCACCCGCAGGGAAGCTGCTACCATCAAATGTTTGCCCTCATTAGACTCCCCTCTGGAAGCGCTTTCACTGCAAGCTGCAGATTCCCTCCTAACAGCAAGCTTTAGGATAGGGTACTGAATTGTAACTTACTTTCGCCTAATAATGCGATTTTGGCAAAGAGAGTATCTCCCGCAGGGAAGCTGCTGCCATCAAATGCTTGCCCTCATTAGACTCCCCTCTGGAAGCGCTTTCACTGCAAGCTGCAGATTCCCTCCTAACAGCAAGCTTTAGGATAGGGTACTGAATTGTAACTTACTTTCGCCTAATAATGCGATTTTGGCAAAGAGAGTATCTCCCGCAGGGAAGCTGCTACCATCAAATGTTTGCCCTCATTAGACTCCCCTCTGGAAGCGCTTTCACTGCAAGCTGCAGATTCCCTCCTAACAGCAAGCTTTAGGATAGGGTACTGAATTGTAACTTACTTTTGCCTAATAATGCGATTTTGGCAAAGAGACTATCTCCCGCAGGGAAGCTGCTACCATCAAATATTTGCCCTCATTAGACTCTCCTCTGGAAGCGCTTTCACTGCAAGCTGCAGATTCCCTCCTAACAGCAAGCTTTAGGATAGGGTACTGAATTGTAACTTACTTTCGCCTAATAATGCGATTTTGGCAAAGAGACTATCTCCCGCAGGGAAGCTGCTACCATCAAATGTTTGCCCTCATTAGACTCCCCTCTGGAAGCGCTTTCACTGCAAGCTGCAGATTCCCTCCTAACAGCAAGCTTTAGGATAGGGTACTGAATTGTAACTTACTATCGCCTAATAATGCGATTTTGGCAAAGAGAGTATCTCCCGCAGGGAAGCTGCTACCATCAAATGTTTGCCCTCATTAGACTCCCCTCTGGAAGCGCTTTCACTGCAAGCTGCAGATTCCCTCCTAACAGCAAGCTTTAGGATAGGGTACTGAATTGTAACTTGCTTTCGCATAATAATGCGATTTTGGCAAAGAGAGTATCTCCCGCAGGGAAGCTGCTACCATCAAATGTTTGCCCTCATTAGACTCCCCTCTGGAAGCGCTTTCACTGCAAGCTGCAGATTCCCTCCTAACAGCAAGCTTTAGGATAAGGTACTGAATTGTAACTTACTTTTGCCTAATAATGCGATTTTGGCAAAGAGACTATCTCCCGCAGGGAAGCTGCTACCATCAAATGTTTGCCCTCATTAGACTCCCCTCTGGAAGCGCTTTCACTGCAAGCTGCAGATTCCCTCCTAACAGCAAGCTTTAGGATAGGGTACTGAATTGTAACTTACTTTCGCCTAATAATGCGATTTTGGCAAAGAGAGTATCTCCCACAGGGAAGCTGCTACCATCAAATGTTTGCCCTCGTTAGACTCCCCTCTGGAAGCGCTTTCACTGCAAGCTGCAGATTCCCTCCTAACAGCAAGCTTTAGGATAGGGTACTGAATTGTAACTTACTTTTGCCTAATAATGCGATTTTGGCAAAGAGAGTATCTCCCGCAGGGAAGCTGCTACCATCAAATATTTGCCCTCATTAGACTCTCCTCTGGAAGCGCTTTCACTGCAAGCTGCAGATTCCCTCCTAACAGCAAGCTTTAGGATAGGGTACTGAATTGTAACTTACTTTCGCCTAATAATGCGATTTTGGCAAAGAGACTATCTTCCGCAGGGAAGCTGCTACCATCAAATGTTTGCCCTCATTAGACTCCCCTCTGGAAGCGCTTTCACTGCAAGCTGCAGATTCCCTCCTAACAGCAAGCTTTAGGATAGGGTACTGAATTGTAACTTACTTTCGCCTAATAATGCGATTTTGGCAAAGAGAGTATCTCCCGCAGGGAAGCTGCTACCATCAAATGTTTGCCCTCATTAGACTCCCCTCTGGAAGCGCTTTCACTGCAAGCTGCAGATTCCCTCCTAACAGCAAGCTTTAGGATAGGGTACTGAATTGTAACTTACTTTCGCCTAATAATGCGATTTTGGCAAAGAGAGTATCTCCCGCACGGAAGCTGCTACCATCAAATGTTTGCCCTCATTAGACTCCCCTCTGGAAGCGCTTTCACTGCAAGCTGCAGATTCCCTCCTAACAGCAAGCTTTAGGATAGGGTACTGAATTGTAACTTCCTTTCGCCTAATAATTCGATTTTGGCAAAGAGAGTATCTCCCGCAGGGAAGCTGCTACCATCAAATATTTGCCCTCATTAGACTCCCCTCTGGAAGCGCTTTCACTGCAAGCTGCAGATTCCCTCCTAACAGCAAGCTTTAGGATAGGGTACTGAATTGTAATTTACTTTCGCCTAATAATGCGATTTTGGCAAAGAGAGTATCTCCCGCAGGGAAGCTGCTACCATCAAATCTTTGCCCTCATTAGACTCTCCTCTGGAAGCGCTTTCACTGCAAGCTGCAGATTCCCTCCTAACAGCAAGCTTTAGGATAGGGTACTGAATTGTAACTTACTTTCGCCTAATAATGCGATTTTGGCAAAGAGAGTATCTCCCGCAGGGAAGCTGCTACCATCAAATGTTTGCCCTCATTAGACTTCCCTCTGGAAGCGCTTTCACTGCAAGCTGCAGATTCCCTCCTAACAGCAAGCTTTAGGATAGGGTACTGAATTGTAACTTACTTTCGCCTAATAATGCGATTTTGGCAAAGAGAGTATCTCCCGCAGGGAAGCTGCTACCATCAAATGCTTGCCCTCATTAGACTCCCCTCTGGAAGCGCTTTCACTGCAAGCTGCAGATTCCCTCCTAACAGCAAGCTTTAGGATAGGGTACTGAATTGTAACTTCCTTTCGCCTAATAATGCGATTTTGGCAAAGAGACTATCTCCCGCAGGGAAGCTGCTACCATCAAATGTTTGCCCTCATTAGACTCCCCTCTGGAAGCGCTTTCACTGCAAGCTGCAGATTCCCTCCTAACAGCAAGCTTTAGGATAGGGTACTGAATTGTAACTTACTTTCGCCTAATAATGCGATTTTGGCAAAGAGAGTATCTCCCACAGGGAAGCTGCTACCATCAAATGTTTGCCCTCGTTAGACTCCCCTCTGGAAGCGCTTTCACTGCAAGCTGCAGATTCCCTCCTAACAGCAAGCTTTAGGATAGGGTAGTGAATTGTAACTTAACTGCGGCTAATAATGCGATTTTGGCAAAGAGAATATCTCCCGCAGGGAAGCTGCTACCATCAAATGTTTGCCCTCATTAGACTCCCCTCTGGAAGCGCTTTCACTGCAAGCTGCAGATTCCCTCCTAACAGCAAGCTGTAGGACAGTATACTGAATTGTATCTTAACTGCGGCTAATAAGGCGATTTTGGCAAAGAGAATATCACCCGCAGGGAAGCTGCTACCATCAAATGTTTGCCCTCATTAGACTCCCCTCTGGAAGCGCTTTCACTGCAAGCTGCAGATTCCCTCCTAACAGCAAGCTTTAGGATAGGGTACTGAATTGTAACTTACTTTCGCCTAATAATGCGATTTTGGCAAAGAGAGTATCTCCCGCAGGGAAGCTGCTGCCATCAAATGCTTGCCCTCATTAGACTCCCCTCTGGAAGCGCTTTCACTGCAAGCTGCAGATTCCCTCCTAACAGCAAGCTTTAGGATAGGGTACTGAATTGTAACTTACTTTTGCCTAATAATGCGATTTTGGCAAAGAGAGTATCTCCCGCAGGGAAGCTGCTACCATCAAATATTTGCCCTCATTAGACTCTCCTCTGGAAGCGCTTTCACTGCAAGCTGCAGATTCCCTCCTAACAGCAAGCTTTAGGATAGGGTACTGAATTGTAACTTACTTTCGCCTAATAATGCGATTTTGGCAAAGAGACTATCTCCCGCAGGGAAGCTGCTACCATCAAATGTTTGGCCCTCATTAGACTCCCCTCTGGAAGCGCTTTCACTGCAAGCTGCAGATTCCCTCCTAACAGCAAGCTTTAGGATAGGGTACTGAATTGTATCTTACTTTCGCATAATAATGCGATTTTGGCAAAGAGAGTATCTCCCGGAGGGAAGCTGCTACCATCAAATGTTTGCCCTCATTAGACTCCCCTCTGGAAGCGCTTTCACTGCAAGCTGCAGATTCCCTCCTAACAGCAAGCTTTAGGATAGGGTACTGAATTGTAACTTACTTTCGCATAATAATGCGATTTTGGCAAAGAGAGTATCTCCCGCACGGAAGCTGCTACCATCAAATGTTTGCCCTCATTAGACTCCCCTCTGGAAGCGCTTTCACTGCAAGCTGCAGATTCCCTCCTAACAGCAAGCTTTAGGATAAGGTACTGAATTGTAACTTACTTTCGCCTAATAATGCGATTTTGGCAAAGAGACTATCTCCCGCAGGGAAGCTGCTACCATCAAATGTTTGCCCTCATTAGACTCCCCTCTGGAAGCGCTTTCACTGCAAGCTGCAGATTCCCTCCTAACAGCAAGCTTTAGGATAGGGTACTGAATTGTAACTTACTTTCGCCTAATAATGCGATTTTGGCAAAGAGAATATCTCCCGCAGGGAAGCTGATACCATCAAATGTTTGCCCTCATTAGACTCCCCTCTGGAAGCGCTTTCACTGCAAGCTGCAGATTCCCTCCTAACAGCAAGCTGTAGGACAGTGTACTGTATTGTAACTTAACTGCGGCTAATAATGCGATATTGGCAAAGAGAATATCTACCGCAGGGAAGCTGCTACCATCAAATGTTTGCCCTCATTAGACTCCCCTCTGGAAGCGCTTTCACTGCAAGCTGCAGATTCCCTCCTAACAGCAAGCTTTAGGATAGGGTACTGAATTGTAACTTAACTGCGGCTAAAAAGGCGATTTTGGCAAAGAGAATATCTCCCGCAGGGAAGCTGCTACCATCAAATCTTTGCCCTCATTAGACTCCCGTCTGGAAGCACTTTCACTGCAAGCTGCAGATTCCCTCCTAACAGCAAGCTTTAGGATAGGGTTCTGAATTGTAACTTACTTTCGCCTAATAATGCGATTTTGGCAAAGAGAGTATCTCCCGCAGGGAAGCTGCTACCATCAAATGTTTGCCCTCATTAGACTCCCCTCTGGCAGCGCTTTCACTGCAAGCTGCAGATTCCCTCCTAACAGCAAGCTTTAGGATAGGGTACTGAATTGTAACTTAACTGCGGCTAATAATGCGATTATTGCAAAGAGAATATCTCCCGCAGGGAAGCTGCTACCATCAAATATTTGCCTTCATTAGACTCCTCTCTGGAAGCGCTTTCACTGCAAGCTGCAGATTCCCTCCTAACAGCAAGCTTTAGGATAGGGTACTGAATTGTAACTTACTTTCGCCTAATAATGCGATTTTGGCAAAGAGAGTATCTCCCGCAGGGAAGCTGCTACCATCAAATGTTTGCCCTCGTTAGACTCCCCTCTGGAAGCGCTTTCACTGCAAGCTGCAGATTCCCTCCTAACAGCAAGCTTTAGGATAGTGTAATGAATTGTAACTTACTTTCGCCTAATAATGCGATTTTGGCAAAGAGAGTATATCCCGCAGGGAAGCTGCTACCATCAAATGTTTGCCCTCCTTAGACTCCCCTCTGGAAACGCTTTCACTGCAAGCTGCAGATTCCCTCCTAACAGCAAGCTTTAGGATAGGGTACTGAATTGTATCTTACTTTCGCCTAATAATGCGATTTTGGCAAAGAGACTATCTCCCGCAGGGAAGCTGGTACCATCAAATGTTTGCCCTCATTACACTCCCCTCTGGAAGCGCTTTCACTGCAAGCTGCAGATTCCCTCCTAACAGCAAGCTTTAGGATAGGGTACTGAATTGTAACTTACTTTCGCCTAATAATGCGATTTTGGCAAAGAGAGTATCTCCCGCAGGGAAGCTGCTACCATCAAATGTTTGCCCTCATTAGACTCCCCTCTGGAAGCGCTTTCACTGCAAGCTGCAGATTCCCTCCTAACAGCAAGCTTTAGGATAGGGTACTGAATTGTAACTTACTTTCGCATAATAATGCGATTTTGGCAAAGAGAGTATCTCCCGCACGGAAGCTGCTACCATCAAATGTTTGCCCTCATTAGACTCCCCTCTGGAAGCGCTTTCACTGCAAGCTGCAGATTCCCTCCTAACAGCAAGCTTTAGGATAAGGTACGGAATTGTAACTTACTTTCGCCTAATAATGCGATTTTGGCAAAGAGACTATCTCCCGCAGGGAAGCTGCTACCATCAAATGTTTGCCCTCATTAGACTCCCCTCTGGAAGCGCTTTCACTGCAAGCTGCAGATTCCCTCCTAACAGCAAGCTTTAGGATAGTGTAATGAATTGTAAATTACTTTCGCCTAATAATGCGATTTTGGCAAAGAGAGTATATCCCGCAGGGAAGCTGCTACCATCAAATGTTTGCCCTCCTTAGACTCCCCTCTGGAAACGCTTTCACTGCAAGCTGCAGGTTCCCTCCTAACAGCAAGCTTTAGGATAGGGTACTGAATTGTAACTTAACTGCGTCTAATAAGGCGATTTTGGTAAAGAGAGTATCTCCCGCAGGGAAGCTGCTACCATAAAATATTTGCCCTCATTAGACTCTCCTCTGGAATCGCTTTCACTGCAAGCTGCAGATTCCCTCCTAACAGCAAGCTTTAGGATAGGGTACTGAATTGTAACTTACTTTCGCCTAATAATGCGATTTTGGCAAAGAGAGTATCTCCCGCAGGGAAGCTGCTACCATCAAATGTTTGCCCTCATTAGACTCCCCTCTGGAAGCGCTTTCACTGCAAGCTGCAGATTCCCTCCTAACAGCAAGCTTTAGGATAGGGTACTGAATTGTAACTTACTTTCGCCTAATAATGCGATTTTGGCAAAGAGAGTATCTGCCGCAGGGAAGCTGCTACCATCAAATGTTTGCCTTCATTAGACTCCCCTCTAGAAGCGCTTTCACTGCAAGCTGCAGATTCCCTCCTAACAGCAAGCTTTAGGATAGGGTACTGAATTGTAACTTACTTTCGCCTAATAATGCGATTTTGGCAAAGAGAGTATCTCCCGCAGGGAAGCTGCTACCATCAAATGTTTGCCCTCATTAGACTCCCCTCTGGAAGCGCTTTCACTGCAAGCTGCAGATTCCCTCCTAACAGCAAGCTTTAGGATAGGGTACTGAATTGTAATTTACTTTCGCCTAATAATGCGATTTTGGCAAAGAGAGTATCTCCCGCACGGAAGCTGCTACCATCAAATGTTTGCCCTCATTAGACTCCCCTCTGGAAGCGCTTTCACTGCAAGCTGCAGATTCCCTCCTAACAGCAAGCTTTAGGATAGGGTACTGAATTGTAACTTACTTTCGCCTAATAATGCGATTTTGGCAAAGAGAGTATCTGCCGCAGGGAAGCTGCTACCATCAAATGTTTGCCTTCATTAGACTCCCCTCTAGAAGCGCTTTCACTGCAAGCTGCAGATTCCCTCCTAACAGCAAGCTTTAGGATAGGGTACTGAATTGTAACTTACTTTCGCCTAATAATGCGATTTTGGCAAAGAGAGTATCTCCCGCAGGGAAGCTGCTACCATCAAATGTTTGCCCTCATTAGACTCCCCTCTGGAAGCGCTTTCACTGCAAGCTGCAGATTCCCTCCTAACAGCAAGCTTTAGGATAGGGTACTGAATTGTAACTTAACTGCGTCTAATAAGGCGATTTTGGTAAAGAGAGTATCTCCCGCACGGAAGCTGCTACCATAAAATATTTGCCCTCATTAGACTCTCCTCTGGAATCGCTTTCACTGCAAGCTGCAGATTCCCTCCTAACAGCAAGCTTTAGGATAGGGTACTGAATTGTAACTTACTTTCGCCTAATAATGCGATTTTGGCAAAGAGACTATCTTCCGCAGGGAAGCTGCTACCATCAAATGTTTGCCTTCATTAGTCTCCCCTCTGGAAGCGCTTTCACTGCAAGCTGCAGATTCCCTCCTAACAGCAAGCTTTAGGATAAGGTACTGAATTGTAACTTACTTTCGCCTAATAATGCGATTTTGGCAAAGAGAGTATCTCCCGCAGGGAAGCTGCTACCATCAAATGTTTGCCCTCGTTAGACTCCCCTCTGGAAGCGCTTTCACTGCAAGCTGCAGATTCCCTCCTAACAGCAAGCTTTAGGATAGGGTACTGAATTGTAACTTAACTGCGGCTAAAAAGGCGATTTTGGCAAAGAGAATATCTCCCGCAGGGAAGCTGCTACCATCAAATGTTTGCCGTCATTAGACTCCCCTCTGGAAGCACTTTCACTGCAAGCTGCAGATTCCCTCCTAACAGCAAGCTTTAGGATAGGGTACTGAATTGTAACTTACTTTCGCCTAATAATGCGATTTTGGCAAAGAGAATATCTCCCGCAGGGAAGCTGCTACCATCAAATGTTTGCCCTCATTAGACTCCCCTCTGGCAGCACTTTCACTGCAAGCTGCAGATTCCCTCCTAACAGCAAGCTTTAGGATAGGGTACTGAATTGTAACTTAACTGCGGCTAATAAGGCGATTATGGCAAAGAGAGAATCTCCCGCAGGGAAGCTGCTACCATCAAATATTTGCCCTCATTAGACTCCCCTCTGGAAGCGCTTTCACTGCAAGCTGCAGATTCCCTCCTAACAGCAAGCTTTAGGATAGGGTACTGAATTGTAACTTACTTTCGCCTAATAATGCGATTTTGGCAAAGAGAGTATCTCCCGCAGGGAAGCTGCTACCATCAAATGTTTGCCCTCATTACACTCCCCTCTGGAAGCGCTTTCACTGCAAGCTGCAGATTCCCTCCTAACAGCAAGCTTTAGGATAGGGTACTGAATTGTAACTTACTTTCGCCTAATAATGCGATTTTGGCAAAGAGAGTATCTCCCGCAGGGAAGCTGCTACCATCAAATGTTTGCCCTCATTAGACTCCCCTCTGGAAGCGCTTTCACTGCAAGCTGCAGATTCCCTCCTAACAGCAAGCTTTAGGATAGGGTACTGAATTGTAATTTACTTTCGCCTAATAATGCGATTTTGGTAAAGAGAGTATCTCCCGCAGGGAAGCTGCTACCATCAAATGTTTGCCCTCATTAGACTCCCCTCTGGAAGCGCTTTCACTGCAAGCTGCAGATTCCCTCCTAACAGCAAGCTTTAGGATAGGGTACTGAATTGTAACTTACTTTCGCCTAATAACGCGATTTTTGGCAAAGAGAGTATCTCCCGCAGGGAAGCTGCTACCATAAAATATTTGCCCTCATTAGACTCTCCTCTGGAATCGCTTTCACTGCAAGCTGCAGATTCCCTCCTAACAGCAAGCTTTAGGATAGGGTACTGAATTGTAACTTACTTTCGCCTAATAATGCGATTTTGGCAAAGAGACTATCTCCCGCAGGGAAGCTGCTACCATCAAATGTTTGCCCTATTTAGACTCCCCTCTGGAAGCGCTTTCACTGCAAGCTGCAGATTCCCTCCTAACAGCAAGCTTTAGGATAGGGTACTGAATTGTAACTTACTTTCGCCTAATAATGCGATTATGTCAAAGAGACTATCTCCCGCAGGGAAGCTGCTACCATCAAATGTTTGCCCTCATTAGACTCCCCTCTGGAAGCGCTTTCACTGCAAGCTGCAGATTCCCTCCTAACAGCAAGCTTTAGGATAAGGTACTGAATTGTAACTTACTTTCGCCTAATAATGCGATTTTGGCAAAGAGAGTATCTCCCGCAGGGAAGCTGATACCATCAAATGTTTGCCCTCATTAGACTCCCCTCTGGAAGCACTTTCACTGCAAGCTGCAGATTCCCTCCTAACAGCAAGCTTTAGGATAGGGTACTGAATTGTAACTTACTTTCGCCTAATAATGCGATTTTGGCAAAGAGAGTATCTCCCGCAGGGAAGCTGCTACCATCAAATGTTTGCCCTCATTAGACTCCCCTCTGGCAGCGCTTTCACTGCAAGCTGCAGATTCCCTCCTAACAGCAAGCTTTAGGATAGGGTACTGAATTATAACTTAACTGCGGCTAAAAAGGCGATTATGGCAAAGAGAATATCTCCCGCAGGGAAGCTGCTACCATCAAATATTTGCCTTCATTAGACTCCTCTCTGGAAGCGCTTTCACTGCAAGCTGCAGATTCCCTCCTAACAGCAAGCTTTAGGATAGGGTACTGAATTGTAACTTACTTTCGCCTAATAATGCGATTTTGGCAAAGAGAGTATCTCCCGCAGGGAAGCTGCTACCATCAAATGTTTGCCCTCGTTAGACTCCCCTCTGGAAGCGCTTTCACTGCAAGCTGCAGATTCCCTCCTAACAGCAAGCTTTAGGATAGTGTACTGAATTGTAACTTACTTTCGCCTAATAATGCGATTTTGGCAAAGAGAGTATATCCCGCAAGGAAGCTGCTACCATCAAATGTTTGCCCTCCTTAGACTCCCCTCTGGAAACGCTTTCACTGAAAGCTGCAGGTTCCCTCCTAACAGCAAGCTTTAGGATAGGGTACTGAATTGTAACTTAACTGCGTCTAATAATGCGATTTTGGCAAAGAGAGTATCTCCCGCAGGGAAGCTGCTACCATCAAATGTTTGCCCTCATTAGACTCCCCTCTGGAAGCGCTTTCACTGCAAGCTGCAGATTCCCTCCTAACAGCAAGCTTTAGGATAGGGTACTGAATTGTAACTTACTTTCGCCTAATAATGCGATTTTGGCAAAGAGAGTATCTGCCGCAGGGAAGCTGCTACCATCAAATGTTTGCCTTCATTAGACTCCCCTCTGGAAGCGCTTTCACTGCAAGCTGCAGATTCCCTCCTAACAGCAAGCTTTAGGATAGGGTACTGAATTGTAACTTACTTTTGCCTAATAATGCGATTTTGGCAAAGAGAGTATCTCCCGCAGGGAAGCTGCTACCATCAAATCTTTGCCCTCATTAGACTCCCCTCTGGAAGCGCTTTCACTGCAAGCTGCAGATTCCCTCCTAACAGCAAGCTTTAGGATAGGGTACTGAATTGTAATTTACTTTCGCCTAATAATGCGATTTTGCAAAGAGAGTATCTCCCGCAGGGAAGCTGCTACCATCAAATGTTTGCCCTCATTAGACTCCCCTCTGGAAGCGCTTTCACTGCAAGCTGCAGATTCCCTCCTAACAGCAAGCTTTAGGATAGGGTACTGAATTTTATCTTAACTGCGGCTAAAAAGGCGATTTTGGCAAAGAGAGTATCTCCCGCAGGGAAGCTGCTACATTCAAATGTTTGCCCTCCTTAGACTCCCCTCTGGAAACGCTTTCACTGCAAGCTGCAGATTCCCTCCTAACAGCAAGCTTTAGGATAGGGTACTGAATTGTAACTTAACTGCGTCTAATAAGGCGATTTTGGTAAAGAGAGTATCTCCCGCAGGGAAGCTGCTACCATCAAATGTTTGCCCTCACTAGACTCCCCTCTGGAAGCGCTTTCACTGCAAGCTGCAGATTCCCTCCTAACAGCAAGCTTTAGGATAGGGTACTGAATTGTAACTTACTTTCGCCTAATAATGCGATTTTGGCAAAGAGAGAATCTCCCGCAGGGAAGCTGCTACCATCAAATGTTTGCCCTCATTAGACTCCCCTCTGGAAGCGCTTTCACTGCAAGCTGCAGATTCCCTCCTAACAGCAAGCTTTAGGATAGGGTACTGAATTGTAACTTACTTTCGCCTAATAATGCGATTTTGGCAAAGAGAGTATCTCCCGCAGGGAAGCTGCTACCATCAAATGTTTGCCCTCATTAGACTCCCCTCTGGAAGCGCTTTCACTGCAAGCTGCAGATTCCCTCCTAACAGCAAGCTTTAGGATAAGGTACTTAATTGTAACTTACTTTCGCCTAATAATGCGATTTTGGCAAAGAAAGAATCTCCCGCAGGGAAGCTGCTACCATCAAATATTTGCCCTCATTAGACTCCCCTCTGGAAGCGCTTTCACTGCAAGCTGCAGATTCCCTCCTAACAGCAAGCTGTAGGATAGGGTACTGAATTGTAACTTACTTTCGCCTAATAATGCGATTTTGGCAAAGAGAGTATCTCCCGCAGGGAAGCTGCTACCATCAAATGTTTGCCCTCATTAGACTCCCCTCTGGAAGCGCTTTCACTGCAAGCTGCAGATTCCCTCCTAACAGCAAGCTTTAGGATAAGGTACTGAATTGTAACTTACTTTCGCCTAATAATGCGATTTTGGCAAAGAGAATATCTCCCGCAGGAAAGCTGCTACCATCAAATGTTTGCCCTCATTAAACTCCCCTCTGGAAGTGCTTTCACTGCAAGCTGCAGATTCCCTCCTAACAGCAAGCTTTAGGATAGGGTACTGAATTGTAACTTACTTTCGCCTAATAATGCGATTATGGCAAAGAGAGTATCTCCCGCAGGGAAGCTGCTACCATCAAATGTTTGCCCTCGTTAGACACCCCTCTGGAAGCGCTTTCACTGCAAGCTGCAGATTCCCTCCTAACAGCAAGCTTTAGGATAGGGTACTGAATTGTAACTTACTTTCACCTAATAATGCGATTTTGGCAAAGAGAGTATCTCCCGCAGGGAAGCTGTTACCATCAAATGTTTCCCTTATTAGACTCCCCTCTGGAAGCGCTTTCACTGCAAGCTGCAGATTCCCTCCTAACAGCAAGTTTTAGGATAGGGTACTGAATTGTAACTTACTTTCGCCTAAAAATGCGATTTTGGCAAAGAGAGAATCTCCCGCAGGGAAGCTGCTACCATCAAATGTTTGCCCTCCTTAGACTCCCCTCTGGAAGCGCTTTCACTGAAAGCTGCAGATTCCCTCCTAACAGCAAGCTTTAGGATAGGGTACTGAATTGTAACTTACTTTCGCCTAATAATGCAATTTTGGCAAAGAGACTATCTCCCGCAGGGAAGCTGCTACCATCAAATATTTGCCCTCATTAGATTCCCCTCTGGAAGCACTTTCACTGCAAGCGGCAGATTCCCTCCTAACAGCAAACTTTAGGATAGGGTACTGAATTGTAACTTACTTTCGCCTAATAATGCGATTTTGGCAAAGAGAGTATCTCCCGCAGGGAAGCTGCTACCATCAAATGTTTGCCCTCATTAGACTCCCCTCTGGAAGCGCTTTCACTGCAAGCTGCAGATTCCCTCCTAACAGCAAGCTTTAGGATAGGGTACTGAATTGTAACTTACTTTCGAATAATAATGCGATTTTGGCAAAGAGAGTATCTCCCGAAGGGAAGCTGCTACCATCAAATGTTTGCCCTCATTAGACTCCCCTCTGGAAGCGCTTTCGCTGCAAGTGGCACATTCCGTCCTAACAGCAAGCTTTAGGATAGGGAACTGAATTGTAACTTAACTGCGGCTAATAAGGCAATTTTGGCAAAGAGAATATCTCCCGCAGGGAAGCTGCTACCATCAAATATTTGCCCTCATTAGACTCCCCTCTGGAAGCGCTTTCACTGCAAGCTGCAGATTCCCTCCTAACAGCAAGCTTTAGGATAGGGTACTGAATTGTAACTTAACTGCGGCTAATAATGCGATTTTGGCAAAGAGAGTATCTCCCGCAGGGAAGCTGTTACCATCAAATGTTTGCCCTCATTAGACTCCCCTCTGGAAGCACTTTCACTGCAAGCTGCAGATTCCCTCCTAACAGCAAGCTTTAGGATAGGGTACTGAATTGTATCTTAACTGAGGATAATAATGCGATTTTGGCAAAGAGAGTATCTCCCGCAGGGAAGCTGCTACCATCAAATGTTTGCCCTCGTTAGACTCCCCTCTGGAAGCGCTTTCACTGCAAGCTGCAGATTCCCTCCTAACAGCAAGCTTTAGGATAGGGTACTGAATTGTAACTTACTTTCGCCTAATAATGCGATTTTGGCAAAGAGACTATCTCCCGCAGGGAAGCTCCTACCATCAAATATTTGCCCTCATTAGACTCCCCTCTGGAAGCGCTTTCACTGCAAGCTGCAGATTCCCTCCTAACAGCAAGTTTTAGGATAGAGTACTGAATTGTAACTTACTTTCGCCTAATAATGCGATTTTGGCAAAGAGAGTATCTCCCGCAGGGAAGCTGCTACCATCAAATGTTTGCCCTCATTAGACTCCCCTCTGGAAGCGCTTTCACTGCAAGCTGCAGATTCCCTCCTAACAGCAAGCTTTAGGATAGAGTACTGAATTGTAACTTACTTTCGCCTAATAATGCGATTTTGGCAAAGAGAGTATCTCCCGCAGGGAAGCTGCTACCATCAAATGTTTGCCCTCCTTAGACTCCCCTCTGGAAGCGCTTTCACTGCAAGCTGCAGATTCCCTCCTAACAGCAAGCTTTAGGATAGGGTACTGAATTGTATCTTACTTTCGCCTAATACTGCGATTTTGGCAAAGAGAGTATCTCCCGCAGGGAAGCTGCTACCATCAAATATTTCCCTCATTACACTCCCCTCTAGAAGCGCTTTCACTGCAAGCTGCAGATTCCCTCCTAACAGCAAGCTTTAGGATAGGGTACTGAATTGTAACTTACTTTCGCATAATAATGCGATTTTGGCAAAGAGAGAATCTCCCGCAGGGAAGCTGCTACCATCAAATGTTTGCCCTCGTTAGACTCCCCTCTGGAAGCGCTTTCACTGCAAGCTGCAGATTCCCTCCTAACAGCAAGCTTTAGGATAGGGTACTGAATTGTAACTTACTTTTGCCTAAGAATGCGATTATGGAAAAGAGACTATCTCCCGCAGGGAAGCTGCTACCATCAAATGTTTGCCCTCATTAGACTCCCCTCTGGAAGCGCTTTCACTGCAAGCTGCAGATTCCCTCCTAACAGCAAGCTTTAGGATAGGGTACTGAATTGTAACTTACTTTCGCCTAATAATACGATTTTGGCAAAGAGAGTATCTCCCGCAGGGAATCTGCTACCATCAAATATTTGCCCTCATTAGACTCCCCTCTGGAAGCACTTTCACTGCAAGCTGCAGATTCCCTCCTAACAGCAAGCTTTAGGATAGGGTACTGAATTGTAACTTACTTTCGCCTAATAATGCGATTTTGGCAAACAGAGTATCTCCCGCAGGGAAGCTGCTACCATCAAATGTTTGCCCTCCTTAGACTCCCCTCTGGAAGCGCTTTCACTGCAAGCTGCAGATTCCCTCCTAACAGCAAGCTGTACGACAGTGTACTGAATTGTAAATTAACTGCGTCTAATAAGGCGATAATGGCAAAGAGAATATCTCCCGCAGGGAAGCTGCTACCATCAAATGTTTGCCCTCCTTAGACTCCCCTCTGGAACCGCTTTCACTGCAAGCGTCAGATTCCCTAATAACAGCAAGCTTTAGGATAGAGTACTGAATTGTAAATTACTTTCGCATAATAATGCGATTTTGGCAAAGAGACTATCTCCCGCAGGGAAGCTGCTACCATCAAATATTTGCCCTCATTAGACTCCCCTCTGGAAGCCCTTTCACAGCAAGCTGCAGATTCCCTCCTAACAGCAAGCTTTAGGATAGGGTACTGAATTGTAACTTACTTTCGCCTAATAATGCGATTTTGGCAAAGAGAGTATCTCCCGCAGGGAAGCTGCTACCATCAAATGTTTGCCCTCATTAGACTCCCCTCTGGAAGCGCTTTCACTGCAAGCTGCAGATTCCCTCCTAACAGCAAGCTTTAGGATAGGGTACTGAATTGTAAATTAACTGCGTCTAATAAGGCGATATTGGCAAAGAGAGTATCTCCCGCAGGGAAGCTGCTACCATCAAATGTTTGCCCTCATTAGACTCCCCTCTGGAAGCGCTTTCACTGCAAGCTGCAGATTCCCTCCTAACAGCAAGCTTTAGGATAGGGTACTGAATTGTATCTTAACTGCGGCTAATAAGGCGATTTTGGCAAAGAGAATATCTCCCGCAGGGAAGCTGTTACCATCAAATGTTTGCCCTCATTAGACTCCCCTCTGGAAGCGCTTTCACTGCAAGCTGCAGATTCCCTCCTAACAGCAAGCTTTAGGATAGGGTACTGAATTGTAACTTACTTTCGCCTAATAATGCGATTTTGGCAAAGAGAGTATCTCCCGCAGGGAAGCGCTACCATCAAATCTTTGCCCTCGTTAGACTCCCCTCTGGAAGCGCTTTCACTGCAAGCTGCAGATTCCCTCCTAACAGCAAGCTTTAGGATAGGGTACTGAATTGTAACTTAACTGCGGCTAATAAGGCGATTTTGGCAAAGAGAATATCTCCCGCAGGGAAGCTGCTACCATCAAATGTTTCCCTCATTAGACTCCCCTCTGGAAGCGCTTTCACTGCAAGCTGCAGATTCCCTCCTAACAGCAAGCTTTAGGATAGGGTACTGAATTGTAATTTAACTGCGGCTAATAATGCGATTTTGGCAAAGAGAATATCTCCCGCAGGGAAGCTGTTACCATCAAATGTTTGCCCTCATTAGACTCCCCTCTGGAAGCGCTTTCACTGCAAGCTGCAGATTCCCTCCTAACAGCAAGCTTTAGGATAGGGTACTGAATTGTAACTTAACTGCGGCTAATAATGCGATTTTGGCAAAGAGAGTATCTCCCGCAGGGAAGCTGCTACCATCAAATGTTTGCCCTCATTAGACTCCCCTCTGGAAGCGCTTTCACTGCAAGCTGCAGATTCCCTCCTAACAGCAAGCTTTAGGATAGGGTACTGAATTGTAACTTACTTTCGCCTAATAATGCGATTTTGGCAAAGAGAGTATCTCCCGCAGGGAAGCTGCTACCATCAAATGTTTGTCCTCATTAGACTCCCCTCTGGAAGCCCTTTCACTGCAAGCTGCAGATTCCCTCCTAACAGCAAGCTTTAGGATAGGGTACTGAATTGTAACTTACTTTCGCCTAATAATGCGATTTTGGCAAAGAGAGTATCTCCCGCAGGGAAGCTGCTACCATCAAATGTTTGCCCTCATTAGACTCCCCTCTGGAAGCGCTTTCACTGCAAGCTGCAGATTCCCTCCTAACAGCAAGCTTTAGGATAGGGTACTGAATTGTAACTTAACTGCGGCTAATAATGCGATTTTGGAAAAGAGAATAACTCCCGCAGGGAAGCTGCTACCATCAAATGTTTGCCCTCATTAGACTCCCCTCTGGAAGCGCTTTCACTGCAAGCTGCAGATTCCCTCCTAACAGCAAGCTTTAGGATAGGGTACTGAATTGTAACTTACTTTCGCCTAATAATGCGATTTTGGCAAAGAGAGTATCTCCGGCAGGGAAGCTGCTACCATCAAATGTTTGCCCTCATTAGACACCTCTCTGGAAGCGCTTTCACAGCAAGCTGCAGATTCCCTCCTAACAGCAAGCTTTAGGATAGGGTACTGAATTGTAACTTAACTGCGGCTAATAATGCGATTTTGGCAAAGAGAATATCTCTCGCAGGGAAGCTGCTACCATCAAATGTTTGCCCTCATTAGACTCCCCTCTGGAAGCGCTTTCACTGCAAGCTGCAGATTCCCTCCTAACAGCAAGCTTTAGGATAGGGTACTGAATTGTAACTTAACTGCGGCTAATAAGGCGATTTTGGCAAAAAGAATATCTCCCGCAGGGAAGCTGTTACCATCAAATGTTTGTCCTCATTAGACTCCCCTCTGGAAGCGCTTTCACTGCAAGCTGCAGATTCCCTCCTAACAGCAAGCTTTAGGATAGGGTACTGAATTGTATCTTATTTTCGCCTAATACTGCGATTTTGGCAAAGAGAGTATCTCCCGCAGGGAAGCTGCTACCATCAAATATTTGCCCTCATTAGACTCCCCTCTGGAAGCGCTTTCACTGCAAGCTGCAGATTCCCTCCTAACAGCAAGCTTTAGGATAGGGTACTGAATTGTATCTTACTTTCGCCTAATAATGCGATTATGGCAAAGAGAGTATCTCCCGCAGGGAAGCTGCTACCATCAAATGTTTGCCCTCATTAGACTCCCCTCTGGAAGCGCTTTCACTGCAAGCTGCAGATTCCCTCCTAACAGCAAGCTTTAGGATAGGGTACTGAATTGTAACTTACTTTCGCCTAATAATGCGATTTTGGCAAAGAGAGTATCTCCCGCAGGGAAGCTGCTACCATCAAATGTTTGCCCTATTTAGACTCCCCTCTGGAAGCGCTTTCACTGCAAGCTGCAGATTCCCTCCTAACAGCAAGCTTTAGGATAGGGTACTGAATTGTACCTTAAGTGCGGCTAATAATGCGATTTTGGCAAAGAGAGTATCTCCCGCAGGGAAGCTGCTACCATCAAATGTTTGCCCTCATTAGACTCCCCTCTGGAAGCGCTTTCACTGCAAGCTGCAGATTCCCTCCTAACAGCAAGCTGTAGGACAGTGTACTGAATTGTATCTTAACTGCGTCTTACAAGGCGATTTTGGCAAAGAGAATATCTCCCGCAGGGAAGCTGCTACTATCAAATATTTGCCCTCATTAGACTCCCCTCTGGAAGCACTTTCACTGCAAGCGGCAGATTCCCTCCTAACAGCAAGCTTTAGGATAGGGTACTGAATTGTAACTTACTTTGGCCTAATAATGCGATTTTGGCAAAGAGAGTATCTCCCGCAGGGAAGCTGCTACCATCAAATGTTTGTCCTCATTAGACTCCCCTCTGGAAGCCCTTTCACTGCAAGCTGCAGATTCCCTCCTAACAGCAAGCTTTAGGATAGGGTACTGAATTGTAACTTCCTTTCGCCTAATAATGCGATTTTGGCAAAGAGAGTATCTCCCGCAGGGAAGCTGCTACCATCAAATGTTTGCCCTCATTAGACTCCCCTCTGGAAGCGCTTTCACTGCAAGCTGCAGATTCCCTCCTAACAGCAAGCTTTAGGATAGGGTACTGAATTGTAACTTAACTGCGGCTAATAATGATATTTTGGAAAAGAGAATAACTCCCGCAGGGAAGCTGCTACCATCAAATGTTTGCCCTCATTAGACTCCCCTCTGGAAGCGCTTTCACTGGAAGCTGCAGATTCCCTCCTAACAGCAAGCTTTAGGATAGGGTACTGAATTGTAACTTACTTTCGCCTAATAATGCGATTTTGGCAAAGAGAGTATGTCCCGCAGGGAAGCTGCTACCATCAAATGTTTGCCCTCATTAGACACCCCTCTGGAAGCGCTTTCACAGCAAGCTGCAGATTCCCTCCTAACAGCAAGCTTTAGGATAGGGTACTGAATTGTAACTTAAGTGCGGATAATAATGCGATTTTGGCAAAGAGAATATCTCCCGCAGGGAAGCTGCTACCATCAAATGTTTGCCCTCATTAGACTCCCCTCTGGAAGCGCTTTCACTGCAAGCTGCAGATTCCCTCCTAACAGCAAGCTTCAGGATAGGGTACTGAATTGTAACTTAACTGCGTCTAATAAGGCGATTTTGGCAAAAAGAATATCTCCCGCAGGGAAGCTGTTACCATCAAATGTTTGTCCTCATTAGACTCCCCTCTGGAAGCGCTTTCACTGCAAGCTGCAGATTCCCTCCTAACAGCAAGCTTTAGGATAGGGTACTGAATTGTATCTTACTTTCGCCTAATACTGCGATTTTGGCAAAGAGAGTATCTCCCGCAGGGAAGCTGCTACCATCAAATATTTGCCCTCATTAGACTCCCCTCTGGAAGCGCTTTCACTGCAAGCTGCAGATTCCCTCCTAACAGCAAGCTTTAGGATAGGGTACTGAATTGTAACTTACTTTCGCCTAATAATGCGATTATGGCAAAGAGAGTATCTCCCGCAGGGAAGCTGCTACCATCAAATGTTTGCCCTCATTAGACTACCCTCTGGAAGCGCTTTCACTGCAAGCTGCAGATTCCCTCCTAACTGCAAGCTTTAGGATAGGGTACTGTATTGTAACTTACTTTCGCCTAATAATGCGATTTTGGCAAAGAGAGTATCTCCCGCAGGGAAGCTGCTACCATCAAATGTTTGCCCTATTTAGACTCCCCTCTGGAAGCGCTTTCACTGCAAGCTGCAGATTCCCTCCTAACAGCAAGCTTTAGGATAGGTTACTGAATTGTAACTTAAGTGCGGCTAATAATGCGATTTTGGCAAAGAGAGTATCTCCCGCAGGGAAGCTGCTACCATCAAATGTTTGCCCTCATTAGACTCCCCTCTGGAAGCGCTTTCACTGCAAGCTGCAGATTCCCTCCTAACAGCAAGCTGTAGGACAGTGTACTGAATTGTATCTTAACTGCGTCTTACAAGGCGATTTTGGCAAAGAGAATATCTCCCGCAGGGAAGCTGCTACTATCAAATATTTGCCCTCATTAGACTCCCCTCTGGAAGCACTTTCACTGCAAGCGGCAGATTCCCTCCTAACAGCAAGCTTTAGGATAGGGTACTGAATTGTACCTTACTTTCGCATAATAATGCGATTTTGGCAAAGAGCGTATCTCCAGCAGGGAAGCTGCTACCATCAAATGTTTGCCCTCATTAGACTCCCCTCTGGAAGCGCTTTCACTGCAAGCTGCAGATTCCCTCCTAACAGCAAGCTGTAGGATAGTGTACTGAATTGTAACTTAACTGCGGCTAATAATGCGATTTTGGCAAAGAGAGTATCTCCCGCAGGGATGCTGCTACCATCAAATGTTTGCCCTCATTAGACTCCCCTCTGGAAGCGCTTTCACTGCAAGCTGCAGGTTCCCTCCTAACAGCAAGCTTTAGGATAGTGTACTGAATTGTAACTTAACTGCGGCTAATAATGCGATTTTGGCAAAGAGAGTATCTCCCGCAGGGAAGCTGCTACCATCAAATGTTTGCCCTCATTAGACTCCCCTCTGGAAGCGCTTTCACTGCAAGCTGCAGATTCCCTCCTAACAGCAAGCTTTAGGATAGGGTACTGAATTGTAACTTACTTTCGCCTAATAATGCGATTTTGGCAAAGAAAGTATCTCCCGCAGGGAAGCTGCTACCATCAAATGTTTGCCCTATTTAGACTCCCCTCTGGAAGCGCTTTCACTGCAAGCTGCAGATTCCCTCCTAACAGCAAGCTTTAGGATAGGGTACTGAATTGTAACTTACTTTCGCCCAATAATGCGATTTTTGCAAAGAGAGTATCTCCCGCAGGGAAGCTTCTACCATCTAATGTTTGCCCTCATTAGACTCCCCTCTGGAAGCGCTTTCACTGCAAGCTGCAGATTCCCTCCTAACAGCAAGCTGTAGGACAGTGTACTGAATTGTAACTTAACTACGTCTAATAAGGCGATTTTGGCAAAGAGAATATCTCCCGCAGGGAAGGTGCTACCATCAAATGTTTGCCCTCATTAGACTCCCCTCTGGAAGCGCTTTCACTGCAAGCTGCAGATGCCCTCCTAACAGCAAGCTTTAGGATAGGGTACTGAATTGTAACTTAACTGCGGATAATAATGCGATTTTGGCAAAGAGAATATCTCCCGCAGGGAAGCTGTTACCATCAAATGTTTGCCCTCATTAGACTCCCCTCTGGAAGCGCTTTCACTGCAAGCTGCAGATTCCCTCCTAACAGCAAGCTTTAGGATAGGGTACTGAATTGTAACTTCCTTTCGCCTAATAATGCGATATTGGCAAAGAGACTATCTCCCGCAGGGAAGCTGCTACCATCAAATGTTTGCCCTCATTAGACTCCCCTCTGGAAGCGCTTTCACTGCAAGCTGCAGATTCCCTCCTAACAGCAAGCTTTAGGATAGGGTACTGAATTGTAACTTACTTGCGACTAATAATGCGATTTTGGCAAAGAGAGAATCTCCCGCAGGGAAGCTGCTACCATCAAATGTTTGCCCTCATTAGACTCCCCTCTGGAAGCGCTTTCACTGCAAGCTGCAGATTCCCTCCTAACAGCAAGCTTTAGGATAGGGTACTGAATTGTATCTTACTTTCGCCTAATACTGCGATTTTGGCAAAGAGAGTATCTCCCGCAGGGAAGCTGCTACCATCAAATATTTGCCCTCATTAGACTCCCCTCTGGAAGCGCTTTCACTGCAAGCTGCAGATTCCCTCCTAACAGCAAGCTTTAGGATAGGGTACTGAATTGTAACTTAACTGCGGTTAATAAGGCGATTTTGGCAAACAGAGTATCTCCCGCAGGGAAGCTGCTACCATCAAATATTTGCCCTCATTAGACTCTCCTCTGGAAGCGCTTTCACTGCAAGCTGCAGATTCCCTCCGAACAGCAAGCTTTAGGATAGGGTACTGAATTGTAACTTACTTTCGCATTATAATGAGATTTTGGCAAAGAGAATATCTCCCGCAGGGAAGCTGCTACCATCAAATGTTTGCCCTCATTATACTCCCCTCTGGAAGCGCTTTCACTGCAAGCTGCAGATTCCCTCCTAACAGCAAGCTTTAGGATAGTGTAATGAATTGTATCTTACTTTCGCCTAATAATGCGATTTTGGCAAAGAGAGTATCTCCCGCAGGGAAGCTGCTACCATCAAATGTTTGCCCTCATTAGACTCCCCTCTGGAAGCGCTTTCACTGCAAGCTGCAGATTCCCTCCTAACAGCAAGCTTTAGGATAGAGTACTGAATTGTAACTTACTTTCGCCTAATAATGCGATTTTGGCAAAGAGAGTTTCTCCCGCAGGGAAGCTGCTACCATCAAATCTTTGCCCTCATTAGACTCCCCTCTGGAAGCGCTTTCACTGCAAGCTGCAGATTCCCTCCTAACAGCAAGCTTTAGGATAGGGTACTGAATTGTATCTTACTTTCGCCTTATAATGCGATTTTGGCAAAGAGAATATCTCCCGCAGGGAAGCTGCTACCATCAAATGTTTGCCCTCATTAGACTCCCCTCTGGAAGCGCTTTCACTGCAAGCTGCAGATTCCCTCCTAACAGCAATCTTTAGGATAGGGTACTGAATTGTAACTTACTTTCGCCTTATAATGCGATTTTGGCAAAGAGAGTATCTCCCGCAGGGAAGCTGCTACCATCAAATCTTTGCCCTCATTAGACTCCCCTCTGGAAGCGCTTTCACTGCAAGCTGCAGATTCCCTCCTAACAGCAAGCTTTAGGATAGGGTACTGAATTGTAACTTACTTTCACCTAATAATGCGATTTTGGCAAAGAGAGTATCTCCCGCAGGGAAGCTGCTACCATCAAATCTTTGCCCTGATTAGACTCCCCTCTGGAAGCGCTTTCACTGCAAGCTGCAGATTCCCTCCTAACAGCAAGCTTTAGGATAGGGTACTGAATTGTACCTTAACTGCGGCTAATAAGGCGATTTTGGCAAAGAGAGTATCTCCCGCAGGGAAGCTGCTACCATCAAATGTTTGCCCTCATTAGACTCCCCTCTGGAAGCGCTTTCACTGCAAGCTGCAGATTCCCTCCTAACAGCAAGCTTTAGGATAGGGTACTGAATTGTAACTTACTTTCGCCTAATAATGCGATTTTGGCAAAGAGAGTATCTCCCGCAGGGAAGCTGCTAACACCAAATGTTTGCCCTCATTAGACTCCGCTCTGGAAGCGCTTTCACTGCAAGCTGCAGATTCCCTCCTAACAGCAAGCTTTAGGATAGGGTACTGAATTGTAACTTAACTGCGGCTAATAAGGCGATTTTGGCAAAGAGAATATCTCCCGCAGGGAAGCTGCTACCATCAAATGCTTGCCCTCATTAGACTCCCCTCTGGAAGCGCTTTCACTGCAAGCTGCAGATTCCCTCCTAACAGCAAGCTTTAGGATAGTGTACTGAAGTGTAACTTAACTGCGGCTAATATGGCGATATTGGCAAAGAGATTATCTCCCGCAGGGAAGCTGCTACCATCAAATATTTGCCCTCATTAGACTCCCCTCTGGAAGCGCTTTCACTGCAAGCTGCAGATTCCCTCCTAACAGCAAGCTTTAGGATAGGGTACTGAATTGTAACTTACTTTCGCCTAATAATGCGATTTTGGCAAAGAGAGTACCTCCCGCAGGGAAGCTGCTACCATCAAATCTTTGCCCTCATTAGACTCCCTTCTGGAAGCGCTTTCACTGCAAGCTGCAGATTCCCTCCTAACAGCAAGCTTTAGGATAGGGTACTGAATTGTAACTTACTTTCGCCTAATAATGCGATTTTGACAAAGAGAGTATCTCCCGCAGGGAAGCTGCTACCATCAAATATTTGCCCTCATTAGACTCCGCTCTGGAAGCGCTTTCACTGCAAGCTGCAGATTCCCTCCTAACAGCAAGCTTTAGGATAGGGTACTGAATTGTACCTTAACTGCGGCTAATAAGGCGATTTTGGCAAAGAGAGTATCTCCCGCAGGGAAGCTGCTACCATCAAATGCTTGCCCTCATTAGACTCCCCTCTGGAAGCGCTTTCACTGCAAGCTGCAGATTCCCTCCTAACAGCAAGCTTTAGGATAGGGTACTGAATTGTAACTTACTTTCGCCTAATAATGCGATTTTGGCAAAGAGACTATCTCCCGCAGGGAAGCTGCTACCGTCAAATATTTGCCCTCATTAGACTCTCCTCTGGAAGCGCTTTCACTGCAAGCTGCAGATTCCCTTCTAACAGCAAGCTTTAGGATAGGGTACTGAATTGTAACTTACTTTCGCCTAAGAATGCGATTTTGGCAAAGAGACTATCTCCCGCAGGGAAGCTGCTACCATCAAATGTTTGCCCTCATTAGACTCCCCTCTGGAACCGCTTTCACTGCAAGCTGCAGATTCCCTCCTAACAGCAAGTTTTAGGATAGGGTACTGAATTCTAACTTACTTTCGCCTAATAATGCGATTTTGGCAAAGAGAGTATCTCCCGCAGGGAAGCTGCTACCATCAAATGTTTGCCCTCATTAGACTCCGCTCTGGAAGCGCTTTCACTGCAAGCTGCAGATTCCCTCCTAACAGCAAGCTTTAGGATAGGGTACTGAATTGTACCTTAACTGCGGCTAATAAGGCGATTTTGGCAAAGAGAATATCTCCCGCAGGGAAGCTGCTACCATCAAATGCTTGCCCTCATTAGACTCCCCTCTGGAAGCGCTTTCACTGCAAGCTGCAGATTCCCTCCTAACAGCAAGCTTTAGGATAGGGTACTGAATTGTAACTTACTTTCGCCTAATAATGCGATTTTGGCAAAGAGAGTACCTCCCGCAGGGAAGCTGCTACCGTCAAATATTTGCCCTCATTAGACTCTCCTCTGGAAGCGCTTTCACTGCAAGCTGCAGATTCCCTTCTAACAGCAAGCTTTAGGATAGGGTACTGAATTGTAACTTACTTTCGCCTAAGAATGCGATTTTGGCAAAGAGACTATCTCCCGCAGGGAAGCTGCTACCATCAAATGTTTGCCCTCATTAGACTCCCCTCTGGAACCGCTTTCACTGCAAGCTGCAGATTCCCTCCTAACAGCAAGTTTTAGGATAGGGTACTGAATTCTAACTTACTTTCGCCTAATAATGCGATTTTGGCAAAGAGAGTATCTCCCGCAGGGAAGCTGCTACCATCAAATGTTTGCCCTCATTAGACTCCCCTCTGGAAGCGCTTTCACTGCAAGCTGCAGATTCCCTCCTAACAGCAAGTTTTAGGATAGGGTACTGAATTGTACCTTACTTTCGCCTTATAATGCGATTTTGGCAAAGAGAATATCTCCCGCAGGGAAGCTGCTACCATCAAATGTTTGCCCTCATTAGACTCCCCTCTGGAAGTGCTTTCACTGCAAGCTGCAGATTCCCTCCTAACAGCAAGCTTTAGGATAGGGTACTGAATTGTAACTTACTTTCGCCTTATAATGCGATTTTGGCAAAGAGAGTATCTCCCGCAGGGAAGCTGCTACCATCAAATCTTTGCCCTCATTAGACTCCCCTCTGGAAGCGCTTTCACTGCAAGCTGCAGATTCCCTCCTAACAGCAAGCTTTAGGATAGGGTACTGAATTGTAACTTACTTTCGCCTAATAATGCGATTTTGGCAAAGAGAGTATCTCCCGCAGGGAAGCTGCTACCATCAAATGCTTGCCCTCATTAGACTACCCTCTGGAAGCGCTTTCACTGCAAGCTGCAGATTCCCTCCTAACAGCAAGCTTTAGGATAGGGTACTGAATTGTAACTTAACTGCGGCTAATAAGGCGATTTTGGCAAAGAGAGTATCTCCCGCAGGGAAGCTGCTACCATCAAATATTTGCCCTCATTAGACTCTCCTCTGGAAGCGCTTTCACTGCAAGCTGCAGATTCCCTCCGAACAGCAAGCTTTAGGATAGGGTACTGAATTGTAACTTACTTTCGCATTATAATGCGATTTTGGCAAAGAGAATATCTCCCGCAGGGAAGCTGCTACCATCAAATGTTTGCCCTCATTATACTCCCCTCTGGAAGCGCTTTCACTGCAAGCTGCAGATTCCCTCCTAACAGCAAGCTTTAGGATAGTGTAATGAATTGTATCTTACTTTCGCCTAAGAATGCGATTTTGGCAAAGAGAGTATCTCCCGCAGGGAAGCTGCTACCATCAAATGTTTGCCCTCATTAGACTCCCCTCTGGAAGCGCTTTCACTGCAAGCTGCAGATTCCCTCCTAACATCAAGCTTTAGGATAGGGTACTGAATTGTAACTTACTTTCGCCTAATAATGCGATTTTGGAAAAGAGAGTATCTCCCGCAGGGAAGCTGCTACCATCAAATCTTTGCCCTCATTAGACTCCCCTCTGGAAGCGCTTTCACTGCAAGCTGCAGATTCCCTCCTAACAGCAATCTTTAGGATAGGGTACTGAATTGTAACTTACTTTCGTCTTATAATGCGATTTTGGCAAAGAGAGTATCTCCCGCAGGGAAGCTGCTACCATCAAATGTTTGCCCTCATTAGACTCCCCTCTGGAAGCGCTTTCACTGCAAGCTGCAGATTCCCTCCTAACAGCAAGCTTTAGGATAGGGTACTGAATTGTAACTTACTTTCGCCTAATAATGCGATTTTGGCAAAGAGAGTATCTCCCGCAGGGAAGCTGCTACCATCAAATGCTTGCCCTCATTAGACTCCCCTCTGGAAGCGCTTTCACTGCAAGCTGCAGATTCCCTCCTAACAGCAAGCTTTAGGATAGGGTACTGAATTGTAACTTAACTGCGGCTAATAAGGCGATTTTGGAAAAGAGACTATCTCCCGTAGGGAAGCTGCTACCATCAAATGTTTGCCCTCATTAGACTCCCCTCTGGAAGCGCTTTCACTGCAAGCTGCAGATTCCCTCCTAACAGCAAGCTTTAGGATAGTGTACTGAATTGTACCTTAACTGCGGCTAATAAGGCGATTTTGGCAAAGAGACTATCTACCGCATGGAACATGTTACCATCAAATGTTTGCCCTCATTAGACTCCCCTCTGGAAGCGCTTTCACTGCAAGCTGCAGATTCCCTCCTAACAGCAAGCTTTAGGATAGGGTACTGAAATGTATCTTACTTTCGCCTAATAATGCGATTTTGGCAAATAGACTATCTCCCGCAGGGAAGCTGCTAACATCAAATGTTTGCCCTCATTAGACTCCGCTCTGGAAGCGCTTTCACTGCAAGCTGCAGATTCCCTCCTAACAGCAAGCTTTAGGATAGGGTACTGAATTGTACCTTAACTGCGGCTAATAAGGCGATTTTGGCAAAGAGACTATCTACCGCATGGAACATGTTACCATCAAATGTTTGCCCTCATTAGACTCCGCTCTGGAAGCGCTTTCACTGCAAGCTGCAGATTCCCTCCTAACAGCAAGCTTTAGGATAGGGTACTGAAATGTAACTTACTTTCGCCTAATAATGCGAATTTGGCAAAGAGAGTATCTCCCGCAGGGAAGCTGCTACCATCAAATGTTTGCCCTCATTAGACTCCCCTCTGGAAGAGCTTTCACTGCAAGCTGCAGATTCCCTCCTAACAGCAAGCTTTAGGATAGGGTACTGAATTGTAACTTACTTTCGCCTAATAATGCGATTTTGGCAAAGAGAGTATCTCCCGCAGGGAAGCTGCTACCATCAAATGCTTGCCCTCATTAGACTCCCCTCTGGAAGCGCTTTCACTGCAAGCTGCAGATTCCCTCCTAACAGCAAGCTTTAGGATAGGGTACTGAATTGTAACTTAACTGCGGCTAATAAGGCGATTTTGGAAAAGAGACTATCTCCCGTAGGGAAGCTGCTACCATCAAATGTTTGCCCTCATTAGACTCCCCTCTGGAAGCGCTTTCACTGCAAGCTGCAGATTCCCTCCTAACAGCAAGCTTTAGGATAGGGTACTGAATTGTACCTTAACTGGGGCTAATAAGGCGATTTTGGCAAAGAGACTATCTACCGCATGGAACATGTTACCATCAAATGTTTGCCCTCATTAGACTCCCCTCTGGAAGCGCTTTCACTGCAAGCTGCAGATTCCCTCCTAACAGCAAGCTTTAGGATAGGGTACTGAAATGTATCTTACTTTCGCCTAATAATGCGATTTTGGCAAATAGACTATCTCCCGCAGGGAAGCTGCTAACATCAAATGTTTGCCCTCATTAGACTCCGCTCTGGAAGCGCTTTCACTGCAAGCTGCAGATTCCCTCCTAACAGCAAGCTTTAGGATAGGGTACTGAATTGTACCTTAACTGCGGCTAATAAGGCGATTTTGGCAAAGAGACTATCTACCGCATGGAACATGTTACCATCAAATGTTTGCCCTCATTAGACTCCGCTCTGGAAGCGCTTTCACTGCAAGCTGCAGATTCCCTCCTAACAGCAAGCTTTAGGATAGGGTACTGAAATGTAACTTACTTTCGCCTAATAATGCGATTTTGGCAAAGAGAGTATCTCCCGCAGGCAAGCTGCTAACATCAAATGTTTGCCCTCATTAGACTCCGCTCTGGAAGCGCTTTCACTGCAAGCTGCAGATTCCCTCCTAACAGCAAGCTTTAGGATAGGGTACTGAATTGTAACTTACTTTCGCCTAATAATGCGATTTTGGCAAAGAGACTATCTCCCGCAGGGAAGCTGCTACCATCAAATGCTTGCCCTCATTAGACTCCCCTCTGGAAGCGCTTTCACTGCAAGCTGCAGATTCCCTCCTAACAGCAAGCTTTAGGATAGGGTACTGAATTGTAACTTACTTTCGCCTAATAATGCGATTATGGCAAAGAGAATATCTCCCGTAGGGAAGCTGCTACCATCAAATCTTTGCCCTCATTAGACTCCCCTCTGGAAGCGCTTTCACTGCAAGCTGCAGATTCCCTCCTAACAGCAAGCTTTAGGATAGGGTACTGAATTGTACCTTAACTGCGGCTAATAAGGCGATTTTTGCAAAGAGACTATCTACCGCATGGAACATGTTACCATCAAATGTTTGCCCTCATTAGACTCCCCTCTGGAAGCGCTTTCACTGCAAGCTGCAGATTCCCTCCTAACAGCAAGCTTTAGGATAGGGTACTGAATTGTAACTTAACTGCGGCTAATAAGGCGATTTTGGCAAAGAGAATATCTCCCGCAGGGAAGCTACTACCATCAAATGCTTGCCCTCATTAGACTCCCCTCTGGAAGCGCTTTCACTGCAAGCTGCAGATTCCCTCCTGACAGCAAGCTTTAGGATAGGGTACTGAATTGTAACTTACTTTCGCCTAATAATGCGATTTTGGCAAAGAGACTATCTCCCGCAGGGAAGCTGCTACCGTCAAATATTTGCCCTCATTAGACTCTCCTCTGGAAGCGCTTTCACTGCAAGCTGCAGATTCCCTCCTAACAGCAAGCTTTAGGATAGGGTACTGAATTGTAACTTACTTTCGCCTAATAATGCGATTTTGGCAAAGAGAGTATCTCCCGCAGGGAAGCTGCTACCATCAAATGTTTGCCCTCAGTAGACTCCCCTCTGGCAGCGCTTTCACTGCAAGCTGAAGATTCCCTCCTAACAGCAAGCTTTAGGATAGGGTACTGAATTGTAACTTACTTTCGCCTAATAATGCGATTTTGGCAAAGAGAGTATCTCCCGCAGGGAAGCTGCTACCATCAAATATTTGCCCTCATTAGACTCTCCTCTGGAAGCGCTTTCACTGCAAGCTGCAGATTCCCTCCGAACAGCAAGCTTTAGGATAGGGTACTGAATTGTAACTTACTTTCGCCTAATAATGCGATTTTGGCAAGAGAATATCTCCCGCAGGGAAGCTGCTACCATCAAATGTTTGCCCTCATTATACTCCCCTCTGGAAGCGCTTTCACTGCAAGCTGCAGATTCCCTCCTAACAGCAAGCTTTAGGATAGTGTAATGAATTGTAACTTACTTTCGCCTAATAATGCGATTTTGGCAAAGAGAGTATCTCCCGCAGGGAAGCTGCTACCATCAAATGTTTGCCCTCATTAGACTCCCCTCTGGAAGCGCTTTCACTGCAAGCTGCAGTTTCCCTCCTAACATCAAGCTTTAGGATAGTGTACTGAATTGTAACTTACTTTCGCCTAATAAGGCGATTTTGGCAAAGAGAACATCTCCCGCAGGGAAGCTGCTACCATCAAATGTTTGCCCTCATTAGACTCCCCTCTGGAAGCGCTTTCACTGCAAGCTGCAGATTCCCTCCTAACAGCAAGCTTTAGGAAAGGGTCCTGAATTGTAACTTACTTTCGCCTAATAATGCGATTTTGGCAAAGAGACTATCTCCCGCAGGGAAGCTGCTACCATCAAATCTTTGCCCTCATTAGACTCCCCTCTGGAAGCGCTTTCACTGCAAGCTGCAGATTCCCTCCTAACAGCAAGCTTTAGGATAGGGTACTGAATTGTAACTTAACTGCGGTTAATAAGGCGATTTTGGCAAAGAGAGTATCTCCCGCAGGGAAGCTGCTACCATCAAATATTTGCCCTCATTAGACTCTCCTCTGGAAGCGCTTTCACTGCAAGCTGCAGATTCCCTCCGAACAGCAAGCTTTAGGATAGGGTACTGAATTGTAACTTACTTTCGCATTATAATGAGATTTTGGCAAAGAGAATATCTCCCGCAGGGAAGCTGCTACCATCAAATGTTTGCCCTCATTATACTCCCCTCTGGAAGCGCTTTCACTGCAAGCTGCAGATTCCCTCCTAACAGCAAGCTTTAGGATAGTGTAATGAATTGTATCTTACTTTCGCCTAATAATGCGATTTTGGCAAAGAGAGTATCTCCCGCAGGGAAGCTGCTACCATCAAATGTTTGCCCTCATTAGACTCCCCTCTGGAAGCGCTTTCACTGCAAGCTGCAGATTCCCTCCTAACAGCAAGCTTTAGGATAGTGTACTGAATTGTAACTTACTTTCGCCTAATAATGCGATTTTGGCAAAGAGAGTTTCTCCCGCAGGGAAGCTGCTACCATCAAATCTTTGCCCTCATTAGACTCCCCTCTGGAAGCGCTTTCACTGCAAGCTGCAGATTCCCTCCTAACAGCAAGCTTTAGGATAGGGTACTGAATTGTAACTTACTTTCACCTAATAATGCGATTTTGGCAAAGAGAGTATCTCCCGCAGGGAAGCTGCTACCATCAAATCTTTGCCCTGATTAGACTCCCCTCTGGAAGCGCTTTCACTGCAAGCTGCAGATTCCCTCCTAACAGCAAGCTTTAGGATAGGGTACTGAATTGTACCTTAACTGCGGCTAATAAGGCGATTTTGGCAAAGAGAGTATCTCCCGCAGGGAAGCTGCTACCATCAAATGTTTGCCCTCATTAGACTCCCCTCTGGAAGCGCTTTCACTGCAAGCTGCAGATTCCCTCCTAACAGCAAGCTTTAGGATAGGGTACTGAATTGTAACTTACTTTCGCCTAATAATGCGATTTTGGCAAAGAGAGTATCTCCCGCAGGGAAGCTGCTAACACCAAATGTTTGCCCTCATTAGACTCCGCTCTGGAAGCGCTTTCACTGCAAGCTGCAGATTCCCTCCTAACAGCAAGCTGTAGGTCAGTGTACTGAATTGTAACTTAACTGCGGCTAATAAGGCGATTTTGGCAAAGAGAATATCTCCCGCAGGGAAGCTGCTACCATCAAATGCTTGCCCTCATTAGACTCCCCTCTGGAAGCGCTTTCACTGCAAGCTGCAGATTCCCTCCTAACAGCAAGCTTTAGGATAGTGTACTGAAGTGTAACTTAACTGCGGCTAATAAGGCGATATTGGCAAAGAGATTATCTCCCGCAGGGAAGCTGCTACCATCAAATATTTGCCCTCATTAGACTCCCCTCTGGAAGCGCTTTCACTGCAAGCTGCAGATTCCCTCCTAACAGCAAGCTTTAGGATAGGGTACTGAATTGTAACTTACTTTCGCCTAATAATGCGATTTTGGCAAAGAGAGTACCTCCCGCAGGGAAGCTGCTACCATCAAATCTTTGCCCTCATTAGACTCCCTTCTGGAAGCGCTTTCACTGCAAGCTGCAGATTCCCTCCTAACAGCAAGCTTTAGGATAGGGTACTGAATTGTAACTTACTTTCGCCTAATAATGCGATTTTGACAAAGAGAGTATCTCCCGCAGGGAAGCTGCTACCATCAAATATTTGCCCTCATTAGACTCCGCTCTGGAAGCGCTTTCACTGCAAGCTGCAGATTCCCTCCTAACAGCAAGCTTTAGGATAGGGTACTGAATTGTACCTTAACTGCGGCTAATAAGGCGATTTTGGCAAAGAGAGTATCTCCCGCAGGGAAGCTGCTACCATCAAATGCTTGCCCTCATTAGACTCCCCTCTGGAAGCGCTTTCACTGCAAGCTGCAGATTCCCTCCTAACAGCAAGCTTTAGGATAGGGTACTGAATTGTAACTTACTTTCGCCTAATAATGCGATTTTGGCAAAGAGACTATCTCCCGCAGGGAAGCTGCTACCGTCAAATATTTGCCCTCATTAGACTCTCCTCTGGAAGCGCTTTCACTGCAAGCTGCAGATTCCCTTCTAACAGCAAGCTTTAGGATAGGGTACTGAATTGTAACTTACTTTCGCCTAAGAATGCGATTTTGGCAAAGAGACTATCTCCCGCAGGGAAGCTGCTACCATCAAATGTTTGCCCTCATTAGACTCCCCTCTGGAACCGCTTTCACTGCAAGCTGCAGATTCCCTCCTAACAGCAAGTTTTAGGATAGGGTACTGAATTCTAACTTACTTTCGCCTAATAATGCGATTTTGGCAAAGAGAGTATCTCCCGCAGGGAAGCTGCTACCATCAAATGTTTGCCCTCATTAGACTCCGCTCTGGAAGCGCTTTCACTGCAAGCTGCAGATTCCCTCCTAACAGCAAGCTTTAGGATAGGGTACTGAATTGTACCTTAACTGCGGCTAATAAGGCGATTTTGGCAAAGAGACTATCTCCCGCAGGGAAGCTGCTACCATCAAATGCTTGCCCTCATTAGACTCCCCTCTGGAAGCGCTTTCACTGCAAGCTGCAGATTCCCTCCTAACAGAAAGCTTTAGGATAGGGTACTGAATTGTAACTTACTTTCGCCTAATAATGCGATTTTGGCAAAGAGAGTACCTCCCGCAGGGAAGCTGCTACCGTCAAATATTTGCCCTCATTAGACTCTCCTCTGGAAGCGCTTTCACTGCAAGCTGCAGATTCCCTTCTAACAGCAAGCTTTAGGATAGGGTACTGAATTGTAACTTACTTTCGCCTAAGAATGCGATTTTGGCAAAGAGACTATCTCCCGCAGGGAAGCTGCTACCATCAAATGTTTGCCCTCATTAGACTCCCCTCTGGAACCGCTTTCACTGCAAGCTGCAGATTCCCTCCTAACAGCAAGTTTTAGGATAGGGTACTGAATTCTAACTTACTTTCGCCTAATAATGCGATTTTGGCAAAGAGAGTATCTCCCGCAGGGAAGCTGCTACCATCAAATGTTTGCCCTCATTAGACTCCCCTCTGGAAGCGCTTTCACTGCAAGCTGCAGATTCCCTCCTAACAGCAAGTTTTAGGATAGGGTACTGAATTGTACCTTACTTTCGCCTTATAATGCGATTTTGGCAAAGAGAATATCTCCCGCAGGGAAGCTGCTACCATCAAATGTTTGCCCTCATTAGACTCCCCTCTGGAAGTGCTTTCACTGCAAGCTGCAGATTCCCTCCTAACAGCAAGCTTTAGGATAGGGTACTGAATTGTAACTTACTTTCGCCTAATAATGCGATTTTTGCAAAGAGACTATCTCCCGCAGGGAAGCTGCTACCATCAAATATTTGCCCTCATTAGACTCTCCTCTGGAAGCGCTTTCACTGCAAGCTGCAGATTCCCTCCTAACAGCAAGCTTTAGGATAGGGTACTGAATTGTACCTTAACTGCGGCTAATAATGCGATTTTGGCAAAGATAATATCTACCGCAGGGAACCTGTTACCATCAAATGTTTGCCCTCATTAGACTCCCCTCTGGAAGCGCTTTCACTGCAAGCTGCAGATTCCCTCCTAACAGCAAGCTTTAGGATAGTGTACTGAATTGTAACTTACTTTCGCCTAATAATGCGATTTTGGCAAAGAGAGTATCACCCGCAGGGAAGCTGCTACCATCAAATGTTTGCCCTCATTAGACTCCCCTCTGGAAGCGCTTTCACTGCAAGCTGCAGATTCCCTTCTAACAGCAAGCTTTAGGATAGGGTACTGAATTGTAACTTACTTACGCCTAATAATGCGATTTTGGCAAAGAGAGTATCTCCCGCAGGGAAGCTGCTACCATCAAATGTTTGCCCTCATTAGACTCCCCTCTGGAAACGCTTTCACTGCAAGCTGCAGATTCCCTCCTAACAGCAAGCTTTAGGATAGGGTACTGAATTGGATCTTAACTGCGGCTAATAAGGCGATTATGGCAAAGAGAGTATCTCCCGCAGGGAAGCTGCTACCATTAAATGTTTGCCCTCATTAGACTCCCCTCTGGAAGCGCTTTCACTGCAAGCTGCACATTCCCTCCTAACAGCAAGCTGTAGGACAGTGTACTGAATTGTAACTTAACTGCGGCTAATAAGGCGATTATGGCAAAGAGAATATCTCCCGCAGGGAAGCTGCTACCATCAAATGCTTGCCCTCATTAAACTCCCCTCTGGAAGCGCTTTCACTGCAAGCTGCAGATTCCCTCCTAACAGCAAGCTTTAGGATAGGGTACTGAATTGTAACTTAACTGCGGCTAATAATGCGATTTTGGCAAAGAGACTATCTACCGCAGGGAACCTGTTACCATCAAATGTTTGCCCTCATTAGACTCCGCTCTGGAAGCGCTTTCACTGCAAGCTGCAGATTCCCTCCTAACAGCAAGCTTTAGGATAGGGTACTGAATTGTAACTTACTTTCGCCTAATAATGCGATTTTGGCAAAGAGAGTATCTCCCGCAGGGAAGCTGCTACCATCAAATCTTTGCCCTCATTAGACTCCCCTCTGGAAGCGCTTTCACTGCAAGCTGCAGATTCCCTCCTAACAGCAAGCTTTAGGATAGGGTACTGAATTGTAACTTACTTTCGCCTAATAATGCGATTTTGGCAAAGAGAGTATCTCCCGCAGGGAAGCTGCTACCATCAAATCTTTGCCCTCATTAGACTCCCCTCTGGAAGCGCTTTCACTGCAAGCTGCAGATTCCCTCCTAACAGCAAGCTTTAGGATAGGGTACTGAATTGTACCTTAACTGCGGCTAATAAGGCGATATTGGCAAAGAGAATATCTACCGTAGGGAAGCTGCTACCATCAAATGTTTGCCCTCATTAGACTCCCCTCTGGAAGCGCTTTCACTGCAAGCTGCAGATTCCCTCCTAACAGCAAGCTTTAGGATAGGGTACTGAATTGTAACTTACTTTCGCCTAATAATGCGATTTTGGCAAAGAGAGTATCTCCCGCAGGGAAGCTGCTAACACCAAATGTTTGCCCTCATTAGACTCCGCTCTGGAACCGCTTTCACTGCAAGCTGCAGATTCCCTCCTAACAGCAAGCTGTAGGTCAGTGTACTGAATTGTAACTTAACTGCGGCTAATAAGGCGATTTTGGCAAAGAGAATATCTCCCGCAGGGAAGCTGCTACCATCAAATGCTTGCCCTCATTAGACTCCCCTCTGGAAGCGCTTTCACTGCAAGCTGCAGATTCCCTCCTAACAGCAAGCTTTAGGATAGGGTACTGAACTGTAACTTAACTGCGGCTAATAAGGCGATATTGGCAAAGAGATTATCTCCCGCAGGGAAGCTGCTACCATCAAATATTTGCCCTCATTAGACTCCCCTCTGGAAGCGCTTTCACTGCAAGCTGCAGATTCCCTCCTAACAGCAAGCTTTAGGATAGGGTACTGAATTGTAACTTACTTTCGCCTAATAATGCGATTTTGGCAAAGAGAGTACCTCCCGCAGGGAAGCTGCTACCATCAAATCTTTGCCCTCATTAGACTCCCTTCTGGAAGCGCTTTCACTGCAAGCTGCAGATTCCCTCCTAACAGCAAGCTTTAGGATAGGGTACTGAATTGTAACTTACTTTCGCCTAATAATGCGATTTTGACAAAGAGAGTATCTCCCGCAGGGAAGCTGCTACCATCAAATATTTGCCCTCATTAGACTCCCTTCTGGAAGCGCTTTCACTGCAAGCTGCAGATTCCCTCCTAACAGCAAGCTTTAGGATAGGGTACTGAATTGTACCTTAACTGCGGCTAATAAGGCGATTTTGGCAAAGAGAATATCTCCCGCAGGGAAGCTGCTACCATCAAATGCTTGCCCTCATTAGACTCCCCTCTGGAAGCGCTTTCACTGCAAGCTGCAGATTCCCTCCTAACAGCAAGCTTTAGGATAGGGTACTGAATTGTAACTTACTTTCGCCTAATAATGCGATTTTGGCAAAGAGACTATCTCCCGCAGGGAAGCTGCTACCGTCAAATATTTGCCCTCATTAGACTCTCCTCTGGAAGCGCTTTCACTGCAAGCTGCAGATTCCCTTCTAACAGCAAGCTTTAGGATAGGGTACTGAATTGTAACTTACTTTCGCCTAATAATGCGATTTTGGCAAAGAGACTATCTCCCGCAGGGAAGCTGCTACCATCAAATGTTTGCCCTCATTAGACTCCCCTCTGGAACCGCTTTCACTGCAAGCTGCAGATTCCCTCCTAACAGCAAGTTTTAGGATAGGGTACTGAATTCTAACTTACTTTCGCCTAATAATGCGATTTTGGCAAAGAGACTATCTCCCGCAGGGAAGCTGCTACCATCAAATGTTTGCCCTCATTAGACTCCCCTCTGGAAGCGCTTTCACTGCAAGCTGCAGATTCCCTCCTAACAGGAAGTTTTAGGATAGGGTACTGAATTGTATCTTATTTTCGCCTTATAATGCGATTTTGGCAAAGAGAATATCTCCCGCAGGGAAGCTGCTACCATCAAATGTTTGCCCTCATTAGACTCCCCTCTGGAAGTGCTTTCACTGCAAGCTGCAGATTCCCTCCTAACAGCAAGCTTTAGGATAGGGTACTGAATTGTAACTTACTTTCGCCTAATAATGCGATTTTTGCAAATAGACTATCTCCCGCAGGGAAGCTGCTACCATCAAATATTTGCCCTCATTAGACTCTCCTCTGGAAGCGCTTTCACTGCAAGCTGCAGATTCCCTCCTAACAGCAAGCTTTAGGATAGTGTACTGAATTGTACCTTAACTGCGGCTAATAATGCGATTTTGGCAAAGATAATATCTACCGCAGGGAACCTGTTACCATCAAATGTTTGCCCTCATTAGACTCCCCTCTGGAAGCGCTTTCACTGCAAGCTGCAGATTCCCTCCTAACAGCAAGCTTTAGGATAGGGTACTGAATTGTAACTTACTTTCGCCTAATAATGCGATTTTGGCAAAGAGAGTATCACCCGCAGGGAAGCTGCTACCATCAAATGTTTGCCCTCATTAGACTCCCCTCTGGAAGCGCTTTCACTGCAAGCTGCAGATTCCCTTCTAACAGCAAGCTTTAGGATAGGGTACTGAATTGTAACTTACTTACGCCTAATAATGCGATTTTGGCAAAGAGAGTATCTCCCGCAGGGAAGCTGCTACCATCAAATGTTTGCCCTCATTAGACTCCCCTCTGGAAACGCTTTCACTGCAAGCTGCAGATTCCCTCCTAACAGCAAGCTTTAGGATAGGGTACTGAATTGGATCTTAACTGCGGCTAATAAGGCGATTATGGCAAAGAGAGTATCTCCCGCAGGGAAGCTGCTACCATTAAATGTTTGCCCTCATTAGACTCCCCTCTGGAAGCGCTTTCACTGCAAGCTGCACATTCCCTCCTAACAGCAAGCTGTAGGACAGTGTACTGAATTGTAACTTAACTGCGGCTAATAAGGCGATTATGGCAAAGACAATATCTCCCGCAGGGAAGCTGCTACCATCAAATGCTTGCCCTCATTAAACTCCCCTCTGGAAGCGCTTTCACTGCAAGCTGCAGATTCCCTCCTAACAGCAAGCTTTAGGATAGGGTGCTGAATTGTAACTTAACTGCGGCTAATAATGCGATTTTGGCAAAGAGACTATCTACCGCAGGGAACCTGTTACCATCAAATGTTTGCCCTCATTAGACTCCGCTCTGGAAGCGCTTTCACTGCAAGCTGCAGATTCCCTCCTAACAGCAAGCTTTAGGATAGGGTACTGAATTGTAACTTACTTTCGCCTAATAATGCGATTTTGGCAAAGAGAGTATCTCCCGCAGGGAAGCTGCTACCATCAAATCTTTGCCCTCATTAGACTCCCCTCTGGAAGCGCTTTCACTGCAAGCTGCAGATTCCCTCCTAACAGCAAGTTTTAGGATAGGGTACTGAATTGTACCTTACTTTCGCCTTATAATGCGATTTTGGCAAAGAGAATATCTCCCGCAGGGAAGCTGCTACCATCAAATGTTTGCCCTCATTAGACTCCCCTCTGGAAGTGCTTTCACTGCAAGCTGCAGATTCCCTCCTAACAGCAAGCTTTAGGATAGGGTACTGAATTGTAACTTACTTTCGCCTAATAATGCGATTTTTGCAAAGAGACTATCTCCCGCAGGGAAGCTGCTACCATCAAATATTTGCCCTCATTAGACTCTCCTCTGGAAGCGCTTTCACTGCAAGCTGCAGATTCCCTCCTAACAGCAAGCTTTAGGATAGGGTACTGAATTGTACCTTAACTGCGGCTAATAATGCGATTTTGGCAAAGATAATATCTACCGCAGGGAACCTGTTACCATCAAATGTTTGCCCTCATTAGACTCCCCTCTGGAAGCGCTTTCACTGCAAGCTGCAGATTCCCTCCTAACAGCAAGCTTTAGGATAGTGTACTGAATTGTAACTTACTTTCGCCTAATAATGCGATTTTGGCAAAGAGAGTATCACCCGCAGGGAAGCTGCTACCATCAAATGTTTGCCCTCATTAGACTCCCCTCTGGAAGCGCTTTCACTGCAAGCTGCAGATTCCCTTCTAACAGCAAGCTTTAGGATAGGGTACTGAATTGTAACTTACTTACGCCTAATAATGCGATTTTGGCAAAGAGAGTATCTCCCGCAGGGAAGCTGCTACCATCAAATGTTTGCCCTCATTAGACTCCCCTCTGGAAACGCTTTCACTGCAAGCTGCAGATTCCCTCCTAACAGCAAGCTTTAGGATAGGGTACTGAATTGGATCTTAACTGCGGCTAATAAGGCGATTATGGCAAAGAGAGTATCTCCCGCAGGGAAGCTGCTACCATTAAATGTTTGCCCTCATTAGACTCCCCTCTGGAAGCGCTTTCACTGCAAGCTGCACATTCCCTCCTAACAGCAAGCTGTAGGACAGTGTACTGAATTGTAACTTAACTGCGGCTAATAAGGCGATTATGGCAAAGAGAATATCTCCCGCAGGGAAGCTGCTACCATCAAATGCTTGCCCTCATTAAACTCCCCTCTGGAAGCGCTTTCACTGCAAGCTGCAGATTCCCTCCTAACAGCAAGCTTTAGGATAGGGTACTGAATTGTAACTTAACTGCGGCTAATAATGCGATTTTGGCAAAGAGACTATCTACCGCAGGGAACCTGTTACCATCAAATGTTTGCCCTCATTAGACTCCGCTCTGGAAGCGCTTTCACTGCAAGCTGCAGATTCCCTCCTAACAGCAAGCTTTAGGATAGGGTACTGAATTGTAACTTACTTTCGCCTAATAATGCGATTTTGGCAAAGAGAGTATCTCCCGCAGGGAAGCTGCTACCATCAAATCTTTGCCCTCATTAGACTCCCCTCTGGAAGCGCTTTCACTGCAAGCTGCAGATTCCCTCCTAACAGCAAGCTTTAGGATAGGGTACTGAATTGTAACTTACTTTCGCCTAATAATGCGATTTTGGCAAAGAGAGTATCTCCCGCAGGGAAGCTGCTACCATCAAATCTTTGCCCTCATTAGACTCCCCTCTGGAAGCGCTTTCACTGCAAGCTGCAGATTCCCTCCTAACAGCAAGCTTTAGGATAGGGTACTGAATTGTACCTTAACTGCGGCTAATAAGGCGATATTGGCAAAGAGAATATCTACCGTAGGGAAGCTGCTACCATCAAATGTTTGCCCTCATTAGACTCCCCTCTGGAAGCGCTTTCACTGCAAGCTGCAGATTCCCTCCTAACAGCAAGCTTTAGGATAGGGTACTGAATTGTAACTTACTTTCGCCTAATAATGCGATTTTGGCAAAGAGAGTATCTCCCGCAGGGAAGCTGCTAACACCAAATGTTTGCCCTCATTAGACTCCGCTCTGGAACCGCTTTCACTGCAAGCTGCAGATTCCCTCCTAACAGCAAGCTGTAGGTCAGTGTACTGAATTGTAACTTAACTGCGGCTAATAAGGCGATTTTGGCAAAGAGAATATCTCCCGCAGGGAAGCTGCTACCATCAAATGCTTGCCCTCATTAGACTCCCCTCTGGAAGCGCTTTCACTGCAAGCTGCAGATTCCCTCCTAACAGCAAGCTTTAGGATAGGGTACTGAACTGTAACTTAACTGCGGCTAATAAGGCGATATTGGCAAAGAGATTATCTCCCGCAGGGAAGCTGCTACCATCAAATATTTGCCCTCATTAGACTCCCCTCTGGAAGCGCTTTCACTGCAAGCTGCAGATTCCCTCCTAACAGCAAGCTTTAGGATAGGGTACTGAATTGTAACTTACTTTCGCCTAATAATGCGATTTTGGCAAAGAGAGTACCTCCCGCAGGGAAGCTGCTACCATCAAATCTTTGCCCTCATTAGACTCCCTTCTGGAAGCGCTTTCACTGCAAGCTGCAGATTCCCTCCTAACAGCAAGCTTTAGGATAGGGTACTGAATTGTAACTTACTTTCGCCTAATAATGCGATTTTGACAAAGAGAGTATCTCCCGCAGGGAAGCTGCTACCATCAAATATTTGCCCTCATTAGACTCCCTTCTGGAAGCGCTTTCACTGCAAGCTGCAGATTCCCTCCTAACAGCAAGCTTTAGGATAGGGTACTGAATTGTACCTTAACTGCGGCTAATAAGGCGATTTTGGCAAAGAGAATATCTCCCGCAGGGAAGCTGCTACCATCAAATGCTTGCCCTCATTAGACTCCCCTCTGGAAGCGCTTTCACTGCAAGCTGCAGATTCCCTCCTAACAGCAAGCTTTAGGATAGGGTACTGAATTGTAACTTACTTTCGCCTAATAATGCGATTTTGGCAAAGAGACTATCTCCCGCAGGGAAGCTGCTACCGTCAAATATTTGCCCTCATTAGACTCTCCTCTGGAAGCGCTTTCACTGCAAGCTGCAGATTCCCTTCTAACAGCAAGCTTTAGGATAGGGTACTGAATTGTAACTTACTTTCGCCTAATAATGCGATTTTGGCAAAGAGACTATCTCCCGCAGGGAAGCTGCTACCATCAAATGTTTGCCCTCATTAGACTCCCCTCTGGAACCGCTTTCACTGCAAGCTGCAGATTCCCTCCTAACAGCAAGTTTTAGGATAGGGTACTGAATTCTAACTTACTTTCGCCTAATAATGCGATTTTGGCAAAGAGACTATCTCCCGCAGGGAAGCTGCTACCATCAAATGTTTGCCCTCATTAGACTCCCCTCTGGAAGCGCTTTCACTGCAAGCTGCAGATTCCCTCCTAACAGGAAGTTTTAGGATAGGGTACTGAATTGTATCTTATTTTCGCCTTATAATGCGATTTTGGCAAAGAGAATATCTCCCGCAGGGAAGCTGCTACCATCAAATGTTTGCCCTCATTAGACTCCCCTCTGGAAGTGCTTTCACTGCAAGCTGCAGATTCCCTCCTAACAGCAAGCTTTAGGATAGGGTACTGAATTGTAACTTACTTTCGCCTAATAATGCGATTTTTGCAAATAGACTATCTCCCGCAGGGAAGCTGCTACCATCAAATATTTGCCCTCATTAGACTCTCCTCTGGAAGCGCTTTCACTGCAAGCTGCAGATTCCCTCCTAACAGCAAGCTTTAGGATAGTGTACTGAATTGTACCTTAACTGCGGCTAATAATGCGATTTTGGCAAAGATAATATCTACCGCAGGGAACCTGTTACCATCAAATGTTTGCCCTCATTAGACTCCCCTCTGGAAGCGCTTTCACTGCAAGCTGCAGATTCCCTCCTAACAGCAAGCTTTAGGATAGGGTACTGAATTGTAACTTACTTTCGCCTAATAATGCGATTTTGGCAAAGAGAGTATCACCCGCAGGGAAGCTGCTACCATCAAATGTTTGCCCTCATTAGACTCCCCTCTGGAAGCGCTTTCACTGCAAGCTGCAGATTCCCTTCTAACAGCAAGCTTTAGGATAGGGTACTGAATTGTAACTTACTTACGCCTAATAATGCGATTTTGGCAAAGAGAGTATCTCCCGCAGGGAAGCTGCTACCATCAAATGTTTGCCCTCATTAGACTCCCCTCTGGAAACGCTTTCACTGCAAGCTGCAGATTCCCTCCTAACAGCAAGCTTTAGGATAGGGTACTGAATTGGATCTTAACTGCGGCTAATAAGGCGATTATGGCAAAGAGAGTATCTCCCGCAGGGAAGCTGCTACCATTAAATGTTTGCCCTCATTAGACTCCCCTCTGGAAGCGCTTTCACTGCAAGCTGCACATTCCCTCCTAACAGCAAGCTGTAGGACAGTGTACTGAATTGTAACTTAACTGCGGCTAATAAGGCGATTATGGCAAAGACAATATCTCCCGCAGGGAAGCTGCTACCATCAAATGCTTGCCCTCATTAAACTCCCCTCTGGAAGCGCTTTCACTGCAAGCTGCAGATTCCCTCCTAACAGCAAGCTTTAGGATAGGGTGCTGAATTGTAACTTAACTGCGGCTAATAATGCGATTTTGGCAAAGAGACTATCTACCGCAGGGAACCTGTTACCATCAAATGTTTGCCCTCATTAGACTCCGCTCTGGAAGCGCTTTCACTGCAAGCTGCAGATTCCCTCCTAACAGCAAGCTTTAGGATAGGGTACTGAATTGTAACTTACTTTCGCCTAATAATGCGATTTTGGCAAAGAGAGTATCTCCCGCAGGGAAGCTGCTACCATCAAATCTTTGCCCTCATTAGACTCCCTTCTGGAAGCGCTTTCACTGCAAGCTGCAGATTCCCTCCTAACAGCAAGCTTTAGGATAGGGTACTGAATTGTAACTTACTTTCGCCTAATAATGCGATTTTGACAAAGAGAGTATCTCCCGCAGGGAAGCTGCTACCATCAAATATTTGCCCTCATTAGACTCCGCTCTGGAAGCGCTTTCACTGCAAGCTGCAGATTCCCTCCTAACAGCAAGCTTTAGGATAGGGTACTGAATTGTACCTTAACTGCGGCTAATAAGGCGATTTTGGCAAAGAGAATATCTCCCGCAGGGAAGCTGCTACCATCAAATGCTTGCCCTCATTAGACTCCCCTCTGGAAGCGCTTTCACTGCAAGCTGCAGATTCCCTCCTAACAGCAAGCTTTAGGATAGGGTACTGAATTGTAACTTACTTTCGCCTAATAATGCGATTATGGCAAAGAGACTATCTCCCGCAGGGAAGCTGCTACCGTCAAATATTTGCCCTCATTAGACTCTCCTCTGGAAGCGCTTTCACTGCAAGCTGCAGATTCCCTTCTAACAGCAAGCTTTAGGATAGGGTACTGAATTGTAACTTACTTTCGCCTAATAATGCGATTTTGGCAAAGAGACTATCTCCCGCAGGGAAGCTGCTACCATCAAATGTTTGCCCTCATTAGACTCCCCTCTGGAAGCGCTTTCACTGCAAGCTGCAGATTCCCTCCTAACAGCAAGTTTTAGGATAGGGTACTGAATTCTAACTTACTTTCGCCTAATAATGCGATTTTGGCAAAGAGAGTATCTCTTGCAGGGAAGCTGCTACCATCAAATGTTTGCCCTCATTAGACTCCCCTCTGGAAGCGCTTTCACTGCAAGCTGCAGATTCCCTCCTAACAGCAAGTTTTAGGATAGAGTACTGAATTGTATCTTACTTTCGCCTTATAATGCGATTTTGGCAAAGAGAATATCTCCCGCAGGGAAGCTGCTACCATCAAATGTTTGCCCTCATTAGACTCCCCTCTGGAAGTGCTTTCACTGCAAGCTGCAGATTCCCTCCTAACAGCAAACTTTAGGATAGGGTACTGAATTGTAACTTACTTTCGCCTAATAATGCGATTTTGGCAAAGAGACTATCTCCCGCAGGGAAGCTGCTACCATCAAATATTTGCCCTCATTAGACTCCCCTCTGGAAGCGCTTTCACTGCAAGCTGCAGATTCCCTCCTAACAGCAAGCTTTAGGATAGGGTACTGAATTGTACCTTAACTGCGGCTAATAATGAGATTTTGGCAAAGATAATATCTACCGCAGGGAACCTGTTACCATCAAATGTTTGCCCTCATTAGACTCCCCTCTGGAAGCGCTTTCACTGCAAGCTGCAGATTCCCTCCTAACAGCAAGCTTTAGGATAGGGTACTGAATTGTAACTTACTTTCGCCTAATAATGCGATTTTGGAAAAGAGAATATCTCCCGCAGGGAAGCTGCTACCATCAAATGTTTGCCCTCATTAGACTCCCCTCTGGAAGCGCTTTCACTGCAAGCTGCAGATTCCCTCCTAACAGCAAGCTTTAGGATAGTGTACTGAATTGTATCTTACTTTCGCCTTATAATGCGATTTTGGCAAAGAGACTATCTCCCGCAGGGAAGCTGCTACCATCAAATGTTTGCCCTCATTAGACTCCCCTCTGGAAGCGCTTTCACTGCAAGCTGCAGATTCCCTCCTAACAGCAAGCTTTAGGATAGGGTACTGAATTGTAACTTACTTTCGCCTAATAATGCGATTTTGGCAAAGAGAGTATCTCCCGCAGGGAAGCTGCTACCATCAAATGTTTGCCCTCATTAGACTCCCCTCTGGAAGCACTTTCACTGCAAGCTGCAGATTCCCTCCTAACAGCAATCTTTAGGATAGGGTACTGAATTGTAACTTACTTTCGCCTTATAATGCGATTTTGGCAAAGAGAGTATCTCCCGCAGGGAAGCTGCTACCATCAAATCTTTGCCCTCATTAGACTCCCCTCTGGAAGCGCTTTCACTGCAAGCTGCAGATTCCCTCCTAACAGCAAGCTTTAGGATAGGGTACTGAATTGTAACTTACTTTCGCCTAATAATGCGATTTTGGCAAAGAGAGTATCTCCCGCAGGGAAGCTGCTACCATCAAATGCTTGCCCTCATTAGACTACCCTCTGGAAGCGCTTTCACTGCAAGCTGCAGATTCCCTCCTAACAGCAAGCTTTAGGATAGGGTACTGAATTGTAACTTAACTGCGGCTAATAAGGCGATTTTGGCAAAGAGAGTATCTCCCGCAGGGAAGCTGCTACCATCAAATATTTGCCCTCATTAGACTCTCCTCTGGAAGCGCTTTCACTGCAAGCTGCAGATTCCCTCCGAACAGCAAGCTTTAGGATAGGGTACTGAATTGTAACTTACTTTCGCATTATAATGCGATTTTGGCAAAGAGAATATCTCCCGCAGGGAAGCTGCTACCATCAAATGTTTGCCCTCATTATACTCCCCTCTGGAAGCGCTTTCACTGCAAGCTGCAGATTCCCTCCTAACAGCAAGCTTTAGGATAGTGTAATGAATTGTATCTTACTTTCGCATAAGAATGCGATTTTGGCAAAGAGAGTATCTCCCGCAGGGAAGCTGCTACCATCAAATGTTTGCCCTCATTAGACACCCCTCTGGAAGCGCTTTCACTGCAAGCTGCAGATTCCCTCCTAACATCAAGCTTTAGGATAGGGTACTGAATTGTAACTTACTTTCGCCTTATAATGCGATTTTGGCAAAGAGAGTATCTCCCGCAGGGAAGCTGCTACCATCAAATGTTTGCCCTCATTAGACTCCCCTCTGGAAGCGCTTTCACTGCAAGCTGCAGATTCCCTCCTAACAGCAAGCTTTAGGATAGGGTACTGAATTGTAACTTACTTTCGCCTAATAATGCGATTTTGGCAAAGAGAGTATCTCCCGCAGGGAAGCTGCTACCATCAAATGCTTGCCCTCATTAGACTCCCCTCTGGAAGCGCTTTCACTGCAAGCTGCAGATTCCCTCCTAACAGCAAGCTTTAGGATAGGGTACTGAATTGTAACTTAACTGCGGCTAATAAGGCGATTTTGGAAAAGAGACTATCTCCCGTAGGGAAGCTGCTACCATCAAATGTTTGCCCTCATTAGACTCCCCTCTGGAAGCGCTTTCACTGCAAGCTGCAGATTCCCTCCTAACAGCAAGCTTTAGGATAGGGTACTGAATTGTACCTTAACTGCGGCTAATAAGGCGATTTTGGCAAGGAGACTATCTACCGCATGGAACATGTTACCATCAAATGTTTGCCCTCATTAGACTCCCCTCTGGAAGCGCTTTCACTGCAAGCTGCAGATTCCCTCCTAACAGCAAGCTTTAGGATAGGGTACTGAAATGTAACTTACTTTCGCCTAATAATGCGATTTTGGCAAAGAGAGTATCTCCCACAGGGAAGCTGCTACCATCAAATGTTTGCCCTCATTAGACTCCCCTCTGGAAGCGCTTTCACTGCAAGCTGCAGATTCCCTCCTAACAGCAAGCTTTAGGATAGGGTACTGAATTGTAACTTACTTTCGCCTAATAATGCGATTTTGGCAAAGAGAGTATCTCCCGCAGGGAAGCTGCTACCATCAAATGCTTGCCCTCATTAGACTCCCCTCTGGAAGCGCTTTCACTGCAAGCTGCAGATTCCCTCCTAACAGCAAGCTTTAGGATAGGGTACTGAATTGTAACTTAACTGCGGCTAATAAGGCGATTTTGGAAAAGAGACTATCTCCCGTAGGGAAGCTGCTACCATCAAATGTTTGCCCTCATTAGACTCCCCTCTGGAAGCGCTTTCACTGCAAGCTGCAGATTCCCTCCTAACAGCAAGCTTTAGGATAGGGTACTGAATTGTACCTTAACTGCGGCTAATAAGGCGATTTTGGCAAAGAGACTATCTACCGCATGGAACATGTTACCATCAAATGTTTGCCCTCATTAGACTCCCCTCTGGAAGCGCTTTCACTGCAAGCTGCAGATTCCCTCCTAACAGCAAGCTTTAGGATAGGGTACTGAAATGTATCTTACTTTCGCCTAATAATGCGATTTTGGCAAATAGACTATCTCCCGCAGGGAAGCTGCTAACATCAAATGTTTGCCCTCATTAGACTCCGCTCTGGAAGCGCTTTCACTGCAAGCTGCAGATTCCCTCCTAACAGCAAGCTTTAGGATAGGGTACTGAATTGTACCTTAACTGCGGCTAATAAGGCGATTTTGGCAAAGAGACTATCTACCGCATGGAACATGTTACCATCAAATGTTTGCCCTCATTAGACTCCGCTCTGGAAGCGCTTTCACTGCAAGCTGCAGATTCCCTCCTAACAGCAAGCTTTAGGATAGGGTACTGAAATGTAACTTACTTTCGCCTAATAATGCGATTTTGGCAAAGAGAGTATCTCCCGCAGGGAAGCTGCTAACATCAAATGTTTGCCCTCATTAGACTCCGCTCTGGAAGCGCTTTCACTGCAAGCTGCAGATTCCCTCCTAACAGCAAGCTTTAGGATAGGGTACTGAATTGTAACTTACTTTCGCCTAATAATGCGATTTTGGCAAAGAGAGTATCTCCCGCAGGGAAGCTGCTACCATCAAATGCTTGCCCTCATTAGACTCCCCTCTGGAAGCGCTTTCACTGCAAGCTGCAGATTCCCTCCTAACAGCAAGCTTTAGGATAGGGTACTGAATTGTAACTTACTTTCGCCTAATAATGCGATTATGGCAAAGAGAATATCTCCCGTAGGGAAGCTGCTACCATCAAATCTTTGCCCTCATTAGACTCCCCTCTGGAAGCGCTTTCACTGCAAGCTGCAGATTCCCTCCTAACAGCAAGCTTTAGGATAGGGTACTGAATTGTACCTTAACTGCGGCAAATAAGGCGATTTTTGCAAAGAGACTATCTACCGCATGGAACATGTTACCATCAAATGTTTGCCCTCATTAGACTCCCCTCTGGAAGCGCTTTCACTGCAAGCTGCAGATTCCCTCCTAACAGCAAGCTTTAGGATAGGGTACTGAATTGTAACTTAACAGCGGCTAATAAGGCGATTTTGGCAAAGAGAATATCTCCCGCAGGGAAGCTGCTACCATCAAATGCTTGCCCTCATTAGACTCCCCTCTGGAAGCGCTTTCACTGCAAGCTGCAGATTCCCTCCTGACAGCAAGCTTTAGGATAGGGTACTGAATTGTAACTTACTTTCGCCTAATAATGCGATTTTGGCAAAGAGACTATCTCCCGCAGGGAAGCTGCTACCGTCAAATATTTGCCCTCATTAGACTCTCCTCTGGAAGCGCTTTCACTGCAAGCTGCAGATTCCCTCCTAACAGCAAGCTTTAGGATAGGGTACTGAATTGTAACTTACTTTCGCCTAATAATGCGATTTTGGCAAAGAGAGTATCTCCCGCAGGGAAGCTGCTACCATCAAATGTTTGCCCTCAGTAGACTCCCCTCTGGCAGCGCTTTCACTGCAAGCTGCAGATTCCCTCCTAACAGCAAGCTTTAGGATAGGGTACTGAATTGTAACTTACTTTCGCCTAATAATGCGATTTTGGCAAAGAGAGTATCTCCCGCAGGGAAGCTGCTACCATCAAATATTTGCCCTCATTAGACTCTCCTCTGGAAGCGCTTTCACTGCAAGCTGCAGATTCCCTCCGAACAGCAAGCTTTAGGATAGGGTACTGAATTGTAACTTACTTTCGCCTAATAATGCGATTTTGGCAAAGAGACTATCTCCCGCAGGGAAGCTGCTACCATCAAATGTTTGCCCTCATTAGACTCCCCTCTGGAAGCGCTTTCACTGCAAGCTGCAGATTCCCTCCTAACAGCAAGCTTTAGGATAGTGTAATGAATTGTAACTTACTTTCGCCTAATAAGGCGATTTTGGCAAAGAGAATATCTCCCGCAGGGAAGCTGCTACCATCAAATGTTTGCCCTCATTAGACTCCCCTCTGGAAGAGCTTTCACTGCAAGCTGCAGATTCCCTCCTAACAGCAAGCTTTAGGAAAGGGTCCTGAATTGTAACTTACTTTCGCCTAATAATGCGATTTTGGCAAAGAGACTATCTCCCGCAGGGAAGCTGCTACCATCAAATCATTGCCCTCATTAGACTCCCCTCTGGAAGCGCTTTCACTGCAAGCTGCAGATTCCCTCCTAACAGCAAGCTTTAGGATAGGGTACTGAATTGTAACTTAACTGCGGTTAATAAGGCGATTTTGGCAAAGAGAGTATCTCCCGCAGGGAAGCTGCTACCATCAAATATTTGCCCTCATTAGACTCTCCTCTGGAAGCGCTTTCACTGCAAGCTGCAGATTCCCTCCGAACAGCAAGCTTTAGGATAGTGTACTGAATTGTAACTTACTTTCGCCTAATAATGCGATTTTGGCAAAGAGAGTTTCTCCCGCAGGGAAGCTGCTACCATCAAATCTTTGCCCTCATTAGACTCCCCTCTGGAAGCGCTTTCACTGCAAGCTGCAGATTCCCTCCTAACAGCAAGCTTTAGGATAGGGTACTGAATTGTAACTTACTTTCGCCTTATAATGCGATTTTGGCAAAGAGAATATCTCCCGCAGGGAAGCTGCTACCATCAAATGCTTGCCCTCATTAGACTCCCCTCTGGAAGCGCTTTCACTGCAAGCTGCAGATTCCCTCCTAACAGCAAGCTTTAGGATAGGGTACTGAATTGTAACTTACTTTCGCCTTATAATGCGATTTTGGCAAAGAGAGTATCTCCCGCAGGGAAGCTGCTACCATCAAATCTTTGCCCTCATTAGACTCCCCTCTGGAAGCGCTTTCACTGCAAGCTGCAGATTCCCTCCTAACAGCAAGCTTTAGGATAGGGTACTGAATTGTAACTTACTTTCACCTAATAATGCGATTTTGGCAAAGAGAGTATCTCCCGCAGGGAAGCTGCTACCATCAAATCTTTGCCCTCATTAGACTCCCCTCTGGAAGCGCTTTCACTGCAAGCTGCAGATTCCCTCCTAACAGCAAGCTTTAGGATAGGGTACTGAATTGTACCTTAACTGCGGCTAATAAGGCGATTTTGGCAAAGAGAGTATCTCCCGCAGGGAAGCTGCTACCATCAAATGTTTGCCCTCATTAGACTCCCCTCTGGAAGCGCTTTCACTGCAAGCTGCAGATTCCCTCCTAACAGCAAGCTTTAGGATAGGGTACTGAATTGTAACTTACTTTCGCCTAATAATGCGATTTTGGCAAAGAGAGTATCTCCCGCAGGGAAGCTGCTAACACCAAATGTTTGCCCTCATTAGACTCCGCTCTGGAAGCGCTTTCACTGCAAGCTGCAGATTCCCTCCTAACAGCAAGCTGTAGGTCAGTGTACTGAATTGTAACTTAACTGCGGCTAATAAGGCGATTTTGGCAAAGAGAATATCTCCCGCAGGGAAGCTGCTACCATCAAATGCTTGCCCTCATTAGACTCCCCTCTGGAAGCGCTTTCACTGCAAGCTGCAGATTCCCTCCTAACAGCAAGCTTTAGGATAGTGTACTGAAGTGTAACTTAACTGCGGCTAATAAGGCGATATTGGCAAAGAGATTATCTCCCGCAGGGAAGCTGCTACCATCAAATATTTGCCCTCATTAGACTCCCCTCTGGAAGCGCTTTCACTGCAAGCTGCAGATTCCCTCCTAACAGCAAGCTTTAGGATAGGGTACTGAATTGTAACTTACTTTCGCCTAATAATGCGATTTTGGCAAAGAGAGTACCTCCCGCAGGGAAGCTGCTACCATCAAATCTTTGCCCTCATTAGACTCCCTTCTGGAAGCGCTTTCACTGCAAGCTGCAGATTCCCTCCTAACAGCAAGCTTTAGGATAGGGTACTGAATTGTAACTTACTTTCGCCTAATAATGCGATTTTGACAAAGAGAGTATCTCCCGCAGGGAAGCTGCTACCATCAAATATTTGCCCTCATTAGACTCCGCTCTGGAAGCGCTTTCACTGCAAGCTGCAGATTCCCTCCTAACAGCAAGCTTTAGGATAGGGTACTGAATTGTACCTTAACTGCGGCTAATAAGGCGATTTTGGCAAAGAGAGTATCTCCCGCAGGGAAGCTGCTACCATCAAATGCTTGCCCTCATTAGACTCCCCTCTGGAAGCGCTTTCACTGCAAGCTGCAGATTCCCTCCTAACAGCAAGCTTTAGGATAGGGTACTGAATTGTACCTTAACTGCGCCTAATAATGCGATTTTGGCAAAGAGACTATCTCCCGCAGGGAAGCTGCTACCGTCAAATATTTGCCCTCATTAGACTCTCCTCTGGAAGCGCTTTCACTGCAAGCTGCAGATTCCCTTCTAACAGCAAGCTTTAGGATAGGGTACTGAATTGTAACTTACTTTCGCCTAAGAATGCGATTTTGGCAAAGAGACTATCTCCCGCAGGGAAGCTGCTACCATCAAATGTTTGCCCTCATTAGACTCCCCTCTGGAAGCGCTTTCACTGCAAGCTGCAGATTCCCTCCTAACAGCAAGTTTTAGGATAGGGTACTGAATTCTAACTTACTTTCGCCTAATAATGCGATTTTGGCAAACAGAGTATCTCCCGCAGGGAAGCTGCTACCATCAAATGTTTGCCCTCATTAGACTCCGCTCTGGAAGCGCTTTCACTGCAAGCTGCAGATTCCCTCCTAACAGCAAGTTTTAGGATAGGGTACTGAATTCTAACTTACTTTCGCCTAATAATGCGATTTTGGCAAAGAGAGTATCTCCCGCAGGGAAGCTGCTACCATCAAATGTTTGCCCTCATTAGACTCCCCTCTGGAAGCGCTTTCACTGCAAGCTGCAGATTCCCTCCTAACAGCAAGTTTTAGGATAGGGTACTGAATTGTATCTTACTTTAGCCTTATAATGCGATTTTGGCAAAGAGAATATCTCCCGCAGGGAAGCTGCTACCATCAAATGTTTGCCCTCATTAGACTCCCCTCTGGAAGTGCTTTCACTGCAAGCTGCAGATTCCCTCCTAACAGCAAGCTTTAGGATAGGGTACTGAATTGTAACTTACTTTCGCCTAATAATGCGATTTTTGCAAAGAGACTATCTCCCGCAGGGAAGCTGCTACCATCAAATATTTGCCCTCATTAGACTCTCCTCTGGAAGCGCTTTCACTGCAAGCTGCAGATTCCCTCCTAACAGCAAGCTTTAGGATAGGGTACTGAATTGTACCTTAACTGCGGCTAATAAGGCGATTTTGGCAAAGAGAATATCTACCGCAGGGAAGCTGTTACCATCAAATGTTTGCCCTCGTTAGAATCCCCTCTGGAAGCGCTTTCACTGCAAGCTGCAGATTCCCTCCTAACAGCAAGCTTTAGGATAGTGTACTGAATTGTAACTTACTTTCGCCTAATAATGCGATTTTGGCAAAGAGAGTATCACCCGCAGGGAAGCTGCTACCATCAAATGCTTGCCCTCATTAAACTCCCCTCTGGAAGCGCTTTCACTGCAAGCTGCAGATTCCCTCCTAACAGCAAGCTTTAGGATAGGGTACTGAATTGTAACTTAACTGCGGCTAATAATGCGATTTTGGCAAAGAGACTATCTACCGCAGGGAACCTGTTACCATCAAATGTTTGCCCTCATTAGACTCCGCTCTGGAAGCGCTTTCACTGCAAGCTGCAGATTCCCTCCTAACAGCAAGCTTTAGGATAGGGTACTGAATTGTAACTTACTTTCGCCTAATAATGCGATTTTGGCAAAGAGAGTATCTCCCGCAGGGAAGCTGCTACCATCAAATCTTTGCCCTCATTAGACTCCCCTCTGGAAGCGCTTTCACTGCAAGCTGCAGATTCCCTCCTAACAGCAAGCTTTAGGATAGGGTACTGAATTGTACCTTAACTGCGGCTAATAAGGCGATTTTGGCAAAGAGAATATCTACCGTAGGGAAGCTGCTACCATCAAATGTTTGCCCTCATTAGACTCCCCTCTGGAAGCGCTTTCACTGCAAGCTGCAGATTCCCTCCTAACAGCAAGCTTTAGGATAGGGTACTGAATTGTAACTTACTTTCGCCTAATAATGCGATTTTGGCAAAGAGAGTATCTCCCGCAGGGAAGCTGCTAACACCAAATGTTTGCCCTCATTAGACTCCGCTCTGGAACCGCTTTCACTGCAAGCTGCAGATTCCCTCCTAACAGCAAGCTGTAGGTCAGTGTACTGAATTGTAACTTAACTGCGGCTAATAAGGCGATTTTGGCAAAGAGAATATCTCCCGCAGGGAAGCTGCTACCATCAAATGCTTGCCCTCATTAGACTCCCCTCTGGAAGCGCTTTCACTGCAAGCTGCAGATTCCCTCCTAACAGCAAGCTTTAGGATAGGGTACTGAACTGTAACTTAACTGCGGCTAATAAGGCGATATTGGCAAAGAGATTATCTCCCGCAGGGAAGCTGCTACCATCAAATATTTGCCCTCATTAGACTCCCCTCTGGAAGCGCTTTCACTGCAAGCTGCAGATTCCCTCCTAACAGCAAGCTTTAGGATAGGGTACTGAATTGTAACTTACTTTCGCCTAATAATGCGATTTTGGCAAAGAGAGTACCTCCCGCAGGGAAGCTGCTACCATCAAATCTTTGCCCTCATTAGACTCCCTTCTGGAAGCGCTTTCACTGCAAGCTGCAGATTCCCTCCTAACAGCAAGCTTTAGGATAGGGTACTGAATTGTAACTTACTTTCGCCTAATAATGCGATTTTGACAAAGAGAGTATCTCCCGCAGGGAAGCTGCTACCATCAAATATTTGCCCTCATTAGACTCCGCTCTGGAAGCGCTTTCACTGCAAGCTGCAGATTCCCTCCTAACAGCAAGCTTTAGGATAGGGTACTGAATTGTACCTTAACTGCGGCTAATAAGGCGATTTTGGCAAAGAGAATATCTCCCGCAGGGAAGCTGCTACCATCAAATGCTTGCCCTCATTAGACTCCCCTCTGGAAGCGCTTTCACTGCAAGCTGCAGATTCCCTCCTAACAGCAAGCTTTAGGATAGGGTACTGAATTGTAACTTACTTTCGCCTAATAATGCGATTTTGGCAAAGAGACTATCTCCCGCAGGGAAGCTGCTACCGTCAAATATTTGCCCTCATTAGACTCTCCTCTGGAAGCGCTTTCACTGCAAGCTGCAGATTCCCTTCTAACAGCAAGCTTTAGGATAGGGTACTGAATTGTAACTTACTTTCGCCTAATAATGCGATTTTGGCAAAGAGACTATCTCCCGCAGGGAAGCTGCTACCATCAAATGTTTGCCCTCATTAGACTCCCCTCTGGAACCGCTTTCACTGCAAGCTGCAGATTCCCTCCTAACAGCAAGTTTTAGGATAGGGTACTGAATTCTAACTTACTTTCGCCTAATAATGCGATTTTGGCAAAGAGAGTATCTCCCGCAGGGAAGCTGCTACCATCAAATGTTTGCCCTCATTAGACTCCCCTCTGGAAGCGCTTTCACTGCAAGCTGCAGATTCCCTCCTAACAGCAAGTTTTAGGATAGGGTACTGAATTGTATCTTACTTTCGCCTTATAATGCGATTTTGGCAAAGAGAATATCTCCCGCAGGGAAGCTGCTACCATCAAATGTTTGCCCTCATTAGACTCCCCTCTGGAAGTGCTTTCACTGCAAGCTGCAGATTCCCTCCTAACAGCAAGCTTTAGGATAGGGTACTGAATTGTAACTTACTTTCGCCTAATAATGCGATTTTTGCAAAGAGACTATCTCCCGCAGGGAAGCTGCTACCATCAAATATTTGCCCTCATTAGACTCTCCTCTGGAAGCGCTTTCACTGCAAGCTGCAGATTCCCTCCTAACAGCAAGCTTTAGGATAGTGTACTGAATTGTACCTTAACTGCGGCAAATAATGCGATTTTGGCAAAGATAATATCTACCGCAGGGAACCTGTTACCATCAAATGTTTGCCCTCATTAGACTCCCCTCTGGAAGCGCTTTCACTGCAAGCTGCAGATTCCCTCCTAACAGCAAGCTTTAGGATAGGGTACTGAATTGTAACTTACTTTCGCCTAATAATGCGATTTTGGCAAAGAGAGTATCACCCGCAGGGAAGCTGCTACCATCAAATGTTTGCCCTCATTAGACTCCCCTCTGGAAGCGCTTTCACTGCAAGCTGCAGATTCCCTTCTAACAGCAAGCTTTAGGATAGGGTACTGAATTGTAACTTACTTACGCCTAATAATGCGATTATGGCAAAGAGAGTATCTCCCGCAGGGAAGCTGCTACCATCAAATGTTTGCCCTCATTAGACTCCCCTCTGGAAACGCTTTCACTGCAAGCTGCAGATTCCCTCCTAACAGCAAGCTTTAGGATAGGGTACTGAATTTGATCTTAACTGCGGCTAATAAGGCGATTATGGCAAAGAGAGTATCTCCCGCAGGGAAGCTGCTACCATTAAATGTTTGCCCTCATTAGACTCCCCTCTGGAAGCGCTTTCACTGCAAGCTGCACATTCCCTCCTAACAGCAAGCTGTAGGACAGTGTACTGAATTGTAACTTAACTGCGGCTAATAATGCGATTTTGGCAAAGAGACTATCTACCGCAGGGAACCTGTTACCATCAAATGTTTGCCCTCATTAGACTCCGCTCTGGAAGCGCTTTCACTGCAAGCTGCAGATTCCCTCCTAACAGCAAGCTTTAGGATAGGGTACTGAATTGTAACTTACTTTCGCCTAATAATGCGATTTTGGCAAAGAGAGTATCTCCCGCAGGGAAGCTGCTACCATCAAATCTTTGCCCTCATTAGACTCCCTTCTGGAAGCGCTTTCACTGCAAGCTGCAGATTCCCTCCTAACAGCAAGCTTTAGGATAGGGTACTGAATTGTAACTTACTTTCGCCTAATAATGCGATTTTGACAAAGAGAGTATCTCCCGCAGGGAAGCTGCTACCATCAAATATTTGCCCTCATTAGACTCCGCTCTGGAAGCGCTTTCACTGCCAGCTGCAGATTCCCTCCTAACAGCAAGCTTTAGGATAGGGTACTGAATTGTACCTTAACTGCGGCTAATAAGGCGATTTTGGCAAAGAGAATATCTCCCGCAGGGAAGCTGCTACCATCAAATGCTTGCCCTCATTAGACTCCCCTCTGGAAGCGCTTTCACTGCAAGCTGCAGATTCCCTCCTAACAGCAAGCTTTAGGATAGGGTACTGAATTGTAACTTACTTTCGCCTAATAATGCGATTATGGCAAAGAGACTATCTCCCGCAGGGAAGCTGCTACCGTCAAATATTTGCCCTCATTAGACTCTCCTCTGGAAGCGCTTTCACTGCAAGCTGCAGATTCCCTTCTAACAGCAAGCTTTAGGATAGGGTACTGAATTGTAACTTACTTTCGCCTAATTATGCGATTTTGGCAAAGAGACTATCTCCCGCAGGGAAGCTGCTACCATCAAATGTTTGCCCTCATTAGACTCCCCTCTGGAAGCGCTTTCACTGCAAGCTGCAGATTCCCTCCTAACAGCAAGTTTTAGGATAGAGTACTGAATTGTATCTTACTTTCGCCTTATAATGCGATTTTGGCAAAGAGAATATCTCCCGCAGGGAAGCTGCTACCATCAAATGTTTGCCCTCATTAGACTCCCCTCTGGAAGTGCTTTCACTGCAAGCTGCAGATTCCCTCCTAACAGCAAACTTTAGGATAGGGTACTGAATTGTAACTTACTTTCGCCTAATAATGCGATTTTGGCAAAGAGACTATCTCCCGCAGGGAAGCTGCTACCATCAAATATTTGCCCTCATTAGACTCCCCTCTGGAAGCGCTTTCACTGCAAGCTGCAAATTCCCTCCTAACAGCAAGCTTTAGGATAGGGTACTGAATTGTACCTTAACTGCGGCTAATAATGAGATTTTGGCAAAGATAATATCTACCGCAGGGAACCTGTTACCATCAAATGTTTGCCCTCATTAGACTCCCCTCTGGAAGCGCTTTCACTGCAAGCTGCAGATTCCCTCCTAACAGCAAGCTTTAGGATAGGGTACTGAATTGTAACTTACTTTCGCCTAATAATGCGATTTTGGCAAAGAGAGTATCACCCGCAGGGAAGCTGCTACCATCAAATGTTTGCCCTCATTAGACTCCCCTCTGGAAGCGCTTTCACTGCAAGCTGCAGATTCCCTTCTAACAGCAAGCTTTAGGATAGGGTACTGAATTGTAACTTACTTACGCCTAATAATGCGATTTTGGCAAAGAGAGTATCTCCCGCAGGGAAGCTGCTACCATCAAATGTTTGCCCTCATTAGACTCCCCTCTGGAAACGCTTTCACTGCAAGCTGCAGATTCCCTCCTAACAGCAAGCTTTAGGATAGGGTACTGAATTGGATCTTAACTGCGGCTAATAAGGCGATTATGGCAAAGAGAGTATCTCCCGCAGGGAAGCTGCTACCATCAAATGTTTGCCCTCATTAGACTCCCCTCTGGAAGCGCTTTCACTGCAAGCTGCACATTCCCTCCTAACAGCAAGCTGTAGGACAGTGTACTAAATTGTAACTTAACTGCGGATAATAAGGCGATTTTGGCAAAGAGAATATCTCCCGCAGGGAAGCTGCTACCATCAAATGCTTGCCCTCATTAAACTCCCCTCTGGAAGCGCTTTCACTGCAAGCTGCAGATTCCCTCCTAACAGCAAGCTTTAGGATAGGGTACTGAATTGTAACTTAACTGCGGCTAATAATGCGATTTTGACAAAGAGACTATCTACCGCAGGGAACCTGTTACCATCAAATGTTTGCCCTCATTAGACTCCGCTCTGGAAGCGCTTTCACTGCAAGCTGCAGATTCCCTCCTAACAGCAAGCTTTAGGATAGGGTACTGAATTGTAACTTACTTTCGCCTAATAATGCGATTTTGGCAAAGAGAGTATCTCCCGCAGGGAAGCTGCTACCATCAAATCTTTGCCCTCATTAGACTCCCTTCTGGAAGCGCTTTCACTGCAAGCTGCAGATTCCCTCCTAACAGCAAGCTTTAGGATAGGGTACTGAATTGTAACTTACTTTCGCCTAATAATGCGATTTTGACAAAGAGAGTATCTCCCGCAGGGAAGCTGCTACCATCAAATATTTGCCCTCATTAGACTCCGCTCTGGAAGCGCTTTCACTGCAAGCTGCAGATTCCCTCCTAACAGCAAGCTTTAGGATAGGGTACTGAATTGTACCTTAACTGCAGCTAATAAGGCGATTTTGGCAAAGAGAATATCTCCCGCAGGGAAGCTGCTACCATCAAATGCTTGCCCTCATTAGACTCCCCTCTGGAAGCGCTTTCACTGCAAGCTGCAGATTCCCTCCTAACAGCAAGCTTTAGGATAGGGTACTGAATTGTAACTTACTTTCGCCTAATAATGCGATTATGGCAAAGAGACTATCTCCCGCAGGGAAGCTGCTACCGTCAAATATTTGCCCTCATTAGACTCTCCTCTGGAAGCGCTTTCACTGCAAGCTGCAGATTCCCTTCTAACAGCAAGCTTTAGGATAGGGTACTGAATTGTAACTTACTTTCGCCTAAGAATGCGATTTTGGCAAAGAGACTATCTCCCGCAGGGAAGCTGCTACCATCAAATGTTTGCCCTCATTAGACTCCCCTCTGGAAGCGCTTTCACTGCAAGCTGCAGATTCCCTCCTAACAGCAAGTTTTAGGATAGAGTACTGAATTGTATCTTACTTTCGCCTTATAATGCGATTTTGGCAAAGAGACTATCTCCCGCAGGGAAGCTGCTACCATCAAATGTTTGCCCTCATTAGACTCCCCTCTGGAAGTGCTTTCACTGCAAGCTGCAGATTCCCTCCTAACAGCAAACTTTAGGATAGGGTACTGAATTGTAACTTACTTTCGCCTAATAATGCGATTTTGGCAAAGAGACTATCTCCCGCAGGGAAGCTGCTACCATCAAATATTTGCCCTCATTAGACTCCCCTCTGGAAGCGCTTTCACTGCAAGCTGCAGATTCCCTCCTAACAGCAAGCTTTAGGATAGGGTACTGAATTGTACCTTAACTGCGGCTAATAATGAGATTTTGGCAAAGATAATATCTACCGCAGGGAACCTGTTACCATCAAATGTTTGCCCTCATTAGACTCCCCTCTGGAAGCGCTTTCACTGCAAGCTGCAGATTCCCTCCTAACAGCAAGCTTTAGGATAGGGTACTGAATTGTAACTTACTTTCGCCTAATAATGCGATTTTGGCAAAGAGAGTATCACCCGCAGGGAAGCTGCTACCATCAAATGTTTGCCCTCATTAGACTCCCCTCTGGAAGCGCTTTCACTGCAAGCTGCAGATTCCCTTCTAACAGCAAGCTTTAGGATAGGGTACTGAATTGTAACTTACTTACGCCTAATAATGCGATTTTGGCAAAGAGAGTATCTCCCGCAGGGAAGCTGCTACCATCAAATGTTTGCCCTCATTAGACTCCCCTCTGGAAACGCTTTCACTGCAAGCTGCAGATTCCCTCCTAACAGCAAGCTTTAGGATAGGGTACTGAATTGGATCTTAACTGCGGCTAATAAGGCGATTATGGCAAAGAGAGTATCTCCCGCAGGGAAGCTGCTACCATCAAATGTTTGCCCTCATTAGACTCCCCTCTGGAAGCGCTTTCACTGCAAGCTGCACATTCCCTCCTAACAGCAAGCTGTAGGACAGTGTACTAAATTGTAACTTAACTGCGGCTAATAAGGCGATTTTGGCAAAGAGAATATCTCCCGCAGGGAAGCTGCTACCATCAAATGCTTGCCCTCATTAAACTCCCCTCTGGAAGCGCTTTCACTGCAAGCTGCAGATTCCCTCCTAACAGCAAGCTTTAGGATAGGGTACTGAATTGTAACTTAACTGCGGCTAATAATGCGATTTTGACAAAGAGACTATCTACCGCAGGGAACCTGTTACCATCAAATGTTTGCCCTCATTAGACTCCGCTCTGGAAGCGCTTTCACTGCAAGCTGCAGATTCCCTCCTAACAGCAAGCTTTAGGATAGGGTACTGAATTGTAACTTACTTTCGCCTAATAATGCGATTTTGGCAAAGAGAGTATCTCCCGCAGGTAAGCTGCTAACATCAAATGTTTGCCCTCATTAGACTCCGCTCTGGAAGCGCTTTCACTGCAAGCTGCAGATTCCCTCCTAACAGCAAGCTGTAGGACAGTGTACTGAATGGTAACTTAACTGCGGCTAATAAGGCGATTTTGGCAAAGAGAATATCTCCCGCAGGGAAGCTGCTACCATCAAATGCTTGCCCTCCTTAGACTCCCCTCTGGAAGCGCTTTCACTGCAAGCTGCAGATTCCCTCCTAACAGCAAGCTTTAGGATAGAGTACTGAATTGTAACTTACTTTCGCCTTATAATGCGATTTTGGCAAAGAGAATATCTCCCGCAGGGAAGCTGCTACCATCAAATGTTTGCCCTCATTAGACTCCCCTCTGGAAGTGCTTTCACTGCAAGCTGCAGATTCCCTCCTAACAGCAAGCTTTAGGATAGGGTACTGAATTGTAACTTACTTTCGCCTAATAATGCGATTTTGGCAAAGAGAGTATCTCCCGCAGGGAAGCTGCTACCGTCAAATATTTGCCCTCATTAGACTCTCCTCTGTAAGCGCTTTCACTGCAAGCTGCAGATTCCCTCCTAACAGCAAGCTTTAGGATAGGGTACTGAATTGTATCTTACTTTCGCCTAATAATGCGATTTTGGCAAAGAGACTATCTCCCGCAGGGAAGCTGCTACCATCTAATGATTGCCCTCATTAGACTCCCCTCTGGAAGCGCTTTCACTGCAAGCTGCAGATTCCCTCCTAACAGCAAGCTTTAGGATAGGGTACTGAATTGTACCTTAACTGCGGCTAATAAGGCGATTTTGGCAAAGAGACTATCTACCGCAGGGAACCTGTTACCATCAAATGTTTGCCCTCATTAGACTCCGCTCTGGAAGCGCTTTCACTGCAAGCTGCAGATTCCCTCCTAACAGCAAGCTTTAGGATAGGGTACTGAATTGTAACTTACTTTCGCCTAATAATGCGATTTTGGCAAAGAGAGTATCTCCCGCAGGTAAGCTGCTAACATCAAATGTTTGCCCTCATTAGACTCCGCTCTGGAAGCGCTTTCACTGCAAGCTGCAGATTCCCTCCTAACAGCAAGCTGTAGGACAGTGTACTGAATGGTAACTTAACTGCGGCTAATAAGGCGATTTTGGCAAAGAGAATATCTCCCGCAGGGAAGCTGCTACCATCAAATGCTTGCCCTCCTTAGACTCCCCTCTGGAAGCGCTTTCACTGCAAGCTGCAGATTCCCTCCTAACAGCAAGCTTTAGGATAGGTTACTGAATTGTAACTTATTTTCGCCTAATAATGCGATTTTGGCAAAGAGAGTATCTCCCGCAGGGAAGCTGCTACCATCAAATCTTTGCCCTCATTAGACTCCCCTCTGGAAGCGCTTTCACTGCAAGCTGCAGATTCCCTTCTAACAGCAAGCTTTAGGATAGGGTACTGAATTGTAACTTACGTTCGCCTAATAATGCAATTTTGTCAAAGAGAGTATCTCCCGTAGGGAAGCTGCTACCATCAAATGTTTGCCCTCATTAGACTCCCCTCTGGAAGCGCTTTCATTGCAAGCTGCAGATTCCCTCCTAACAGCAAGTTTTAGGATAGAGTACTGAATTGAAACTTACTTTCGCCTTATAATGCGATTTTGGCAAAGAGAATATCTCCCGCAGGGAAGCTGCTACCATCAAATGTTTGCCCTCATTAGACTCCCCTCTGGAAGTGCTTTCACTGCAAGCTGCAGATTCCCTCCTAACAGCAAGCTTTAGGATAGGGTAGTGAATTGTATCTTACTTTCGCCTAATAATGCGATTTTGGCAAAGAGAGTATCTCCCGCAGGGAAGCTGCTACCGTCAAATATTTGCCCTCATTAGACTCTCCTCTGGAAGCGCTTTCACTGCAAGCTGCAGATTCCCTCCTAACAGCAAGCTTTAGGATAGGGTACTGAATTGTAACTTACTTTCGCATTAAAATGCCATTATGGCAAAGAGTGTATCTCCCGCAGGGAAGCTGCTACCATCAAATGTTTGCCCTCATTAGACTCCCCTCTGGAAGCGCTTTCACTGCAAGCTGCAGATTCCCTCCTAACAGCAAGCTTTAGGATAGGGTACTGAATTGTAACTTACTTTCGCCTAATAATGCGATTTTGGCAAAGAGACTATCTCCCGCAGGGAAGCTGCTACCATCAAATATTTGCCCTCATTAGACTCTCCTCTTGAAGCGCTTTCACTGCAAGCTGCAGATTCCCTCCTAACAGCAAGCTTTAGGATAGTGTACTGAATTGTATCTTACTTTCGCCTAATAATGCGATTTTGGCAAAGAGACTATCTCCCGCAGGGAAGCTGCTACCATCAAATGTTTGCCCTCATTAGACTCCCCTCTGGAAGCGCTTTCACTGCAAGCTGCAGATTCCCTCCTAACAGCAAGCTTTAGGATAGGGTACTGAATTGTAACTTACTTTCGCCTAATAATGCGATTTTGGCAAAGAGAGTATCTCCCGCAGGGAAGCTGCTACCATCAAATGTTTGCCCTCATTAGACTCCCCTCTGGAAGCGCTTTCACTGCAAGCTGCAGATTCCCTCCTAACAGCAAGTTTTAGGATAGGGTACTGAATTGTAACTTACTTTCGCCTAATAATGCGATTTTGGCAAAGAGAGTATCTCCCGCAGGGAAGCTGCTACCATCAAATGTTTGCCCTCATTAGACTCCCCTCTGGAAGCGCTTTCACTGCAAGCTGCAGATTCCCTCCTAACAGCAAGCTTTAGGATAGGGTACTGAATTGTACCTTAACTGCGGCTAATAAGGCGATTTTGGCAAAGAGACTATCTACCGCAGGGAACCTGTTACCATCAAATGTTTGCCCTCATTAGACTCCGCTCTGGAAGCGCTTTCACTGCAAGCTGCAGATTCCCTCCTAACAGCAAGCTTTAGGATAGGGTACTGAATTGTAACTTACTTTCGCCTAATAATGCGATTTTGGCAAAGAGAGTATCTCCCGCAGGTAAGCTGCTAACATCAAATGTTTGCCCTCATTAGACTCCGCTCTGGAAGCGCTTTCACTGCAAGCTGCAGATTCCCTCCTAACAGCAAGCTGTAGGACAGTGTACTGAATGGTAACTTAACTGCGGCTAATAAGGCGATTTTGGCAAAGAGAATATCTCCCGCAGGGAAGCTGCTACCATCAAATGCTTGCCCTCCTTAGACTCCCCTCTGGAAGCGCTTTCACTGCAAGCTGCAGATTCCCTCCTAACAGCAAGTTTTAGGATAGTGTACTGAATTGTAACTTACTTTCGCCTAATAATGCGATTTTGTCAAAGAGAGTATCTCCCGCAGGGAAGCTGCTACCATCAAATGTTTGCCCTCATTAGACTCCCCTCTGGAAGCGCTTTCATTGCAAGCTGCAGATTCCCTCCTAACAGCAAGTTTTAGGATAGAGTACTGAATTGTAACTTACTTTCGCCTTATAATGCGATTTTGGCAAAGAGAATATCTCCCGCAGGGAAGCTGCTACCATCAAATGTTTGCCCTCATTAGACTCCCCTCTGGAAGCGCTTTCACTGCAAGCTGCAGATTCCCTCCTAACAGCAAGCTTTAGGATAGGGTACTGAATTGTAACTTACTTTCGCCTAATAATGCGATTTTGGCAAAGAGACTATCTCCCGCAGGGAAGCTGCTACCATCAAATATTTGCCCTCATTAGACTCTCCTCTGGAAGCGCTTTCACTGCAAGCTGCAGATTCCCTCCTAACAGCAAGCTTTAGGATAGGGTACTGAATTGTATCTTACTTTCGCCTAATAATGCGATTTTGGCAAAGAGACTATCTCCCGCAGGGAAGCTGCTACCATCAAATGTTTGCCCTCATTAGACTCCCCTCTGGAAGCGCTTTCACTGCAAGCTGCAGATTCCCTCCTAACAGCAAGCTTTAGGATAGGGTACTGAATTGTAACTTACTTTCGCCTAATAATGCGATTTTGGCAAAGAGAGTATCTCCCGCAGGGAAGCTGCTACCATCAAATGTTTGCCCTCATTAGACTCCCCTCTGGAAGCGCTTTCACTGCAAGCTGCAGATTCCCTCCTAACAGCAAGTTTTAGGATAGGGTACTGAATTGTAACATACTTTCGCCTAATAATGCGATTTTGGCAAAGAGAGTATCTCCCGCAGGGAAGCTGCTACCATCAAATGTTTGCCCTCATTAGACTCCCCTCTGGAAGCGCTTTCACTGCAAGCTGCAGATTCCCTCCTAACAGCAAGCTGTAGGAAAGTGTACTGAATGGTAACTTAACTGCGGCTAATAAGGCGATTTTGGCAAAGAGAATATCTCCCGCAGGGAAGCTGCTACCATCAAATGCTTGCCCTCATTAGACTCCCCTCTGGAAGCGCTTTCACTGCAAGCTGCAGATTCCCTCCTAACAGCAAGCTTTAGGATAGGGTACTAAATTGTAACTTAACTGCGGCTAATAAGGCGATTTTTGCAAAGAGAGTATCTACCGCAGGGAAGCTGCTACCATCAAATATTTGCCCTCATTAGACTCTCCTCTGGAAGCGCTTTCACTGCAAGCTGCAGATTCCCTCCGAACAGCAAGCTTTAGGATAGGGTACTGAATTGTAACTTACTTTCGCATTATAATGCGATTTTGGCAAAGAGAATATCTCCCGCAGGGAAGCTGCTACCATCAAATGTTTGCCCTCATTAGACTCCCCTCTGGAAGCGCTTTCACTGCAAGCTGCAGATTCCCTCCTAACAGCAAGCTTTAGGATAGGGTACTGAATTGTAACTTACTTTCGCCTAATAATGCGATTTTGGAAAAGAGACTATCTCCCGCAGGGAAGCTGCTACCATCAAATCTTTGCCCTCATTAGACTCCCCTCTGGAAGCGCTTTCACTGCAAGCTGCAGATTCCCTCCTAACAGCAAGCTTTAGGATAGGGTACTGAATTGTAACTTACTTTCGCCTAATAATGCGATTTTGGCAAAGAGAGTATCTCCCGCAGGGAAGCTGCTACCATCAAATATTTGCCCTCTTTAGACTCTCCTCTGGAAGCGCTTTCACTGCAAGCTGCAGATTCCCTCCTAACAGCAAGCTTTAGGATAGGGTACTGAATTGTAACTTACTTTCGCCTAATAATGCCATTATGGCAAAGAGTGTATCTCCCGCAGGGAAGCTGCTACCATCAAATGTTTGCCCTCATTAGACTCCCCTCTGGAAGTGCTTTCACTGCAAGCTGCAGATTCCCTCCTAACAGCAAGCTTTAGGATAGGGTACTGAATTGTAACTTACTTTCGCCTAATAATGCGATTTTGGCAAAGAGAGTATCTCCCGCAGGGAAGCTGCTACCATCAAATCTTTGCCCTCATTAGACTCCCCTCTGGAAGCGCTTTCACTGCAAGCTGCAGATTCCCTCCTAACAGCAAGCTTTAGGATAGGGTACTGAATTGTACCTTAACTGCGGCTAATAAGGCGATTTTTGCAAAGAGAATATCTACCGCAGGGAAGCTGCTACCATCAAATGCTTGCCCTCATTAGACTCCCCTCTGGAAGCGCTTTCACTGCAAGCTGCAGATTCCCTCCTAACAGCAAGCTTTAGGATAGGGTACTGAATTGTAACTTAACTGCGGCTAATTAGGCGATTTTGGCAAAGAGAATATCTACCGCAGGGAAGCTGTTACCATCAAATGTTTGCCCTCATTACACTCCCCTCTGGAAGCGCTTTCACTGCAAGCTGCAGATTCCCTCCTAACAGCAAGCTTTAGGAAAGGGTACTGAATTGTAACTTACTTTCGCCTAATAATGCGATTTTGGCAAAGATAGTATCTCCCGCAGGGAAGCTGCTAACACCAAATGTTTGCGCTCATTAGACTCCGCTCTGGAAGCGCTTTCACTGCAAGCTGCAGATTCCCTCCTAACAGCAAGCTGTAGGACAGTATACTGAATTGTAACTTAACTGCGGCTAATAAGGCGATTTTGGCAAAGAGAATATCTCCCGCAGGGAAGCTGCTACCATCAAATGCTTGCCCTCATTAGACTCCCCTCTGGAAGCGCTTTCACTGCAAGCTGCAGATTCCCTCCTAACAGCAAGCTTTAGGATAGGGTACTGAACTGTAACTTAACTGCGGCTAATAAGGCGATTTTGGCAAAGAGAGTATCTCCCGCAGGGAAGCTGCTACCATCAAATATTTGCCCTCATTATACTCCCCTCTGGAAGCGCTTTCACTGCAAGCTGCAGATTCCCTCCTAACAGCAAGCTTTAGGATAGGGTACTGAATTGTAACTTACTTTTGCCTAATAATGCGATTTTGGAAAAGAGACTATCTCCCGCAGGGAAGCTGCTACCATCAAATATTTGCCCTCATTAGACTCTCCTCTGGAAGCGCTTTCACTGCAAGCTGCAGATTCCCTCCTAACAGCAAGCTTTAGGATAGGGTACTGAATTGTAACTTACTTTCGCCTAATAATGCGATTTTTGCAAAGAGAGTATCTCCCGCAGGGAAGCTGCTACCATCAAATGTTTGCCCTCATTAGACTCCCCTCTGGAAGCGCTTTCACTGCAAGCTGCAGATTCCCTCCTAACAGCAAGCTTTAGGATAGTGTACTGAATTGTAACTTACTTTCGCCTTATAATGCGATTTTGGCAAAGAGAATATCTCCCGCAGGGAAGCTGCTACCATCAAATGTTTGCCCTCATTAGACTCCCCTCTGGAAGCGCTTTCACTGCAAGCTGCAGATTCCCTCCTAACAGCAATCTTTAGGATAGGGTACTGAATTGTAACTTACTTTCGCCTTATAATGCGATTTTGGCAAAGAGAGTATCTCCCGCAGGGAAGCTGCTACCATCAAATCTTTGCCCTCATTAGACTCCCCTCTGGAAGCGCTTTCACTGCAAGCTGCAGATTCCCTCCTAACAGCAAGCTTTAGGATAGGGTACTGAATTGTAACTTACTTTCGCCTAATAATGCGATTTTGGCAAAGAGAGTATCTCCCGCAGGGAAGCTGCTACCATCAAATCTTTGCCCTCATTAGACTCCCCTCTGGAAGCGCTTTCACTGCAAGCTGCAGATTCCCTCCTAACAGCAAGCTTTAGGATAGGGTACTGAATTGTACCTTAACTGTGGCTAATAAGGCGATTTTGGCAAAGAGACTATCTACCGCAGGGAACCTGTTACCATCAAATGTTTGCCCTCATTAGACTCCCCTCTGGAAGCGCTTTCACTGCAAGCTGCAGATTCCCTCCTAACAGCAAGCTTTAGGATAGGGTACTGAATTGTAACTTACTTTCGCCTAATAATGCGATTTTGGCAAAGAGCGTATCACCCGCAGGGAAGCTGCTAACATCAAATGTTTGCCCTCATTAGACTCCCCTCTGGAAGCGCTTTCACTGCAAGCTGCAGATTCCCTCCTAAGAGCAAGCTTTAGGATATGGTACTGAATTGTAACTTACTTTCGCCTAATAATGCGATTTTGGCAAAGAGAGTATCTCCCGCAGGGAAGCTGCTACCATCAAATCTTTGCGCTCATTAGACTCCCCTCTGGAAGCGCTTTCACTGCAAGCTGCAGATTCCCTCCTAATAGCAAGCTTTAGGATAGGGTACTGAACTGTAACTTAACTGCGGCTAATAAGGCGATTTTGTCAAAGAGAGTATCTCCCGCAGGGAAGCTGCTACCATCAAATCTTTGCCCTCATTAGACTCCCCTCTGGAAGCGCTTTCACTGCAAGCTGCAGATTCCCTCCTAACAGCAAGCTTTAGGATAGGGTACTGAATTGTAACTTACTTTCGCCTAATAATGCGATTTTGGCAAAGAGACTATCTCCCGCAGGGAAGCTGCTACCATCAAATGTTTGCCCTCATTAGACTCCCCTCTGGAAGTGCTTTCACTGCAAGCTGCAGATTCCCTCCTAACAGCAAGCTTTAGGATAGGGTACTGAATTGTAACTTACTTTCGACTAATAATGCGATTTTGGCAAAGAGAGTATCTCCCGCAGGGAAGCTGCTACCATCAAATCTTTGCCCTCATTAGACTCCCCTCTGGAAGCGCTTTCACTGCAAGCTGCAGATTCCCTCCTAACAGCAAGCTTTAGGATAGGGTACTGAATTGTACCTTAACTGCGGCTAATAAGGCGATTTTGTCAAAGATAATATCTACCGCAGGGAACCTGTTACCATCAAATGTTTGCCCTCATTAGACTCCCCTCTGGAAGCGCTTTCACTGCAAGCTGCAGATTCCCTCCTAACAGCAAGCTTTAGGATAGGGTACTGCATTGTAACTGAACCGCGGCTAATAAGGCGATTATGGCAAAGAGAATATCTCCCGCAGGGAAGCTGCTACCATTAAATGTTTGCCCTCATTAGACTCCCCTCTGGAAGCGCTTTCACTGCAAGCTGCAGATTCCCTCCTAACAGCAAGCTTTAGGATAGGGTACTGAATTGTACCTTAACTGCGGCTAATAAGGCGATTTTGTCAAAGATAATATCTACCGCAGGGAACCTGTTACCATCAAATGTTTGCCCTCATTAGACTCCCCTCTGGAAGCGCTTTCACTGCAAGCTGCAGATTCCCTCCTAACAGCAAGCTTTAGGATAGGGTACTGAATTGTAACTTAACTGCGGTTAATAATGCGATTATGGCAAAGAGAATACCTCCCGCAGGGAAGCTGCTACCATTAAATGTTTGCCCTCATTAGACTCCCCTCTGGAAGCGCTTTCACTGCAAGCTGCACATTCCCTCCTAACAGCAAGCTTTAGGATAGGGTACTGAACTGTAACTTAACTGCGGCTAATAAGGCGATTTTGGCAAAGAGAATATCTCCCGCAGGGAAGCTGCTACCATCAAATATTTGCCCTCATTAGACTCCCCTCTGGAAGCGCTTTCACTGCGAGCTGCAGATTCCCTCCTAACAGCAAGCTTTAGGATAGGGTACTGAATTGTAACTTACTTTCGCCTAATAATGCGATTTTGGCAAAGAGACTATCTCCCGCAGGGAAGCTGCTACCATCAAATGTTTGCCCTCATTAGACTCCCCTCTGGAAGCGCTTTCACTGCAAGCTGCAGATTCCCTCCTAACAGCAAGCTTTAGGATAGGGTACTGAATTGTAACTTACTTTGGCCTAATAATGCGATTTTGGCAAAGAGACTATCTCCCGCAGGGAAGCTGCTACCATCAAATGTTTGCCCTCATAAGACTCCCTTCTGGAAGTGCTTTCACTGCAAGCTGCAGATTCCCTCCTAACAGCAAGCTTTAGGATGGGGTAGTGAATTGTAACTTACTTTCGCCTAATAATGCGATTTTGGCAAAGAGAGTATCTCCCGCAGGGAATCTGCTACCATCAAATGTTTGCCCTCATTAGACTCCCCTCTGCAAGCGCTTTCACTGCAAGCTGCAGATTCCCTCCTAACAGCAAGCTTTAGGATAGGGTACTGAATTGTAACTTACTTTCGCCTAATAATGCGATTTTGGCAAAGAGAGTATCTCCCGCAGGGAAGCTGCTACCATCAAATCTTTGCCCTCATTAGACTCCCCTCTGGAAGCGCTTTCACTGCAAGCTGCAGATTCCCTCCTAACAGCAAGCTTTAGGATAGGGTACTGAATTGTACCTTAACTGCGGCTAATAAGGCGATATTGGCAAAGAGAATATCTACCGCAGGGAAGCTGTTACCATCAAATGTTTGCCCTCATTAGACTCCCCTCTGGAAGTGCTTTCACTGCAAGCTGGAGATTCCCTCCTAACAGCAAGCTTTAGGATAGGGTACTGAATTGTAACTTACTTTCGCCTAATAATGCGATTTTGGAAAAGAGACTATCTCCCGCAGGGAAGCTGCTACCGTCAAATATTTGCCCTCATTAGACTCTCCTCTGGAAGCGCTTTTACTGCAAGCTGCAGATTCCCTCCTAACAGCAAGCTTTAGGATAGGGTACTGAATTGTAACTTACTTTCGCCTAATAATGCGATTTTGGCAAAGAGAGTATCTCCCGCAGGGAAGCTGCTACCATCAAATGTTTGCCCTCATTAGACTCCCCTCTGGAAGCGCTTTCACTGCAAGCTGCAGATTCCCTCCTAACAGCAAGCTTTAGGATAGGGTACTGAATTGTAACTTACTTTCGCCTAATAATGCGATTTTGGCAAAGAGAGTATCTCCCGCAGGGAAGCTGCTACCACCAAATGCTTGCCCTCATTAGACTCCCCTCTGGAAGCGCTTTCACTGCAAGCTACAGATTCCCTCCTAACAGCAAGCTTTAGGATAGGGTACTGAATTGTAACTTAACTGCGGCTAATAAGGCGATTTTGGCAAAGAGAGTATCTACCGCAGGGAAGCTGCTACCATCAAATATTTGCCCTCATTAGACTCTCCTCTGGAAGCGCTTTCACTGCAAGCTGCAGATTCCCTCCGAACAGCAAGCTTTAGGATAGGGTACTGAATTGTAACTTACTTTCGCATTATAATGCGATTTTGGCAAAGAGAATATCTCCCGCAGGGAAGCTGCTACCATCAAATGTTTGCCCTCATTATACTCCCCTCTGGAAGCGCTTTCACTGCAAGCTGCAGATTCCCTCCTAACAGCAAGCTTTAGGATAGGGTAATGAATTGTATCTTACTTTCGCCTAATAATGCGATTTTGGCAAAGAGAGTATCTCCCGCAGGGAAGCTGCTACCATCAAATGTTTGCCCTCATTAGACTCCCCTCTGGAAGCGCTTTCACTGCAAGCTGCAGATTCCCTCCTAACATCAAGCTTTAGGATAGGGTACTGAATTGTGACTTACTTTCGCCTAATAATGCGATTTTGGCAAAGAGAGTATCTCCCGCAGGGAAGCTGCTACCATCAAATCTTTGCCCTCATTAGACTCCCCTCTGGAAGTGCTTTCACTGCAAGCTGCAGATTCCCTCCTAACAGCAAGCTTTAGGATAGGGTACTGAATTGTAACTTACTTTCGCCTAATAATGCGATTTTGGCAAAGAGAGTATCTCCCGCAGGGAAGCTGCTAACACCAAATGTTTGCCCTCATTAGACTCCCCTCTGGAAGCGCTTTCACTGCAAGCTGCAGATTCCCTCCTAACAGCAAGCTGTAGGACAGTATACTGAATTGTAACTTAACTGCGGCTAATAAGGCGATTTTGGCAAAGAGAATATCTCCCGCAGGGAAGCTGCTACCATCAAATGTTTGCCCTCATTAGACTCCCCTCTGGAAGCGCTTTCACTGCAAGCTGCAGATTCCCTCCTAACAGCAAGCTTTAGGATAGGGTACTGAACTGTAACTTAACTGCGGCTAATAAGGCGATTTTGGCAAAGAGAGTATCTCCCGCAGGGAAGCTGCTACCATCAAATATTTGCCCTCATTATACTCCCCTCTGGAAGCGCTTTCACTGCAAGCTTCAGATTCCCTCCTAACAGCAAGCTTTAGGATAGGGTACTGAATTGTAACTTACTTTCGCCTAATAATGCGATTTTGGCAAAGAGAGTACCTCCCGCAGGGAAGCTGCTACCATCAAATCTTTGCCCTCATTAGACTCCCTTCTGGAAGCGCTTTCACTGCAAGCTGCAGATTCCCTCCTAACAGCAAGCTTTAGGATAGGGTACTGAATTGTAACTTACTTTCGCCTAAGAATGCGATTTTGGCAAAGAGAGTATCTCCCGCAGGGAAGCTGCTACCATCAAATCTTTGCCCTCATTAGACTCCCCTCTGGAAGCGCTTTCACTGCAAGCTGCAGATTCCCTCCTAACAGCAAGCTTTAGGATAGGGTACTGAATTGTATCTTAACTGCGGCTAATAAGGCGATTTTGGCAAAGAGACTATCTACCGCAGGGAACCTGTTACCATCAAATGTTTGCCCTCATTAGACTCCCCTCTGGAAGCGCTTTCACTGCAAGCTGCAGATTCCCTCCTAACAGCAAGCTTTAGGATAGGGTACTGAATTGTAACTTACTTTCGCCTAATAATGCGATTTTGGCAAAGAGCGTATCACCCGCAGGGAAGCTGCTAACATCAAATGTTTGCCCTCATTAGACTCCCCTCTGGAAGCGCTTTCACTGCAAGCTGCAGATTCCCTCCTAACAGCAATCTTTAGGATAGGGTACTGAATTGTAACTTACTTAAGCCTACTAATGCGATTTTGGCAAAGAGAGTATCTCCTGCAGGGAAGCTGCTACCATCAAATGTTTGCCCTCATTAGACTCCCCTCTGGAAACGCTTTCACTGCAAGCTGCAGATTCCCTCCTAACAGCAAGCTTTAGGATAGGGTACTGAATTGGATCTTAACTGCGGCTAATAAGGCGATTATGGCAAAGAGAGTATCTCCCGCAGGGAAGCTGCTACCATCAAATGTTTGCCCTCATTAGACTCCCCTCTGGAAGCGCTTTCACTGCAAGCTGCACATTCCCTCCTAACAGCAAGCTGTAGGACAGTGTACTGAATTGTAACTTAACTGCGGCTAATAAGGCGATTTTGGCAAAGAGACTATCTCCCGCAGGGAAGCTGCTACCATCAAATGCTTGCCCTCATTAGACTCCCCTCTGGAAGCGCTTTCACTGCAAGCTGCAGATTCCCTCCTAACAGCAAGCTTTAAGATAGGGTACTGAATTGTAACTTACTTTCGCCTAATAATGCGATTTTGGCAAAGAGAGTATCTCCCGCAGGGAAGCTGCTACCATCAAATCTTTGCCCTCGTTAGACTGCCCTCTGGAAGCGCTTTCACTGCAAGCTGCAGATTCCCTCCTAACAGCAAGCTTTAGGATAGGGTACTGAATTGTAACTTACTTTCGCCTAATAATGCGATTTTGGCAAAGAGACTATCTCCCGCAGGGAAGCTACTACCATCAAATATTTGCCCTCTTTAGACTCTCCTCTGGAAGCGCTTTCACTGCAAGCTGCAGATTCCCTCCTAACAGCAAGCTTTAGGATAGGGTACTGAATTGTAACTTACTTTCGCCTAATAATGCCATTATGGCAAAGAGTGTATCTCCCGCAGGGAAGCTGCTACCATCAAATGTTTGCCCTCATTAGACTCCCCTCTGGAAGTGCTTTCACTGCAAGCTGCAGATTCCCTCCTAACAGCAAGCTTTAGGATAGGGTACTGAATTGTAACTTACTTTCGCCTAATAATGCGATTTTGGCAAAGAGAGTATCTCCCGCAGGGAAGCTGCTACCATCAAATCTTTGCCCTCATTAGACTCCCCTCTGGAAGCGCTTTCACTGCAAGCTGCAGATTCCCTCCTAACAGCAAGCTTTAGGATAGGGTACTGAATTGTAACTTAACTGCGGCTAATAAGGCGATTTTGGCAAAGAGAATATCTACCGCAGGGAAGCTGTTACCATCAAATGTTTGCCCTCGTTAGACTCCCCTCTGGAAGCGCTTTCACTGCAAGCTGCAGATTCCCTTCTAACAGCAAGCTTTAGGATAGGGTACTGAATTGTAACTTACTTTCGCATAATAATGCGATTTTGGCAAAGAGAGTATCTCCCGCAGGGAAGCTGCTACCATCAAATGTTTGCCCTCATTATACTCCCCTCTGGAAGCGCTTTCACTGCAAGCTGCAGATTCCCTCCTAACAGCAAGCTTTAGGATAGGGTACTGAATTGTAACTTATCTGCGGCTAATAATGCGATTATGGCAAAGAGAGTATCTCCCGCAGGGAAGCTGCTACCACCAAATGCTTGCCCTCATTAGACTCCCCTCTGGAAGCGCTTTCACTGCAAGCTGCAGATTCCCTCCTAACAGCAAGCTTTAGGATAGGGTACTGAATTGTAACTTAACTGCGGCTAATAAGGCGATTTTGGCAAAGAGAGTATCTCCCGCAGGGAAGCTGCTACCATCAAATATTTGCCCTCATTAG